>NW_028319179.1:20000-320000 GCF_062004578.1 Staurois parvus | reverse complement strand
AAGGAAATTTGTCGAAGTTCTTTGTTCTCGAACTTTCCGTGTCCTCAGCTGATTGGTGGAGTCGGCCTTCCTTTGCTCATTAGTCATCATGTCAGCTCTGACTCCGGCCCGATGCACGGCTGATCGTCATTTAGCAGAGCTGTCACCAGCCGGCGATTCCGATGGCTGAACATCGACACGCCGAGAGGAAACTCGCTTCGCCTTTTTTAATTAAACTCTTTAAACCGTCACCAGTTAGCAGAAATGGCTGTTTGTCAGCCGGGGGCCCCTCGTAGACGGGAACGTTCTAACAATGGAAGTGCCGGAAAAGTTTGGGTTCAATTCTCGGTAGAAGAGAGGATTTCCTTCCGGTGGAGTTACGTTCTATCTCCATGCTCCTCATACCTGGCCTCCAGCCTTCCCTTCAGTCTTGCCTAGTTGCACAGGCTCCTCTAGTATAGATGTTGGGGGGGGGGACCCCACACAAAGAAAACCAGAAATCCAAGCATGCAACCTGGCAGGGAAGGAAAAGGGGAGCCCCGTCCCTGAATCATACCGGGCCACCTGCCCTCAACATGAGGGTGAACCCTGAGGACAAGGGCCTCTTCCCCACTGACAGGCCCAGTGGTTGTGGGGGTTTGCAAGTGGGGAAGGGGCGGACTGACAACTCATGGGGCCCCCCGGGCAATAGGGAACCATGGGGCCCCTGTGTCCTCACCCACACTCAAACCACACCCAAAAAAGCCTATGAAAGGTACCAGGGGCATCTCATGGGGGCCCCCTACTGACCCCTGGCCCTCGGGCAGTACCCGAGTTCCCAAATGGTCAGTCCACCCCTGAGGTGGGGGGCTTATTGGAATGTGAAAATAAGGAGGCCCCCAGATACCACCAGAGGTCATAGTACCCCTTCTCTTACACAAAAAAGTGTAAGTAAAGACACACACTCTTTGGCAAGTTAGAAAAAAAATCCACATATAGCACCCTCCTAGTCAGCTAGGGGGAGCTGTGGCTCTAATTGTTAGTTAGAGGCTGAGTGCAATATTCAGAGGGAGGTCGAATATCGGTCAGGGGTGAGAGGCTCTGCAGACCAACTCCCTGAGACTTCCCCCTGCTCAGGAACTTTGTAGAAAGATCTAGAAGCAGTGGACGGAGGTGAGGAGTGGCTGGTCTTTACTCTTAGAGGATCCTGGCCAATCCCCAACAGGAGGCTTGGCAAGGGGCCAGGACGACTTTTAAGAGGAACTGAGCTCAGCAGGAGAAGAGCTCGGGTGGTAGATGAGAAAGTGAGGCTGGAGAGCAGGAGCCTGGGAGGGGACCCAGATGGAAAGGGGCTCACCTTCAGGCAGGAGGATCTTGGAAGCTTGAGACTTCACCGGCCCCCAAAGTGAGGACCACCTGTGAGACAGGGAAGGAGCAGCCCAGCTAGAAGGCCTGGTAGCAGCCACCGACACACCAGCAACACAGGAGAAGGACTGAGTGAGTAGACCTGCACCCCCCCTGGGCCAGACAGGGGAGGGAGCACTCTGGTGGGAAATCAGATAAGTGACTACCCGGGACTGTCTTACTTTGAAGTGATAGACACGGGATCCCCTGCTCAAGGACCCAAATCATCTGGATTAGGAGACTCTAGGGTCTGGGGTGGTACAACTGGAGATGCTGGCTAGAACTCCAAGATAATTTGCTATTGTAAGAAAACTTGTATATACACGGCTCAAAAAAATAAAAGGAAGATTTTGTAATCCGAGTCTAGCATGAAGTCAATGAACCTCCTGGGGTATTGATCTGGTCAGGTAAGTAGCAGAGGATCTGGTCAGGTAAGTAGCAGAGGGGGGTGGTAATCAGTTTCAGCTGCTTTGGTGTTAATGAAATTGACAACAGGTGCACTAGATGGACAACAATGAGACAACCCCCAAAACAGGAATGGTTTTACAGGTGGTGGCCACTGACATCTTTTTCCCCTCCTCATCTTTTCTGACTGTTTTTCACTTGTTTTGCATTTGGCTCGGGTCAGTGTCACTACTGGTAGCATGAGGCCATACCTATACCAATTTGCCACTGAACCCCAGAATTGTCAGGTCCACCACTGGCACCCTGTGCTTTTCACAGATGAGAGCAGGTTCCCCCTGAGCACATGTGACAGACGTGAAAGGGTCTGGAGAAGCCGTGGAGAACGTTCTGCTGCCTGTAACATATTTCAGCATGACCGTTCTGGTGGTGGGTCAGTCATGGTCTGGGGAGGCCTATCCATGGAGGGACACACAGACCTCTACAGGCTAGACAATGGCCCCCTGACTACCATTAGGTATCAGGATGAAATCTTTGGACCCATTGTCAGACCCTACACTGGTGCAGTGGGTCCCGGGTTCCTCCTGGTGCAGACAATGCCCGACCTCATGTGGGGAGAGTATGCAGGCAGTTCCTGGAGGAGGAAGGAATGGATACCATTGAATGGCCCTCACGCTCACCATACCTAAATCCAATAGAACCCCTCTGGGATATCATGTTTCGGTCCATCCGACGCCTCCAGGTTGCACCTCAGTCGGTCCAGGAGCTCAGTGATGCCCTGGTCCAGATCTGGGAGGAAATCCCCCAGGACACCGTCCTTGGTCTCATTAGGAGCCTCCCCCGACATTGTCAGGAATGCATACAAGCACGTGGGGGCCACAAAGACTACTGAGGACCATTCTGAGTTGCTGCAATGACATTTCACCAATATGGACTCCCCTGCTGCATCATTTGATTTTCGGGGTGTCTTTGAATTCAGTCCTCTGTAGGTCGATCATTTTCATTTCCAGCAAACGATGGGGCGTCCTTACATTCCTAACACAATACCCCGTCCATGTCAGGATAGATATCCAGCAGGAGATTCATCCCCATTGAGAACTGATGGGTTTCAAAGTGTTCCTTTCATTTTTTTTGAGCAGTGTAGTTCCAGGAAGTTGTCCTTACTTTGCAGTTCCATTGGGCATCCCATACACCCCTCACCCTATCCCAGTTCAAATCTGCTAATAAAACTTCAAAACAAAGCTCAAAGGACTGGTTACTGTCTCCTGGATGCAAGTTATTGTGAATGCATGTTGCCTGGCTATGCAGGACTGTAGGGGGACCTAAAACTTCAGTGACTCCTAAGCTACACACATAATGTAAATCCACCAACAACCACGTTGTCCAACAATTCAGATCCACATCAGTCATGAAAAGGGAGCCCTCCAACTCACTTAGTTTTATTAAGGGGTATTGAACTTGGATGGGGTTGGGGGGTGTATGGGATGCCCAAGGGAACTGCAACTTGAGGACGACTTCTTGGCAACTATGTACAAGTCCACAAAGATACTCTTCTTGGAGAGCTTTCCTTGTATACCAGCTCAGACCCCAGAAGAATTCTTCTCTTCACCCATCTGCCTGAGGGAATCCCTGAGCAAGGGGACCCAGAAACTGCCACTTTAGCTGAGCAGCTCCAGATGAAGAGGTAGCTGGGTTGGCCACCTGACTGCCCTCTCCCCTTATCTGGTCAAGGGGGTGTGGGGTTACTTACTCAGTCCTCTAATGTAAGCATGTGAGTTGGCGAGTGCCTTCAAGCTTTACGCTGAGCTGGCTCCTTCCCTGCTCCGCAGATTATCCTCTCTCAGGGGACTTTGAGAGATCCTCCTTCCCGGCTCCTACCTGAAGGTAGGCCTCTCTCCTGGGCCCCCTCCCAGGTTCAACACTCCAGCCTTCACTCCTTCTACTTGACTCTACTCTTCCTGCTGATTAGGCTTTCTTATATTTAAGGGCTGTCCTGGCCCCATGCCAAGCCTCCTGCTTGGGGAGTGGCCAAGATCCCTGAAGTATGCAGATCAGCTCCTCCTCACACCCACCCACTGCCTTTTAGGAACTTCTCAAGCTTCTAGAGCAGGGGAGGTATCTGGGAACTGACCTGCAGAACCCTCAGCCCTGACCTAAAGTTACCTGGCTGACTCATCCAAGGCTGTTATCCAGCCTATCTAAAAAACCTGCCTAGCTGCCCTTAGCTAATTAGAGGGGTGCTACATGTTGTTACCTCCTGTTTTCTCTGCTCCACATCCCCAAACATCCTGTAGCATACACACACAGGCACAGGATAATCACTAATCCTCCTCAGGACTACATGCCCCATCATGCCTGGCACCAGCATACATGTGAGCTGGTGCCACATTGGGGCCATTTTTAGTTCCAGGCTGTCTGTGAGGGCTTCAAAGGATCCTGCAAGACACTCTGGAAAACATAAAATGTGTGTGTGTGGGGGGGGGGGGGGACCAATTGGACCAGGGGTCCCCAAACTTTCTAAAGGAAGAGCCAGTTTACCATTTTTCAGACTTCAGAGGGCGGAGTGTGGCCAGTAGGAGTGAAAAAATGTCTGGGTATCAGTGGGGTTGATCTTCTAAAGGCAAATAGACTGAGCACTTTGCAAGTGCCATTGCTGCAGAGCTTAGTAAATAAGGTAAAGATTCACTTTGCAAGGAATACCCAATCACGTGCAAGGAAAAAAAATCCTTAGTTAGACTTACCGGTGAAGATATCTCTAGGAACCCTTCAGGACAGCACCTGGAGAGAACGCAGCTCCACCCATAACACAGGAAACACCGCAGCTTAAAAGTCCACCTCCTCCACCATGCCCTCAGTTATAGCCGAGTAACCTCTGACATGCTGGAAAATAGAAACGGAGAAAACAGATACCGTGCCAACCACAGAATTACATACAGACATAATAAAACAAGGGGGTTAGGGGCTGCTGTCCTGAAGGGCTCCTAGAAATACCGTCACTGGTAAGTCTAAGGATTTGTCTCCTTGCCCTTCAGGACACCACCTGGAGAGGATAACCGAGTAACTTACCTCTAAGGTGGGACCACCGCTTGCAGGACCTTCCTGCCGAAAGACTGGTCTGTCGTGGCCAATAAATCCACTGGACCACGTAGCCGCTTTGCAAATCTGCACCAGCCTTTTCAGCCCAAGAGGCCACCACCGATCTTGTAGAGTTTGCTGAGACCTCCACCGGAGGTACTTTGTCTAGTACCCCGTAGGCATCTTTGATGGCCCGTCTGAGCCATCTGCCCAGAGTACTCTTGGATGCTTTCTCCCCCTTGCGGTTTCCTGTAAAGAGTGTAAATAAGGAGTTTGACTTCCTAAACCCTTTTGACTCTTCCAAAAGCCTCAACAGACATCTTCTCACATCTAGCATATGGAACACCTCTTCCCCCGGATTAGCTGCAGCTGTACAGGAGGTAGGCAATACTATTTCCACCACCGCCTCCTCTAGGGGCTCAAACGATTTCTTTGTGAGGCCATGCAAAACTAAAGACAGATCCTATTTCGGAAAAACTTTAACTGAAACTGGCCCGGTCAAAGCTTTAAAAATACCTAATAATTAGTGCCTCCTGGGATAACGTCTTCTCCAGGAAAGCAGATAAAGCTGCTACTTGAGATTTAAGGGCACATCTCCTTTCCTTCATGGAGAAATTCCAGGATTGACACAACTCTGTTCACCTGGAAACCCTTCTCTGAACAAAAGGAATTATACCTTCTCCATACTTTCAGATAAATCGCTCAAGTCACTTCTTTCCTGCTTGAGAGCACGATGGCAATAAGCTTCTCCAATAGCCCCTTTCTTCTTAGGAGTTATTCTTCAAGAACCACGCTGTTAGGTTGGATCTCTCCACTTCTGCATGCAGCACTGGCCCCTGGACTAGCAAATCCTTTCTGACCGGCAGTATCCAGGGGGGTCTGGAGGATAGGTTCTGAAGCGTCAAGAACCAAGGCCTTTTTGGCCTGTAAGGTGCGATCAGGATTAAGCTTGTTGTTTCCTGCTTGAACTTTCGAAGTACTAGAGGAATGAGCTGAAAGGGGGGGGAACGCATAGGACAGATAGTAATTCCAGGGATGAGCTAACGAGCCCAGGCCCAGAGCCTGGTCTTTCCTGTGAAGGGAGAAAAACACTGGTGCCTTTGTGTTTAGGTACCTTGCAAATAGGTTGACTTGAGGAACACCCGAAGCTTCCGTGATCTACTGGAATTCTACTACCTTTCTTCTGCTCAGGAAATCCGCCAGCCAATTCTGCAAGCCTTTTAAGTGAATGGCCAAGAGGGAGGCCAAACCCTTCTTTGCCCAAGACAGGATTTCTAGGGCCAACTCCAGGAGACCCCTGCTCCTTGTGCCCCCCTGCCTTGAAATGTAAGCTACCACTCTTGTATTGTCTGGTAGGACCTGAATGTGCTGCGTTTTCACTGACTGATGAAAGGAAAGAAGACCCAGCTGGATATCTTTCAACTCCTTCCAGTTGGAGGACTTACTGGTGTCAGAGAGCGAGGAGCCAGACACACAAGGAGGTCCAATTAAATTTAGGTTTATTTACACAGAAACAAGGCAAGAGTCTATGCAAGCCCGACAGCAACAGCGGATGACTTGGTAGGACAGAAGTTCTCCTGCCGAGGTCGTCTTCCAGGATAATCAGGTCGAGAACCAGCGGGAATCGTAGCCAAAGCCGGGGTCAGAAGCCAGGAAGAATGGTCGCCAGAGCCAGGGTCAGAAGCCAGGAAGGATGGTCGCCAGAGCCGGGGTCAGAAGCCAGGAAGAATGGTCGCCAGAGCCGGGGTCAGAAGCCAGGAAGGATGGTCGCCAGAGCCGGGGTCAGAAGCCAGGAAGAATGGTCGCCAGAGCCGGGGTCAGAAGTCAGGAGGAATGGTCGCCAGAGCCGGGATCAGAAGCCAGGAAGATGGATGCCAGCACATGGAGCAGCACAAGCCCTGAGGAAAGGTAGGACCTTGATAGTACCTCCTCCTCAAGGGCCCCTCCCCCTCCGCGGCTCAACATAAGGCTTCTGGAGAAAGCGGGTGTGAAAAGCGCGGAGGAGGGCAGGAGCATGAACATCCACGGAAGGAACCCAGGAACGCTCTTTGGGACCATAACCACGCCAATGAACCAGGAACTGCACCCAGCTGCGGACCAACCGAGAGTCCAGGATGCGGCTTACCTCATACTCCTCATGACTGTCAACCCGGATAGGACGAGGCCGAGGCGGAGAGACAGTAAAGCGATTACAGATCAGAGGCTTCAACAGGGATACGTGGAAGACATTGGAGATACGCATCCCAGGAGGAAGAGCAAGGGCATAGGCAACCGGGTTCACCCTGCGGAGGATGCGGAAAGGACCAACAAAACGGGGAGCCAGTTTCGGTGCGGGCACCCGAAGATTGAGGTTACGAGTGGACAACCACACCCGATCTCCGACCTAGCACTGTGTTGAGTCCTTCAAGGACCTCTGGATCTGCCCCCATGAAGAACACAGGGCAGCAAGATGGTTCTCCACAGCCGGAACGTCCTGTGGTGAGAACTCAGGCAATACAGCGGGTTGGAACCCATAGTTGGCCATGAAGGGAGACATCCCGGAGGAGGAATTAACAGTCGAGTTCCTCGCAAACTCTGCCCATGGCAGGAGATCGACCCAATTGTCTTGATGGTCTGAGATATAGCAGCGAAGGAATTGTTCCAGGGCCTCGTTGGAACGCTCCACAGCCCCATTGGACTGCGGGTGGTAGGCCGAAGAGAAGGAGAGCTTGATACCCAACTGGGAGCAGAAGGCACGCCAGAACCTGGACACAAACTGGCTCCCACGGTCCAAGACAATCACCTTAGGCAGCCGATGCAAGCAAAAGATCTCCCTGGCGAAAACCGTAGCCAGTTCTTGCACAGTCGGCAATTTTTTGAACGGAACACAATGGCACATCTTGGAGAAACGATCAATGACCATAAGAATGACCGTATGGCCTTGAGACGCAGGGAGGTCCACAATGAAATCCATGCCCAGGTGTGACCAGGGACGCTCCCCATTGGGAATGGGTTGCAGAAGGCCAAATGGAAGATGCCGAGGAGATTTATTCTGGGCAGACAGACAGAACATGCCGCTACATATGAGGCGATGTCGGAACAGAGAGATGACCACCAGAATAGATGAGAAACAACCCAGGACAACTGGTTCCTCCCCAGATGACCGGCCGTCTTGGAATTATGGTAGGTACGCAGCAGGCGGGTGCGCAATCCCTCAGGTACGAAACATCTACCAGCCGGTCTCTCAGAGGGAGCATCAGTTTAAGCCGCCAAAATCTGCTCCCCAAGGGGAGAAGTCAGACTGGTACGAATGGCAGCCAGGATCTGATCCGGAGGAATGTCTGAGGTTGGCTCAGAGTCCTCCCTGGACAGCTCAGAGTATTGCCGCGACAAGGCATCAGCCCTGACATTCTTGGAGCCAGGCAAATAGGAGACCACGCGACAAGAACAGAGCCCATCTGGCCTGACGGGGCGTCAACCTCTTAGCCTCCGAGAGATACGTCAGGTTCTTGTGGTCCTCTTAGCCTCCGAGAGATACGTCAGGTTCTTGTGGTCAGTGAGAATGAGAACCGGAACCGCTGAACCCTCGAGCAAGTGCCTCCATTCCTTGAGAGCCTGAATAATGGCCAACTACTCCCTGTCTCCAATCTGGTAGTTGCATTCTGCGGAGGAAAGCTTCCTGGAGTAGAACCCACAGGGAAGTAGGGGTCCATCGGGCGACCGACGCTGAGACAGGAGGGTGCCTACTCCCGTCTCAGATGCATCAACCTCAAGGACAAAGGGCAACCCAGGATTGGGATGAGACAGTATCAGAGCCGAAGCGAAGGCGGATTTCAGAGCTTCAAAAGCTAAGATGGCCTCGGATGACCACTTGTGGGGATTACTGCCCTTCTTGGTCAGATCTGAGAGAGACTTGGCCAGCGTGGAGAAGTTCCTGATAAACTTCCGATAATAGTTGGCGAATCCCAAAAAGCGCTGAATGGACCGAAGACCACTGGGACGAGGCCACTGCAGAACCGCTGAAACCTTCTGAGGGTCCATGGAAAATCCCACAGCGGAAATGATGTAGCCCAAAAAGGCAACCTGGGATCTGTGAAATTCACTTCTCGAGCTTACAGAAGAGCTCGTTCTCACGTAACCGTAGCACTCGCTTAACAATCTGGATATGAGACTCCATAGACTCAGGGTAAACCAGGATGTCGTCCAAGTAAACCACAATGCACTGCTGCAACAAGTCACGAAAGACATCATTAATGAACTCCTGAAAGACCGCGGGCGCGTTACACAACCCGAAGGGCATAACCAGGGATTCATAGTGGCCGGTTCTGGTGTTGAACGCGGTCTTCCACTCGTCGCCTTCCTTGATCCGTACGAGTTTGTAGGCAGCCCTAAGATCGAGTTTAGTAAAGACCGTTGCTCCCTTGAGGCGGTCGAACAACTCGCTAATCAACGGAATTGGGTAAGCATTCTTAATCGTGATTCGATTGAGACCCCTAAAATCAATGCAAGGCCTCAATTCACCACCACTCTTTTTCACGAAGAAAAAGCCAGCTCCTGCTGGAGAAGTAGACTTGCGAATGTGCCCCCGGGAAAGTGCATACGTAACGTACTCCTCCATGGCCTGATTCTCCGCAACCAAAAGAGGATACACGCTGCCACGAGGAGGAGTGGCACCGGGTTGTAAGGCTATGGCACAATCGTACGAACGATGAGGAGGCAGAGCACCGGCGCTCAACTTGTCAAACACGTCCAGGTACTCCCCATAGTCAGTAGGCAACGCAGAGTCCGAGGAGGCACACAACACCTTAACAGGTCCACGGATGCAACCGGCCCCACACTGTGGAGACCACGAGAGAATCTCGGCCGACTGCCAATTAAAGGTCGGATTGTGCTTCTGAAGCCAGGGATATCCCAAAACCACGGAGTAGTGCGGAGAAGAAATTACCTGGAAACAGGCCAACTCCCTGTGAACAGCCCCAACAGCGACTTCAACCGGCAGGGTCTCGTGGGTAACCTGCGGTGGTTGCAGGGGCCTGCCATCTATCGCCTCGAGGACCAATGAAGTAACTCGAGCCTGCAGAGGAATGGAGTGCTGGGCAGCAAACTGTCCATAAACAACCCGCCAGCACCAGAGTATACCAACTTCTGGGCCGTCACCGAGCCTTCCGCCCAAGACAGGACAACGGTGATTAGCGGTTTATCTTTGCGGGACACCGGGGACGAGGAAACTCCACCCAAGATCTGCCCCGACAGGATCTCAGGTGCGAGCGTTTCCTGGACGGACCGGACAGGACTGCCGAAAATGCCCACCGAGACCACAGTACAGGCAGCGACCCTCCCGACGCCGACAGGCCCGCTCCCCCTCAGAAAGGTGAGCAAATCCCAGCTGCATGGGCTCACCACCAGACAAGCCATCCCCAGGAGGCGTGGGAGGAGAGGGAGGAACAGGTGGGACAGAAAACGTAGGCGCCAATCGGTTAGGAGGCCTCCGCAGACGCTCCTTAAGTGAAGGCCTCTCCCAGAGCCTGGTGTCAATCAGGATTAGGATGAAATGAGTGCTTCCAGCTCCACAGGCAGTTCTTTGGCTGCAATCTCGTCCTTCAACGCATCTGAGAGACCATGAGAGAAAGCAGCCACCAGAGCCTCATTGTTCCAACCCACCTCTGCCGCCAGGGTACGAAATTCTATGGCGTACTCGGCAACGGTCCGTGAACCCTGATGCATGGACATGAGCAGCTTGGCAGCAGAGGCGGAGCGAGCCGGCACATCAAATACCATACGGAAGGAAGCAACAAAACCGGCAAACTCGTGAATCACAGGGTTATCGTTCTCCCATAAGGGATTTGCCCAGGCCAAGGCCTTGTCCGAGAGCAGCGAGATTAGGAAGCCCACCTTTGACCTCTCAGTAGGAAAAGCGTGGGGTATCAACTCAAAATATATGCCCACCTGGTTAAGGAAACCCCGACACTGACTCGGCTCACCCCCAAAGCGCTGTGGAAGGGGGGCTAAACCAGTCATACCTCTGGGCACCGCAGGTGCAGCAGCAGATGCAGAGGTAGGCGCAACAACCGGAGCAGCAGCGGGAGCGACCACAGGAGTGACAACCGGCCTAATTGCACCAGGAGCAAGGTGCGCTGTGCGTGCAAGCAGTGTCTGCAACGCCTGAGCAAACTGAGCCAACAAGAGATCCTGGTGATCAAGTCTGGCAACCAACATAGGGAACGGGGGCGTACCTACACTGTCAGGATTCATGGCATTCGTGTACGGTCAGGGAGCGAGGAGCCAGACACACAAGGAGGTGCAATTAAAAGTAGGGTTATTTACACAGAAACAAGGCAAGAGTCTATGCAAGCCCGACAGCAACAGCGGATGACTTGGTAGGACAGAAGTTCTCCTGCCGAGGTCGTCTTCCAGGATAATCAAGTCGAGAACCAGCGGGAATCGTAGCCAAAGCCGGGGTCAGAAGCCAGGAAGAATGTTCGCCAGAGCCGGGGTCAGAAGCCAGGAAGAATGTTCGCCAGAGCCGGGGTCAGAAGCCAGGAGGAGTCTTAGCCAAAGCCGAGTCGGTATCCAGGAGAGCAAAGAGTTAACTGAACAGGAGCTTGCTGCTGTGCAACAGACAGGACACGAATGCAATAGACAGCTGCAAACAGCAGACTTAAAGGTGATAAGCCGCCACCTCCTGGGAGGAGCCGCAGAGGGCTGAAAGCATAAAGGATCCCACAATGCTTTGCAGACCTAAGATGGATGCCAGCACATGGAGCAGCACAAGCCCTGAGGAAAGGTAGGACCTTGATAACTGGCCTCTGCTTTGTGCCCTGTGCCGACTGATCTTCGAAGTGGGCTCCCCATCCCCAAGCACTCACATTTGTCGGTAAGTGTTCGGCCTTCGGAAATTACCATGGCAGGCCCCTCTCTAAATTGGGTGGATCTCACCACCATCAAAGTGCCCTCTTTACCTTTGGAGTGATCCTTACAAGCATGTCCAGTGGATACTGATATGTCCACTTTTGCAGGATGTCCCCCTGCAGGGGGCGGGAATGGAATCTGGTCCATTGAACCACTGGGATGGTGGCAGTAAGTAGTTCCAGGACTGACATGATCGTTCTGACACACCAACAGGTTGCATTGCACCTGCTTCAAGTCCGACTGGATCTTTTCTATTTTTTCTTCCAGAAAGAATATCCACTTTTGAACAGAATCTATGATATAACCCATTTTTCAGATTTAACAGCCATCCCAAGCTACTCAGATGAGCCTAAGTCATCTGAAGATCCATCAGCAGCTGCATCCTGGTTTCTGTGAACATGAGTGGATCGTCTAAGTATGGCACCACCAAAATCCCTCTCAACCTCAGAGGTTCTAGTGCTTCCGCCATGACTTTGCTGAACACCCTTGGAGAAGATGACAGGCTGAAGGGTAGAGCTCTGAACTGCAGGTGCCAGATGGAAGATCCCAGATTGACCGCCAGTCGGATGAACGTCTGAGAAGATTGAGCAATCAGAATATGAAGATGAGCGTCCCGCAGATCGATAGTCGCCATGAAGCAACCCAGGGATAGCAGCTTCCTAACTGAAAAAATTGTATCCATGCGGAAGTGCTTCCACCGAATGGACCTGTTCAGTAGCTTTAGATTCAAGATTAGATGGAACTTCCCTGAAGGCTTTTGGACCTGAATGATGACCTCCTGATGCATCAGTTCCTTCAAAAGGGACGTCATTGCTGAGGCCATCTCCGACACCTTGGGAGACTGGTCACACACAATCTGATTGGTGGGTCCGGGAAAACTCCAGGTCGTACCCCTGAGACATGATATTTCTGACAAAGGCACTTGATGTTGCTTCCTCTCACAGTGAGGAGAAGGCCCGAAGCCTCCCTCCCACTGGAAGTGAGATGTCATTGGCTCTTGGATGGCCACTTTAGGGGTCTGAAGAATACCCCTCCTTTACCCCTGTTTCTCTGGAAACTCCAACTTCTTTTCTGGGCCTGTTGCTTATTTCTTTGGGTTTGTGAAAAGGGACAAAAATTCTTTCTGACCGGCTACTTCTTACTTTTCAATGGGAAAGCCTTTTTCTTATCCAACGTTCTATCCAGCACTGACTCCAGATCCAGGCCGAAGAGCAGATCCCCAGAAAGGGGGATTCCACATAACTTCATCTTGGAAGCGGAGTCTCCTGACCAGGTCTTGAGCCGTATGGCTCTCTTATCTAAGTTGACCAATGCCGAAGACCTTGCCATCATTCTGATAGATTCAGCTGATGCGTCAGCCATATACTTCATGGCTTTTAGAAGGACTGGGAATTAGTCCAAAAGCTCCCTCCTGGAGGTCCCTGTCTCGACATGAACCCTCAGATGTTCTAACCAGCACTCCAAATTTCTCGCCACCACCGTGGAGGCCATAGCCGGCTTGAGGTTGGTCAGAGAAGAGTCCCATGCTTTTTTAAGAAGAAAGTCTGCCCTCTAATCCATTGCATCCTTCAGAATGCCCATATCCTCAAAAGCCAGGTCCGTGCATCTTGAAACCTGCGAGAAGGCCACATCCAACCTCAGTTTCTTGTTCCACACCAGGGACTCTTCCTCGAAAAGGAAACCTCTTCTTAGGGATTTGGAGAAAAAGGGGCCCCTTTCTGGATCCTTCCATTCTTTCTTTACTGAGTCTGATAAAACCGATGGACTGGGAAGACTCTATGGTTAGCTTGTCCCAGGCCTTGGTACATTTTATCATGGACTGACAGCTGGACATTCTCCTCCTGGATCTCTAGGATGCAGGCGTCCAGTCCACGCAGTGTCCTCAGTTGCTAGGATGCAGGTGTCCAGTCTATGCAGTATCTTCAGTAGCTAGGATGCAGGCGTCCAGTCCATGCAGTATCTTCAGTAGCTAGGATGCAGGCGTCCAGTCTACGCAGTGTCCTCAGTTGCTAGGGCGCAGGTGTCCAGTCCATGCAGTGTCTTCAGTTGCTAGGGCGCAGGTGTCCAGTCCAACTGCAGTGTCTTCAGTTGTTAGGATGCAGGCGTCCAGTCCATGCAGTGTCTTCAGTTGTTAGGATGCAGGCGTCCAGTCCATGCAGTGTCTTCAGTTGCTAGGGCGCAGGTGTCCAGTCCATGCAGTGCCTTCAGTTGTTAGGGTGCAGGTGTCCAGTCCACGCAGTGTCTTCAGTTGCTAGGAGGATGGGGTGGGGTGGTGTGATGTGATGTGGTGTTGGGCAGCAGTGGCGGCGAAGGACGGGGATGGGGGGCTTGGGGCACTGCTGGTAGGGGGCACCTGGTTCTTGTATTGCCTCTGACAGCACAAGAAATGAATACACGGCTGATTAGGTCTGCAGTCTCTCACAGTCTTCTCCAGAATTACATATATTGAACATTATGTGTGGCCCTTTGGTGATGTCAGGGGCCCCATTTGAGACCCCCTTTAGTTCATAAGTTGCCAACCACTGGTTTAGAGTAAAGCCATTGTTGGGCCTTCCATTGTCATCTGAGAAGAAGGTCGATGGTTGGAGGGATGCAGGTGGAGGGCGATCTGCATAGGAATTCAGTGAATGGCATGGCCCATTGGAAGGTGACGCTCAGCGGGATTCCCCTTTAATCCTGAGTTGGCAGTAAAGAGCCATAAGAATGATCCGTGACGAAATACCGGCCCGGCTAACTGTCACAGGCCATACATGTGCCGGGGGCTGGAAACCGTGGCGAACGACAAGCAGCGTGTCTGTAGAAAGGTCTAGAAAGACATTGATTATCCGTCATATGCCACAAGGGCGGCGCTCATAGGACTGGTGTGGGAATACCGCCGTCGGGGAACACAACAATAAATACTGGCAGAGCGGGGAGAAGAGCCTCGCGATGGAGAGAATGGACCAAAAACAGGACTAGGAGGAGAGGGGAAGTCAGAAAATTGCCCCAAGAAATTGCCCCCCATATTCATTCTTTTTTTCTCAAGAAAAATATTCCTCCGTCCACAAAAATCAGGGAACACAGAACTTCAGTGCTTAAAGGGGGAATACAGTGAATGTGTTAACCCCTTTCCGCCCCCCCCCCCCCCAGGGTCCATTCAAGAAGTTGAGTGCCCGGGGCAGGAAGGACCGTCGATCATGTGACCCCCTCTATTGGCTGTCACAGTGGTCACATGACTGGGAGTCTGTCCAGCTACCTATCATTGGTGGGGACCAAAAGATGTCGGAGACACTCAACGACACATACACTATATCGCCAAAAGTATTGGGGCGCACATGGACTTTAACCCCTCCCCCTCCAGAAGTTTCCCCCCACCCTCCCCCTCCAGAGGATTTCTCCCCCCCCCCCCCCCACCTTCCTGACCAGGCCATTTTTTGTGATACGGCGCTGCGTTACTTTAACTGACAATTGCGCTGTCATGCAATGCTGTACATAAATTACATTTATATAATTTTTTCCCCACAAATGGAGCTTTCTTTCAGTGGTATTTGATCCCCTGTGTATTTTTTATTTTTGCACTATAAAAACAAAAAAAGCAGGGCACTGGGATAGCTAGATGCAGAGAGAGGGGTACAGGGAGAGGTGGACGCAGGGAGCGGGTTACAGGGAGAGGTGGACGCAGGGAACGGGGTACAGGGAGAGGTGGATGCAGGGAGCGGGGTACAGGGATAGGTGGATGCAGGGAGAGGGGTACAGGGAGAGATGAAAGCAGGGAGCGGGGTACAGGGAGAGGTGGATGCAGGGAGCGGGGTACAGGGAGAGGTGGACGCAGGAGCGGGGTACTGGGCTAGCTAGATGCAGGGAGCGGGGTACAGGGAAAGGTGGATGCAGGGAGCGGGGTACAGGGAAAGGTGGATGCAGGGAGCGGGGTACAGGGAAAGGTGGATGCAGGGAGCGGGGTACAGGGAGAGGTGGACGCAGAAGCGGGGTACTGGGATAGCTAGATGCAGGGAGCGGGGTACAGGGAAAGGTGGATGCAGGGAGCGGGGTACAGGGAGAGGTGGATGCAGGGAGCGGGGTACTGGGCTAGCTAGATGCAGGGAGAGGGGTACAGGGAGAGGTGGATGCAGGGAGCGGGATACAGGGAGAGGTGGACGCAGGAGCGGGTCTACTGGGATAGCTAGATGCAGGGAGCGGGGTACAGGGAAAGGTGGATGCAGGGAGCGGGGTACAGGGAAAGGTGGATGCAGGGAGCGGGGTACAGGGAAAGGTGGATGCAGGGAGCGGGGTACAGGGAGAGGTGGACGCAGAAGCGGGGTACTGGGATAGCTAGATGCAGGGAGCGGGGTACAGGGAAAGGTGGATGCAGGGAGCGGGGTACAGGGAGAGGTGGATGCAGGGAGCGGGGTACTGGGCTAGCTAGATGCAGGGAGAGGGGTACAGGGAGAGGTGGATGCAGGGAGCGGGATACAGGGAGAGGTGGACGCAGGAGCGGGTCTACTGGGATAGCTAGATGCAGGGAGCGGGGTACAGGGAGAGGTGGACGCAGGAGCGGGGTACTGGGATAGCTAGATGCAGGGAGCGGGGTACAGGGAGAGGTGGACGCAGGGAACGGGGTACAGGGAGAGGTGGATGCAGGGAGCGGGGTACAGGGAGAGGTGGACGTAGGAGCGGGGTACAGGGAGAGGTGGATGCAGGGAGCGGGGTACTGGGATAGCTAGATGCAGGGAGCGGGGTACAGGGAGAGGTGGACGCAGGGAACGGGGTACAGGGAGAGGTGG
This sequence comes from Staurois parvus, assembly GCF_062004578.1. Classification (NCBI taxonomy): domain Eukaryota; kingdom Metazoa; phylum Chordata; class Amphibia; order Anura; family Ranidae; genus Staurois; species Staurois parvus. The sequence continues at coordinate 303,513 of NW_028319179.1, read as the reverse complement.
ATGCAGGGAGCGGGATACAGGGAGAGGTGGATGCAGGGAGCGGGGTACTGGGATAGCTAGATGCAGGGAGAGGGGTACAGGGAGAGGTGGATGCAGGGAGCGGGATGCAGGGAGAGGTGGACGCAGGAGCGGGGTACTGGGATAGCTAGATGCAGGGAGCGGGGTACAGGGAGAGGTGGACGCAGGAGCGGGGTACTGGGATAGCTAGATGCAGGGAGCGGGGTACAGGGAGAGGTGGACGCAGGAGCGGGGTACAGGGAGAGGTGGACGCAGGAGCGGGGTACAGGGAGAGGTGGATGCAGGGAGCGGGGTACTGGGATAGCTAGATGCAGGGAGCGGGGTACAGGGAGAGGTGGACCAAGGGAGCGGGGTATTGGGATAGCTAGATGCAGGGAGTGGGGTACAGGGAGAGGTGGACCAAGGGAGCGGGGTATTGGGATAGCTAGATGCAGGGAGTGGGGTACAGGGAGAGGTGGACGCAGGGAGCGGGGTACTGGGATAGCTAGATGCAGGGAGCGGGGTACAGGGAGAGGTGGACGCAGGGAGCAGGGTACAGGGAGAGGTGGACGCAGGGAGAGGTGGATGCAGGGAGCGGGGTGCAGGGAGAGGCGGAAGCAGGGAGTGGGGTACAGGGAGAGGTGGATGCAGGGAGCGGGGTGCAGGGAGAGGCGGAAGCAGGGAGAGGCAGAAGCAGGGAGAGCTGGATGCAGGGAGAGCTGAATGCAGGGAGCTGGATGCAGGGAGAGCTGGATGCAGGGAGAGCTGGATGCAGGGAGAGCTGGATGCAGGAAGGAGGTCACTGGAACAGGGATCAGGATCAGGCCCAGGTAGGGACACAACTTGCAGGAAGAACTCCGAAGCGCTGCACTCCAGTCCATGGCAGGATTTTTTACCTCCCAGCAGCCTAATTACTTGAACAGCCCAGCTGCTGGGAGACACCCACTGGTGGCCACCAGAACTGCACCCTTCGACTCTGTGTGCAACAGTGCCACCAGCAGGTGACCCAAGAAATGACACAGGTCCAGACAGTGGGTGATAAGCACACCGGGATTGATTAGATGGATTCTGATTCGTCATCGTGGTCACGTGATTGGTCAGTCCACACAGAGCTGGAGGATGAATTACAGGTGGTGTCCTCTGTGGCGATATATTTCCTGCTGTCACCATAGGACACCGAGGCTGCAGCTTTTATTCCGACCCCGAGACTGATCATGTGACTCTAGTGCACGCAGCCACTCCCACTTAGCAGTCGGTTTCAGAACATGTTGATAAATCCGACAGGAATATCTACAGAACCAAAGCAGGCGAGGATCTGAAATAGTTTCCTTTTGCGGATTGGGAACATTTCTAAGCCAAGCCGGATTTTTCCTTCCGAGTTTTTGGCTTTGATGCGGAATAATTCCGAGAGTTCCGGGCCGTTCATCACAAATCCAATTACTGATTGCGTGTTCCGCGCTGCTTGTACACGACTCTGGCCGGAACGAACAATTACAGCCGGCTCCGGAATAAATGTGATTCTGAGATTGGCCTGTTTGTTACCGCCGCGATTTTCTGCAAAACAATGGGAGCCGCTTCCTCCTCGCTGTTTAATCGGCGGCTGAACTTCTTCCATTGTTCCCGAGTTTATTGAGCAATTCCCTTCATGTCACAATGAATTGCAGACGCTCTTCTGCAATATCGATTTTTGTTTGTTCTCGTCCTAATGATGGCCATTAGGGTAAAATATACAGAATTCTTACAGCAGCCTAAATTACCAATACAATAGATTGCTGGAAAATGGGGGGGGGGCAGGGGGGGCAGGGGGGGCGCTCTGCTATAGAAATCCAAAAAGTTTTGATGCAAACATACAAGCATTTGGAATTGCTGTCCCATGACTGACCATTAGGGGGCCTACACACAGTCCCTGTCAGTCCTTACCTCTCCATAGCGCCATTACAGGACAAATAGGGTACTGCATGCTACACGGGCGTCAAACTGGGGGCCCTCCAGCTGATGCCAGACTACAAGTCCCATGAGGCATTGCAAAATTGACAGTTACAAGCATGACTCCCAAAGGCAGAGGCATGATGGGACTTGTAGTTTGGTAACATCTAGAGGGCCGCCAGTTTGACACCCCTGACCTAAGGCATGGGTGTCAAACTGGTGGCCCTCCAGCTGATGCCAGACTACAAGTCCCATGAGGCATTGCAAGATTGACAGTTGCAAGCATGAATCCCAAATGCAGAGGCATGATGGGACTTGTAGTTTTCGCAACAGCTGGAGGGCCGCCATTTTGACACCCCCTAGCATATTACATGTTTTGTAGGATTAACCAATGATACCAAGCAGCTGCTAATGATCATCAATTTCATATGGAGGTTGAAACACGGTCATTAAAGTGATTTTAGAGGAAAATGTTACAAAATATACACAGACTGACAACTCATGGGGTCCCCGGGCAATTGCGATACATGGGGCCCCTGTGTCCTTGCCCACACTCAAAACACACCCAAAAAAGCCTATAAAAAGGTACCAGGGGCATCTTATGGGGCCCCCTACTGACCCCGGGCCCTCGGGCAGTGCCCGAGTTCTCGAATGGTCAGTCCTCCCCTGAATATACATCAAACATTTCTATAATAATCTCTGTAATAAAAACTTCCATCACACAGAGCAGCCCCAAACCTCCTCTTCTGGGGTCTCCTGCTGGAGCTCCTGGATCCTCCTTTCTGTCCAGTGCGTCTCATGGGGCACTCGTGTGTGCTTGCTCCTCAGCCCTGCCGCTGTGTCCATTTATATAGAGAGTGGGACTCAGCCACGCCTTCCCACTCCCCCCATTGGCATTGATTGACAGCAATGGCTCCCAGTGCCCCGCAAAGCCATTGAGACACAGAAGTGAGGGGAGAAGAGGAGCTGCACAGCACTGGATTGATTGAGGGCCCAGGTAAGTAAAATGGGGGGTGAGGGGCCAAACCTGTCAAGGAATGCATTAAGGTAACAAATGTTCAGGCTTTCGAACCGCTTTAACCGATACAGAAAAAGTTGTGTAAGAGGCTTAAAACTGGGTGAGGAACAGCCAAACTCTGCTGCTAAGGTGAGGTTGTGGAAGACGGGTTCATGATACAGGTCATACACCATGACAGGACCGAGCACAGCAACCAGACACAAGGTAGTATTACTGCATCAGCAAGATCTGATACACAAAGAAACACAGGAGCACAAAGAGACATGCAATGTTTATAACTGTAGATGCAGTGGTGGGGGAATGTTGAGGAGTGTAGACGCAGTGGTGGGGTAATGTTGAGGAGTGTAGACGCAGTGGTCGGGTAATGTTGAGGAGTGTAGACGCAGTGGTCGGGTAATGTTGAGGAGTGTAGACGCAGTGGTCGGGTAATGTTGAGGAGTGTAGACGCAGTGGTGGGGTAATGAGGAGTGTAGACGCAGTGGTGGGGTAACGTTGAGGAGTGTAGACGCAGTGGTGGGGTAATGTTGAGGAGTGTAGACGCAGTGGTGGGGTAATGTTGAGGAGTGTAGACGCAGTGGTGGGGTAATGTTGAGGAGTGTAGACGCAGTGGTGGGGTAATGTTGAGGAGTGTAGACGCAGTGGTGGGGTAATGTTGAGGAGTGTAGACGCAGTGGTCGGGTAATGTTGAGGAGTGTAGACGCAGTGGTGGGGTAATGTTGAGGAGTGTAGATGCAGTGGTCGGGTAATGTTGAGGAGTGTAGACGCAGTGGTCGGGTAATGTTGAGGAGTGTAGACGCAGTGGTGGGGTAATGTTGAGGAGTGTAGATGCAGTGGTGGGGTAATGTTGAGGAGTGTAGACGCAGTGGTGGGGTAATGTTGAGGAGTGTAGATGCAGTGGTCGGGTAATGTTGAGGAGTGTAGACGCAGTGGTGGGGTAATGTTGAGGAGTGTAGACGCAGTGGTGGGGTAACGTTGAGGAGTGTAGACGCAGTGGTGGGGTAACGTTGAGGAGTGTAGACGCAGTGATGGAGTAACGTTGAGGAGTGTAGACGCAGTGGTGGGGTAAGGTTGAGGAGTGTAGACGCAGTGGTGGGGTAAGGTTGAGGAGTGTAAACGCAGTGGTGGGGTAATGTTGAGGAGTGTAGACGCAGTGGTGGGGTAACGTTGAGGAGTGTAGATGCAGTGGTCGGGTAATGTTGAGGAGTGTAGATGCAGTGGTCGGGTAACGTTGAGGAGTGTAGATGCAGTGGTCGGGTAACGTTGAGGAGTGTAGACGCAGTGGTGGGGTAATGTTGAGGAGTGTAGATGCAGTGGTCGGGTGACGTTGAGGAGTGTAGACGCAGTGGTGGGGTAATGTTGAGGAGTGTAGACGCAGTGGTCGGATAACGTTGAGGAGTGTAGACGCAGTGGTGGGGTAACGTTGAGGAGTGTAGACGCAGTGGTGGGGTAACGTTGAGGAGTGTAGATTCAGTGGTCGGGTAATGTTGAGGAGTGTAGATGCAGTGGTCGGGTAATGTTGAGGAGTGTAGACGCAGTGGTGGGGTAACGTTGAGGAGTGTAGACGCAGTGGTGGGGTAACGTTGAGGAGTGTAGATGCAGTGGTGGGGTAACGTTGAGGAGTGTAGACGCAGTGGTGGGGTAACGTTGAGGAGTGTAGACGCAGTGGTGGGGTAACGTTGAGGAGTGTAGACGCAGTGGTGGGGTAACGTTGAGGAGTGTAGATGCAGTGGTCGGGTAATGTTGAGGAGTGTAGATGCAGTGGTCGGGTAACATTGAGGAGTGTAGACGCAGTGGTGGGGTAATGTTGAGGAGTGTAGACGCAGTGGTGGGGTAACGTTGAGGAGTGTAGACGCGGTGGTGGGGTAACGTTGAGGAGTGTAGACGCGGTGGTGGGGTAACGTTGAGGAGTGTAGACGCAGTGGTGGGGGAATGTTGAGGAGTGTAGACGCAGTGGTGGGGTAACGTTGAGGAGTGTAGACGCAGTGGTCGGGTAATGTTGAGGAGTGTAGACGCAGTGGTCGGGTAATGTTGAGGAGTGTAGACGCGGTGGTGGGGTAATGTTGAGGAGTGTAGACGCGGTGGTGGGGTAATGTTGGAGGAGTGTAGACGCAGTGGTGGGTAACGTTGAGGAGTGTAGACGCAGTGGTGGGGTAATGTTGGAGGAGTGTAGACGCAGTGGTCGGGTAATGTTGAGGAGTGTAGACGCGGTGGTGGGGTAACGTTGAGGAGTGTAGACGCGGTGGTGGGGTAATGTTGAGGAGTGTAGACGCGGTGGTGGGGTAATGTTGAGGAGTGTAGACGCAGTGGTGGGGTAACGTTGAGGAGTGTAGATGCAGTGGTGGGGTAACGTTGAGGAGTGTAGACGCGGTGGTGGGGTAACGTTGAGGAGTGTAGACGCGGTGGTGGGGTAACGTTGAGGAGTGTAGACGCGGTGGTGGGGTAACGTTGAAGAGTGTAGACGCAGTGGTGGGGTAACGTTGAGGAAGTCCGGGGTGCCAGAAGCCCGTGCTCCAGTGTCCAGGGGGACCGAGGGAGAGGCACCACAGCCCCATGACATGCCGACAATGGAGGCCGGGCTGGATGACGGGGGACGTCTTTTCCGGGCAGAAGGATGTGACTTGCTCTCAGGACGTGGCTTCTGGTCGTGTCCCTTGGAACCACCTGGAACATGTCTGGAGCGGAGGCACCGGGACCAGGCGACCCCAGCACCAGCCAGCCGCTGGTAGGTGGATCAGAGGAGCCTTGTTTCCCTACCTGTTGGGCCCCTAGCTCCAGGGGTGTCCTCAGCCCTCCAGGTGGTCAGAGGGGCTAGAGCAGGGGGGGAGGGGTCTCAGATAGTAGTCTCCCACGCCCTGCCACGAGGAGGGGGAGGGGCACTCAGCCAGTCCCTGTGGTCAATGGGAAGCCTGGTTCTGTTTGCATGTTACAGGTAAAGGCCAGAGAGCAGCCCAAGCCGCACCACAGGGCTAAAAGGAAGTGCCCCTCAAGGACTCCTGGATCAAGGTGCTGTGTGAGTCCTGTATTGAGGGCCTGATTACGGAGGAAGTTCCTTCTCAGAGGGACCTGGTTAAGTCAGTTAGGGAATTGATGGCTACCTTTGATTCCTTTAGGTCTCTAGTCGAGATTTTAGCTCTGCCCCAGACACAGACCGCACCCCTTCCCTCCCAACAGATCGAAGTTACCTCAACGACCAGTAGGGGGTCGATGAGGCGAGTTGGCGGAGGAAGGCCCATCCCCAGACTCGGATTCAGGGGCAAACTCAGAGGGGGAGGGCCCCTCGAGCGAGCCCAGAGGCCCCTCTAGATAGAAGTTGTCCCTAGAAGAGGTCAATGACTTACTAGGAGCCATTTATGCTACTTTGAACATTAAGGAAGATAAGAAGCCCCTTACGTTGTAGGATCAAATGTATCGGGATGGAGGAACAACAGCATAGAGTCTTTCTCCTCCACGAAGTACTGCTAGAAACCATAAAGAGGGAGTTGCAGGATCCAGAGAGAAAGTCCTTCTTTGCCAAATCTCTCAAGCGCAGGTTCCCATTTGACGAAGACTCATCCGAATATGGAATAAAAGCTCCAAGACTTTTTCTCAGGTAGCCAGAAAGATGGACTTTGCCTTTCAGGACATGGAGGTCTTGTCTGACACCATGGATAGAAGGGCGGATTCCCTTCTTAAAAATTCCTGGGACACTATCCAACTTAAAGCCCGCCATGGCCACTACAGTGGTAGCTCAGAACATGGAGTATTGGCTTACACAGCTACAGGCCCATATCGTGGCGGGATCCCCGAAGGACAAAATATTCGCCTCCTTCCAGACCTTACTGCAGGCGGTGGACTATATTGCGGACGCCTCAGCGGAGTCAGTAAGGATGACGGCTAGGTCAGCAGCCCTAACCTACTCTTCCTGCAGAGCCCTGTGACTCAAGACATGGCGGGGGGACATTGCCTCCAAGGTTAGGCTTTGTGGCATCCCGTTCACAGGAGACTTCCTTTTTGGTCCAGGTCTTGAGACTGTTGCTGGATCGCACCGCAGACAGGAAAAAAGCCTTTCCCCTTAAGAGGAAGCTCCAAGTGCAGGGGGGGGGACATTTCATCCCCAAAAGCTGGTACAAGCCATCAGGCCGGGAGTACAGAAAAGGCTCTGGGGGCAAAAAAGAAGGGTCAAGGGAGGAGCGATTTTCCTTCCTCCTGAGCAGCCCCAAAAATCGCAATGATGGTGTTCCGGTTGAAGGAAGATTGGGGGTCCTCCTCCCACAGTGGGAAGCAGTATCCTCCAGTCCCTTTATCCTAGGTATAGCGAGAGGGAAGTCCTGCCTGGAATTTCAGAGGCCGAAGCCACAGAGATTAGTGACAGAGCTCCCAAGGTGTGCAGAGAAGGCCTCAGCCCTACTCTCTTCTTTGCAGAAGTTGGAGGAGCAGAGGGTCGTTATCAGTGTACCAGCCGCAGAGATCAGAGGGGGGCAGGGGCGGACTGACCATTTGGAAAATCGGGCACTGCCTTAGGGCCCGGGGTCAGTAGGGGGCCTCATGAGATGCCCCTGGCACCTTTTTCATAGGTTTTTTTGAGTTTGGGCAAGGACACAGGGGCCCCATGATCCCCTATTGCCCGGAGGCCCCATGAGTTGTCAGTCCACCCCTGGCGGGGGGTTTCTATTCCCACGTCTTTGTGGTCAGAAAGCCCTCAGGAATGTATTTGCTGATTCTGCACCTTAAGCCCTTGAATGAGACCATCAAACACAAAAGATTCTGTATGGATTTGATTTTTTTGGTCAGGTCTCTTCTTCCCCCCAACTGCTTTCTGGCCTCAATAGACCTAAGGGACGCTTACTTACACATTCCTATTGCAGAGGCCTTTCACAAATTCCTCAGGTTGGCAGTACGGGGCCCCAGGGAAATAATGCACCTGCAGTTCCGAATCTTTCCCTTTGGACTTTCCTCCTCGCCCAGGATTTTCACAAAGATCATGGCCTAGGCCCTGGTGTCTCTTTGTCTAAGGGGAGTCTTGCTGGTGGCTTACCTGGATGATCTCCTATTGTCTGAAGACTTGGAGGAACAGCTGTTGCGGGACATATCCTTGGTGATGAGACACCTGGAGAATCTGGGCTACGAAATGAATGTGTACCCGGGCTACGAACTGGATTCCACCCTCCAGAAGACCTTTCTGCCCCAGGAAAAAATCCTACAGTTGGACAGGGGAATCAGGCAGCTGCTAGGGAACTAGGCCGTGTCCCTAAGAGAATCCATGTCAGTATTGGGCCTGGACCTCGTCCATCCTGGCGGTACCCTGGGCAGGTTTGTACTTGTCCCCTCCAGCTGTTCATTTTGGATGTCGGGGATCGCCGGCAGGTGTCTTTTGACTCCTTGATACAGGTACCTGCCCGGGTGAAGAGGACCCTTTGGTGGTGGAGGATGTCAGCCAATCTGACCCAGGGGTTGTTATGGGCCTTACCTATCTCCAGGGAAATAGCAGGTGACGCGAGCACCAGGGGTTGGGGTACACCCATGAGGATTCATTGCGCAGGGTTCTTGGCGACAAGAAGAGAGGAACAGATCCTCAAACTGGAAACAACTCAAGGCGATCCCTTGTGGCCTTTCGGGAGAAGCTACGGGGCCAGCACATGTGTATCCTCTCGGACAACTCCTCCATTGTGGTGTATGTCAACAGGCAGGGAGGGACTCAAAGCAAGACTCTGTGGTCCCTGGCCTTGGAGCTACTCACTTGGGTGGAGACAAATGTAGCCTCCTTATCTGCCGTCCACCTGAAGGGGGATCTGAACCAGGTGGCAGACTTTCTCAGCAGAAGGCTGCTGAGGGAATCAGAATGGGTGCTCAATGGGAAGATCTACCAAGCCATCATAAGGGAGTGAGGGTCTCCATCCATAGACCTTTTCGCATCAGGCCAAAATACCAAAGTTCTGGTTTTCTTCTCTCTAAACCAGTGGGACGAGGTGTTGGCAGTGGAGGCACCAGCGCAGCGGTGGGACTTTCACCTGTGTTATGCCTTCCCCCCAGTCTCTTTATTGCCAGCAGTTCTCATTCAGATCCGAGCAAACTTCCCTAATCCTGATAGCCCTGCACTGGCCCTGACGAGCTTGGTTTTCGACCCTGGCAACCCTAGCCGTCTACCCTCCTTGGATATTGCTGTGCCAAAAGGTCTTCCTGTCTCAGGGTCCGGTTCTGTGTCCCCAGGTAGATAGATGGAACCTAGCGGCCTGGTTTCTGAGGAACAGCTGCTGAGGAGCAAGGGGTTCTCAGCTAGGGTAGTATCCACTCTCCTAAATAGTAGAAAAGAGGAGACCCGTTCTATCTACCTTAAGGCCTGGAAGCTTTTTAACAAATGGTGTGCTCAGACTTCCTTAGAAACATATAGCTTAGTTTGAGCCTTGGAATTTTTGCAGCCAGGGGCCTACAAGGGGCTAGTGGTGAGTACACTGAAGGGCCAAGTGTTGGCTCTTAGCGTTTTCCTAGAGTCTCCCTTAGCCAGAGAGGAGCTGGTGGTGAGATACTTCAGAGACCTGTTAGAGAAAGGCCCTTTCCAAAGTGGAACCTGACGACTTAATGTACTGACAGACCCCCCTTTTTGAACATCTGGATTCAAGCTCCCTCAGGACCTGACCCTCAAGACAATATTCCTGGTAGCATTTACTACAGCAAGGAGAATTAGTGATTTGGAAGCCCTGTCAATCAGAGCCCCCTTCCTCCAGATTTTTGCGGGTTGGGTGACGTTTAGGACGGACCCGGCCTTCTTACCTATGATAACCTCGAGATTTCATCGAGGCCAAGAAATTACTTTGCCTTCATTTTGTTCTAACCCTTTGCGTGACCAGGAAAGGAAATTTCACACGTTGGATGTTAGAGGATGTGTTCTCCTTCATTTAGATGGAATAAAGGGATCAGGATGTCGGATTCCCTTTTTGTTTAATTTTCAGGAGCAAGCAAGGCTTGTAAAGCCTCTAGGTGCACTTTAGCTAGGTGGCTGAGACTGGCAATTAGAGGCGTATCTGACCGAGGGTCTGGAAGTCCCGGAGGGCATCATGGCTCACTCCACCCGGGCCATGGCGGCCACGTATCCTGAGGTGGCTGGTGCAACTTTGGGACAGATCTGTTGGGCTGCTACATGGTCCAATTATAGCACCTTTTGTTAAACATTACTGGACCTGGTCTCGGTAGAGGATCAGGCCTTCGGGCTCAAGGTTCTACAAGCGTTCTACAAGCGGTGGTCCCACCCTAGGGGTGAGTGTTCTCTCGAGGTGCTGTCCTGAAAGACAGGAAGGGGAAAAAGCAAAGTTACACTTACTCCTTCTCCAGGAGTCTTTCAGGACAGTTCCAGTTACCCACCTTTATAGCATTCGGTTATACGGTACGATTCTTTTTTTTGTGTGTCTTGTATTGTGTCTCCCCAGGTGACCGGAGGTGCTGGATCGTGAACTGAGGTCGGAGTGGGGAGGCCGTATTTTTATTCTGGGTGGAGATGTTTCCTCAGGTGGGGAGGAGCCAAGGTCTCTCAAGGTGCTGAAAGACTCCTGGAAAAGGTGTTACTGTAAGTGTAACTTTGCTTTTTTTTTTTTAGACATTGAGGGCCAAGGAACAGACTAGGAGGAAGGACCCTCTGTAACCATCAGCAGCAACTTACACCCCCCTGTACCCCTATAGAAATGACCAAAAACCAGTCTCCTGTTCTCTTTGTATTGTTTCCTTTGTGCGAGATCCCCGGTGATCCTGCCAGTCCCTCTGCTGTCCTATTAAAAACTGACCATACTAGCCATGAGAGCACGATGTGGTCAGGTCTCTACCTGTGCTCTCCACTAATGATGAGACTTGTGCTGACACCCTCCCCTGCACAGCCATTCCTTGCGAAGACCAGTGTGCTGCCGTTCCACCTCCCCTAGCTCTTACACAGAACAGAGTGACTTATAAAAAAGGGGAAAAGAAGATTTTTATATGTTTCTTTTATATCTACACACAAATGTTTTATCGTTCATGTCTGTTAACTGCTTTAGGAGCCGAACTTTTTCTGACACTATTTGTTTACATGTAAAATCAGTATTATTTTTACTAGAAATTTACTTAGCACCCCCAAACATTATATATATATATATATACACTATATTGCCCCAAGTATTGACCCGCCCTCCCAATCATGTGATTCAGGTGTTCCAATCCCCTCCAATCATGTGATTCAGGTGCTCCAATCCCCTCCAATCATGTGATTCAGGTGTTCCAATCCCCTCCCAATCATGTGATTCAGGTGCTCCAATCCCCTCCCAATCATGTGATTCAGGTGTTCCAATCCCCTCCAATCATGTGATTCAGGTGTTCCAATCCCCTCCAATCATGTGATTCAGGTGTTCCAATCCCCTCCCAATCATGTGATTCAGGTGTCCCAATCCCCTCCATATCATGTGATTCAAGTGTCCCAATCCCCTCCATATCATGTGATTCAGGTGTTCCAATCCCCTCCATATCATGTGATTCAGGTGTTACAATCCCCTCCATATCATGTGATTCAGGTGTTCCAATCCCCTCCCAATCATGTGATTCAGGTGTTTCAATCCCCTCCATATCATGTGACTCAGGTGTTCCAATCCCCTCCATATCATGTGACTCAGGTGTTCCAATCCCCTCCATATCATGTGAATCAGGTGTTCCAATCCCCTCCCAATCATGGGATTCAGGTGTTTCAATCCCCTCCATATCATGTAATTCAGGTGTTCCAATCCCTCCCACAGGTGTATACAATCAAGCCCCTAGGCATGCAGACGGCTTCTACAAACATTGGTGAAAGAATGGGTCGCTCTCAGGAGCTCAGTGACTCCAAGCGTGGTCCCGTGATAGGTGGCCACCTGGGCAATAAGTCCATCCGTGACATTTCCTGGCTACTAAATATTCCACGCTCAACTGTTAGTGGGATTATAACAAAGTGGAAGCCACTGGGAACAACAGCCACTCAGCCACCAAGTGGTAGGCCATGTCACATGACAGGGCGGGGTCAGCGCATGCTGAAGCACACAGTGCGCAGAAGTCACCAACTGTCTGCAGAGTCAATAGCTAAAGACCTCCAAACTTGGTGTGGCCTTCAGATGAGCCCAACAACAGTGCGTAGAGAGCTTCATGGAATGGGTTTCCATGGCCGAGCAGCTGCATCCAAGCCTTCCATCACCAAGTGCAATGCAAAGCAACGGATGCCGTGGTGTAAAGCACGCCGCCACTGGTCTCTAGAGCAGAGGAGGTGTGTTCTCTGGAGGGACCAATCACACTTCTCTGGCAATCCGATGGACGTGTCTGGGTTTGGCGGTGGCCAGGAGAACGGTACGTGCCTGACTGCATTGTGCCAAGTGTAAAGTTTGGTGGAGGGGGGATTATGGTGTGGGGGTGTTTTTCAGGGGTTGGGGTTGGCCCCCTAGTTCCAGTGAAAGGAACTCTTAAGGCGACATTTTGGACAATTTCATGCTCCCAACTTTGTGGGAGGAGTTTGGGGATGGCCCCTTCCTGTTCCACCATGACTGCGCACCAGTGCACAAAGCAAGGTCCATAAAGACATGGAGGAGCCAGTTTGGGGTGGAGGAACTTGACTGTCCTGCACAGAGTCCTGACCTCAACCCCATAGAACAGTGTTTTTCAACCTTTTTTGTGCAAAGGCACACTTTTTTCATGAAAAAAATCACGAGGCACACCACCATTAGAAAATGTTAAAAAAATTTACCTCTGAGCCTATATTGACTATATATAAAGTAATTCTCTTGAATAGGAATCAAACACAAAGAAATTATTTTATAATTACTTTATTATGAAATAATAAAGTATTTTATAATTGTTCATATTTCTGTTTACTTACTCAGTGCGAAACCTGGGCCTGTTTGGCTGAACACAAAGCTGATATTCTGGCAGGAATCGAATAATTAATCCCCCATATAGTAATTCACCCCCCATATAGTAATTCATCCCCCCATATAGTAATTAATCCCCCATAGTAATTCATCCCCCATATAGTAATTCATCCCCCATATAGTAATTCATCCCCCATAGTAATTCATCCCCCATAGTAATTCATCCACCATATAGTAATTCATCCCCCATATAGTAATTCATCCCCCATATAGTAATTCATCCCCCATAGTAATTCATCCCCCATAGTAATTCATCCCCCCATATAGTAATTCATCCCCCCTATAGTAATTCATCCCCCATATAGTAATTCATTCCCCATAGTAATTCATCCCCCATAGTAATTCATCCCCCATATAGTAATTAATCCCCCATATAGTAATTAATCCCCCATATAGTAATTCATCCCCCCATATAGTAATTCATCCACCATATAGTAATTCATCCCCCCTATAGTAATTCATCCCCCCTATAGTAATTCATCCCCCATATAGTAATTCATCCCCCATATAGTAATTCATCCCCCATATAGTAATTCATCCCCCATAGTAATTCATCCCCCATAGTAATACATCCCCCATAGTAATTCATCCCCCATATAGTAATTCATCCCCCCTATAGTAATTCATCCCCCATATAGTAATTCATCCCCCATAGTAATTCATCCCCCATATAGTAATTCATCCCCCATATAGTAAATCATCCCCCATAGTAATTCATCCCCCATATTAAGTCCCCAAGCCCCCCCTGTGTCAATTCACTTACCTTTGCTCCGTTCCTCTCGCCGTTCCGGTGTAGCATGAAAATCTGTCTCCTATGAGGATCTGTCCCCCTTGATGTATCTGCGCATGTGCCAGTTTCAGGCATTAGCAGCCGATCGGCGATCTCCGGCACATGCGCAGATATGTCGAGGGGGACAGATCATCCTGACAGTATCACGCTCCGCGGGCCGGATTAAAAGGTCCGCCGGGCCGTAGTTTGCCCATTGCTGTTCTAATGATTGGTCTATTTGTGAGCCGAGGCAATTTTTCCCACGGCACACCAGACAATATCTCACGGCACACTAGTGTGCCGCGGCACAGTAGTTGAAAAACGCTGCCATAGAACACCTTTAGGATGAATTAGAGCGGAGACTGTGAGCCAGGCCCCCTCCCCCGACATCAGTGCCCCTCCCCCGACATCAGTGCCTGACCTGACAAATGTGCTTCTGGAAGAATGGTCCAACCTTCCCATAGACACCCTCCTAAACCTTGTGGACGGCCTTCCCAGAAGAGTTGAAGCTGTTATAGCTGCAAAGGGCGGGGCCAACCCAATACTGAGCCCTACGGACTAAGACTGGGGGGCCATTAAAGGTCATGTGCGTGGAAAGGGCGGGGCCAACTCAATATTAAACCCTACGGACTAAGACTGGGGGGCCATTAAAGGTCATGTGCGTGGAAAGGGCGGGGCCAACTCAATATTGAACCCTACGGACTAAGACTGGGGGGCCATTAAAGGTCATGTGTGTGGAAAGGGCGGGGCCAACTCAATATTGGACCCTACGGACTAAGACTGGGGGGCCATTAAAGGTCATGTGCGTGGAAAGGGCGGGGCCAACTCAATATTAAACCCTACGGACTAAGACTGGGGGGCCATTAAAGGTCATGTGTGTGGAAAGGGCGGGGCCAACTCAATATTGGACCCTACGGACTATGACTGGGAGGCCATTAAAGGTCATGTGTGTGGAAAGGCCGGCGGCCCGATACTTTTGGCAATATATTGTGTGTGTATATATATAGCAGTATTATAGGTGGAGTGCACAATGGTGATCAATCACAGCACACAGCAATCAGGACCTCCCGAGGGCCATATATAGAAAAAAGAAAATTGGATTGCTGCACATAAAAAAACTTTTATTGTTGAAAAATCAGCATCCAAAAGGGTGATCCAAGAAAATGGACAAAGCCGCACATCATAGTGTTCAACAAACAGTTTTGGGGTGTTCTGCTGACACTCATCTTCAGATCAGAACTCACTGCAATACAAAATGCTACTTTGATGGATCTATACCTCATAATTGGAATCGATGACATCATTGACCACAAACTGAATGCACATCAGAGGAACATCTAATAATAAATGTGAAAGTCCGGTCCGGAAATGTGCTTTTTATAGGAGGTATTTATGTCTACATTCCACATCTTTATTTTGGGGACGTTTCTTCAGAATTTTCACTCTTAAACCATCACATTTATTAGATGTTCATCTTCTGGGACCCGGTGATTGACATCCTCGACCATGAATGGTGGCATGGGTGGACGCGCGCACCCCTACCCGGAAATGCACATATATACGTGTTTTTGCTCACCCGTTCCGCCCCGTAGCAGTATATCTGATATAAGGCGGCGGGGGAGATGTTAAAGCGGAGCTCCAGGCTCCCCCCAAAACAAATCCTGTAGCTGATGACCTTTAATACAAGAACACTCCCCTGTCCAGCGATCCAGCGATGTCCTCACCCGAGCCGATTCTTCAGCTTCGGGTGCCGGTATCTTAGGTAAGGGAGGCCTTTTGGCTTCACAGCCGGCCTCCTACTGCTACTTCAGAGACCTGGGAAGAGTCCCAGGGGACTGCAGGGGTTAATGGGGGGGGGTAGATTGTCATGCCCAGGGGAGGACTGACAACTCATGGGGCCCCGGGCAATAGGGGATCATGGGGCCCCCAGGCAATAGGGGATCATGGAGCCCCTGTGTCCTTGCCCAAACAAAAAAGCCTATGAAAAAAGTACCAGGGGCATCTCTTGAGGCCCCCTACTGACCCTGGGCCCTCGGGCAGTGCCTGAGTTTCCAAATGGTCAGTCCGCCCCTGGTCGTGCCACATCTGACCGGAAGTGGGAGCAAGTACCTATCAAAACCACATACCCATTGCCCCACCCCCCCCCCCAAAAAAGTGCCAAATGTGGCAGTAGAAGGGAGGGGGAGAAAGTAAACAAGTGGAACTTCCCTTTTTGGGTGAAGTTCCACTTTAAACGCTCGCCTCTTCCAGTCTCCTAGACCATAGAGATGATTGGGGACGCCGGCGTCAGTGCTGGGCTCCCTGCCGGGACAGGAGAGCCTGTAGAGGCATCGGAGGGCAGTGGGAGGGAGAGAAATGACCCCCTTCGGCCACCTGTGAAAGCAATCCACCAGCTACTTTATTAGGTCCACCTGTCCAATGGCTCGATAACACAAACTGCTAATCAGCCAATCACATGGCAGCAACTCAATGCATTTAGGCATCTAGACGTGGTGAAGACAACTTGATGAAGTTCAAACTGAGCATCAAAATGGGGAAGAAAGGGAATTTAAGGGACTTTGAATGTGGCATGGTTGTTGGTGCCAGACGGGTCTGAGTATCTCACAAGCTGCTGATCTCCTGGGATTTTCCCGCACTAGGGTGTAGAGAGAATGGCCCAAAAAAGAGAAAAAATCCAGTGAGGGGCAGTTGTGTGGAGGAAAATGCCTTGTTGATGTCAGAGGTCAGAGGAGAATGGGCAGACTGGTTCCAGATGATAGAAAGGCAACAGTAACTCCAATAACCCCTCGTTACACCCAAGATATGCAGAATACCATCTCTGAATGCACAACACGTCCAACCTTGAAGCAGATGGGCTACAGCAGCAGAAGACCACCACATCGGGGACCACTCCTGTCAGCTAAGAACAGGAAACGAAAGGCTACAATTGGACAATAGAAGATTGGAAGAACGTTGCCTGGTCTGATGAGTCTGGATTTCAGCTGCAACATTCAGATGGCAGAGTCAGAATTTGGTGTAAACAACATGAAAGCATGGATCCACCCTGCCTTGTATCAATGGTTCAGGCTGGTGGTGGTGTGGGGGATCCACCCTGCCTTGTATCAATGGTTCAGGCTGGTGGTGGTGTGGGGGATCCACCCTGCCTTGTATCAATGGTTCAGGCTGGTGGTGGTGTCATGGTGTGGGGGATCCATCCTGCCTTGTATCCACGGTTCAGGCTGGTGGTGGTGGTGTCATGGTGTGATGGATCCATCCTGCCTTGTATCAATGGTTCAGGCTGGTGGTGGTGTGGGGGATCCACCCTGCCTTGTATCAATGGTTCAGGCTGGTGGTGGTGTCATGGTGTGGAGGATCCATCCTGCCTTGTATCAATGGTTCAGGCTGGTGGTGGTGTCATGGTGTGGGGGATCCATCCTGCCTTGTATCAATGGTTCAGGCTGGTGGTGGTGTCATGGTGTGGGGGATCCATCCTGCCTTGTATCAATGGTTCAGACTGGTGGTGGGGGTGTCATGGTGTGGTGGATCCATCCTGCCTTGTATCAATGGTTCAGGCTGGTGGTGGTGGTGGTGGTGTCATGGTGTGGGGGATCCATCCTGCCTTGTATCAATGGTTCAGGCTGGTGGTGGTGTCATGGTGTGGGGGATCCATCCTGCCTTGTATCAATGGTTCAGACTGGTGGTGGGGGTGTCATGGTGTGGTGGATCCATCCTGCCTTGTATCAATGGTTCAGGCTGGTGGTGGTGGTGGTGGTGTCATGGTGTGGGGGATCCATCCTGCCTTGTATCAATGGTTCAGGCTGGTGGTGGTGTCATGGTGTGGTGGATCCATCCTGCCTTGTATCAATGGTTCAGGCTGGTGGTGGTGGTGGTGGTGTCATGGTGTGGGGGATCCATCCTGCCTTGTATCAATGGTTCAGACTGGTGGTGGGGGTGTCATGGTGTGGTGGATCCATCCCGCCTTGTATCAATGGTTCAGACTGGTGGTGGGGGTGTCATGGTGTGGGGGAAATTTTCTCGACACTAGCAGGGTGGACCTAATAAACTGGCCCATGTGTGTATATAAATGGAAGAAAGTGTTTATAATGTTTTTTATATCTGTACACAAATGTTTTGCCATTCATTTCTACTTCGAACTGAACGGGTCGTTCTGCAAGGTGAGGGGTCACGTTTATCTAATTTTCTTCGTATGCCACCAAAATGATTTTATCAAAATCTCAATTTTCACCAAAATTTCAGAAAAATGTAAACTTTTAATTTTTGCTTTCCTTTCATTCTTCCACCCCCCCCCCCCAGAATCATATCACCATAATAAATATATTTCCACATAAAGCCGCTTGTCACTGAGGTCTCCCGGTGACCCCACTCTTTGTAGCCCTCCCCAGAATTCTGGCTCCGCCTCTTGTTTCCTATGGCGCTCCTCATGTGACATTTCCATCAATTCCTCCACTCAGAATGGAGATAATAGAACGTCGTCCTGATCCTCGGCCTGAATTCCCTTCGGGGTTTCCCGAGACGATGTAACGCTACAGACGAGCCGGGGAGGTGAATTCTGTGCCAGACGAATGGAACGTGACGGTCGCGGCATACACGGCATACACGGCGTACACGGCGTACACGACATACACGGCATACACGGCGTACACGGCGTACACGGCATACACGGCATACACGGCGTACACGGCGTACACGGCATACACGGCGTACACGGCGTACACGGCGTACACGGCATACACGGCGTACACGGCATACACGGCGTACACGGCATACACGGCGTACACGGCATACACGGCGTACACGGCATACACGGCGTACACGGCATACACGGCATACACGGCGTCCCCGGCTGACAACTTCTAATTAAACGGATGGAAAAAAAAGTTGCGAGAAGTTTTGCAAAGTTTTTGACACCAGAGTGGGTCCCGTGCCAGAGGCTGACCATTGTGATGATTCGGGTCCTCCGGGTCTTCAGAACATTTCCATACATCAATACTAATGAGATCGTCCATTATACACGTCTGCTCAGCTTCACTCAGATTGATAGTTTACTGAATTATGTGCAACTTTGTGTCCGCTCAGCAAAACCCCCGATCTCCAGGATACAGGAATACATAACAGGTCAAACAATGATCCATGGAAAAACATCAAATAGAGTTTTGCATTTCATGTGAAGGAAACTTTTAACATCTACAAATGTGTATTTGCTCCCCTGGCTGATGCTGAATGTTCGCCCCTCACACAGAAATGATCGGTCTAACAATGGAATGTTCGCCCCTCACACAGAAACGATCGGTCTAACAATGGAATGTTCGCCCCTCACACAGAAACGATCGGTCTAACAATGGAATGTTCGCCCCTCACACAGAAATGATCGGTCTAACAATGGAATGTTCGCCCCTCACACAGAAACGATCGGTCTAACAATGGAATGTTCGCCCCTCACACAGAAACGATCGGTCTAACAATGGAATGTTCGCCCCTCACACAGAAATGGTCGGTCTAACAATGGAATGTTCGCCCCTTACACAGAAATGATCGGTCTAACAATGGAATGTTCGCCCCTCACACAGAAATGATCGGTCTAACAATGGAATGTTCGGTGTAACACTGAGAGACAGAATACAACAACAAATTCAGCAGAAATGTGTCTAACAAATGATGACGGATCTGCATGTTCATGAGGGAAAGAAGGATTTGATCCCCTTCACAAAACATGACTTAGTACTTGGTGGCCAATCCCTTGTTGGCCATCACAGAGGTCAGACGTTTCCTGGAGTTGGCCCCCAGAAGTGTCCTGTAGGCAGGGAGGGGGTAGAAGTGTCCTGTAGGCATGAAGGGGGTAGAAGTGCCCGGTGGGCTGGAAGGGGGTAGAAGTGCCCGGTGGGTAGGAAGGGGGTAGAAGTGCCCGGGGGGCAGGAAGGGGGTAGAAGTGTCCTGTAGGCAGGAAGGGGGTAGAAGTGCCCAGGAGGCAGGAAGGGGGTAGAAGTGCCCGGGGGGCAGGAAGGGGGTAGAAGTGTCCTGTAGGCAGGAAGGGGGTAGAAGTGCCCAGGAGGCAGGAAGGGGGTAGAAGTGCCCTGTAGGCAGGAACGGGGTAGAAGTGCCCGGGAGGCAGGAAGGGGGTAGAACTGCCCGGGAGGCAGGAAGGGGGTACAAGTGCCCTGTAGGCAGGAAGGGGGTAGAAGTGTCCTGTAGGCAGGAAGAAGGTAGAAGTGCCCGGGAGGCAGGAAGGGGGTAGAAGTGTCCTGTAGGCAGGAAGGGGGTAGAAGTGTCCAGTAGACAGGAAGGGGGTAGAAGTGCCCGAGAGGCAGGAAGGGGGTAGAAGTGCCCTGTAGGCAGGAAGGGGGTAGAAGTGTCCTGTAGGCAGGAAGGGGGTAAAAGTGCCCGGGAGGCAGGAAGGGGGTAGAACTGCCCGGGAGGCAGGAAAGGGGTAGAAGTGCCCTGTAGGCAGGAAGGGGGTAGAAGTGTCCTGTAGGCAGGAAGGGGGTAGAAGTGCCCGAGAGGCAGGAAGGGGGTAGAAGTGCCCGGTAGGCAGGAAGGGGGTAGAAGTGCCCGAGAGGCAGGAAGGGGTAGAAGTGCCCGGGATGCAGGAAGGAGGTAGAAGTGCCCGGTGGGCAGGAAGGGGGTAGAAGTGCCCTGTAGGCAGGAAGGGGGTAGAAGTGTCCTGTAGGCAGGAAGGGGGTAGAAGTGTCCTGTAGGCAGGAAGGGGGTAGAAGTGCCCGGGAGGCAGGAAGGGGGTAGAAGTGCCCGGGAGGCAGGAAGGGGGTAGAAGTGCCCTGTAGGCAGGAAGGGGGTAGAAGTGCCCTGTAGGCAGGAAGGGGGTAGAAGTGTCCTGTAGGCAGGAAGGGGGTAGAAGTGCCCTGTAGGCAGGAAGGGGGTAGAAGTGCCCTGTAGGCAGGAAGGGGGTAGAAGTGCCCTGTAGGCAGGAAGGGGGTAGAAGTGTCCTGTAGGCAGGAAGGGGGTAGAAGTGCACGGTAGGCAGGAAGGGGGTAGAAGTGCCCTGTAGGCAGGAAGGGGGTAGAAGTGCCCTGTAGGCAGGGAGGGGGTAGAAGTGTCCTGTAGACAGGGAGGGGGTAGAAGTGCCCTGTAGGCAGGGAGGGGGTAGAAGTGTCCTGTAGGCATGAAGGGGGTAGAAGTGCCCGGTGGGCTGGAAGGGGGTAGAAGTGCCCGGTGGGCAGGAAGGGGGTAGAAGTGCCCGGGGGGCAGGAAGGGGGTAGAAGTGTCCTGTAGGCAGGAAGGGGGTAGAATTGTCCGGTAGGCAGGAAGGGGGTAGAAGTGCCCTATAGGCAGGAAGGGGTAGAAGTGCTCGATAGGCAGGAAGGGGGTAGAAGTGCCCCGTAGGCAGGAAGGGGGTGGAAGTGCCCGGTAGGCAGGAAGTGGTAGAAGTGCCCGGTAGGCAGGAAGAGGGTAGAAGTGCCCTGTAGGCAGGAAGGGGGTAGAAGTGCCCTGTAGGCAGGAAGGGGGTAGAAGTGCCCAGGAGGCAGGAAGGGGGTAGAAGTGCCCTGTAGGCAGGAAGGGGGTAAAAGTGCCCTGTAGGCAGAAAATGGATAGTAGTGCCCTGTAGGCAGGGAGGGGGTGTAAGTGCCTGGTAGGCAGGAAGGGGGTAGAAGTGCCCGGGAGGCAGGAAGGGGGTAGAAGTGCCCGGGAGGCAGGAAGGGAGTAGAACTGCCCGGGAGGCAGGAAGGGGGTACAAGTGCCCTGTAGGCAGGAAGGGGGTAGAAGTGTCCTGTAGGCAGGAAGGGGGTAGAAGTGCCCGGGAGGCAGGAAGGGGGTAGAAGTGTCCTGTAGGCAGGGAGGGGGTAGAAGTGCCCGGTGGGCTGGAAGGGGGTAGAAGTGCCCGGTGGGTAGGAAGGGGGTAGAAGTGCCCGGGGGGCAGGAAGGGGGTAGAAGTGTCCTGTAGGCAGGAAGGGGGTAGAAGTGCCCAGGAGGCAGGAAGGGGGTAGAAGTGCCCTGTAGGCAGGAAGGGGGTAAAAGTGCCCTGTAGGCAGAAAATGGATAGTAGTGCCCTGTAGGCAGGAAGGGGGTAGAAGTGCCCGGGAGGCAGGAAGGGGGTATAAGTGCCCGGGAGGCAGGAAGGGGGTATAAGTGCCCGGGAGGCAGGAAGGGGGTAGAACTGCCCGGGAGGCAGGAAAGGGGTACAAGTGCCCTGTAGGCAGGAAGGGGGTAGAAGTGTCCTGTAGGCAGGAAGGGGGTAGAAGTGCCCGGGAGGCAGGAAGGGGGTAGAAGTGTCCTGTAGGCAGGAAGGGGGTAGAAGTGTCCAGTAGACAGGAAGGGGGTAGAAGTGCCCGAGAGGCAGGAAGGGGGTAGAAGTGCCCTGTAGGCAGGAAGGGGGTAGAAGTGTCCTGTAGGCAGGAAGGGGGTAGAAGTGTCCTGTAGGCAGGAAGGGGGTAGAAGTGCCCTGTAGGCAGTAAGGGGGTAGAAGTGCCCTGTAGGCAGGAAGGGGGTAGAAGTGCCCTGTAGGCAGGAAGGGGGTAGAAGTGTCCTGTAGACAGGGAGGGGGTAGAAGTGCCCTGTAGGCAGGGAGGGGGTAGAAGTGTCCTGTAGGCATGAAGGGGGTAGAAGTGCCCGGTGGGCTGGAAGGGGTTAGAAGTGCCCGGTGGGTAGGAAGGGGGTAGAAGTGCCCGGGGGGCAGGAAGGGGGTAGAAGTGTCCTGTAGGCAGGAAGGGGGTAGAATTGTCCGGTAGGCAGGAAGGGGGTAGAAGTGCCCTGTAGGCAGGAAGGGGTAGAAGTGCCCGGTAGGCAGGAAGGAGGTAGAAGTGCTCGATAGGCAGGAAGGGGGTAGAAGTGCCCCGTAGGCAGGAAGGGGGTAGAAGTGTCCCGTAGGCAGGAAGGGGGTAGAAGTGTCCTGTAGGCAGGAAGGGGGTGGAAGTGCCCGGTAGGCAGGAAGTGGTAGAAGTGCCCTGCAGGCAGGAAGATGGTAGAAGTGCCCTGTAGGCAGGAAGGGGGTAGAAGTGCTCTGTAGGCAGGAAGGGGGTAGAAGTGCCCTGTAGGCAGGAAGGGGGTAAAAGTGACCTGTAGGCAGAAAATGGATAGTAGTGCCCTGTAGGCAGGAAGGGGGTGTAAGTGCCTGGTAGGCAGGAAGGGGGTAGAAGTGTCCGGGAGGCAGGAAGGGGGTAGAAGTGCCCGGGAGGCAGGAAGGGAGTAGAACTGCCCGGGAGGCAGGAAGGGGGTACAAGTGCCCTGTAGGCAGGAAGGGGGTAGAAGTGTCCTGTAGGCAGGAAGGGGGTAGAAGTGCCCGGGAGGCAGGAAGGGGGTAGAAGTGTCCTGTAGGCAGGAAGGGGGTAGAAGTGTCCAGTAGACAGGAAGGGGGTAGAAGTGCCCGAGAGGCAGGAAGGGGGTAGAAGTGCCCTGTAGGCAGGAAGGGGGTAGAAGTGTCCTGTAGGCAGGAAGGGGGTAGAAGTGCCCGAGAGGCAGGAAGGGGGTAGAAGTGCCCGGGAGGCAGGAAGGGGGTAGAACTGCCCGGGAGGCAGGAAAGGGGTAGAAGTGCCCTGTAGGCAGGAAGGGGGTAGAAGTGTCCTGTAGGCAGGAAGGGGGTAGAAGTGCCCGAGAGGCAGGAAGGGGGTAGAAGTGCCCGGTAGGCAGGAAGGGGGTAGAAGTGCCCGGGAGGCAGGAAGGGGTAGAAGCGCCCGGGAGGCAGGAAGGGGGTAGAAGCGCCCAGGAGGCAGAAAGGGGGTAGAAGCGCCCGGTAGGCAGGAAGGAGGTAGAAGTGCCCGGTGGGCAGGAAGGGGGTAGAAGTGCCCTGTAGGCAGGAAGGGGGTAGAAGTGCCCGGGAGGCAGGAAGGGGGTAGAAGTGCCCGGGAGGCAGGAAGGGGGTAGAAGTGCCCTGTAGGCAGGAAGGGGATAGAAATGTCCCATAGGCAGGAAGGGGGTAGAAGTGCCCTGTAGGCAGGAAGGGGGTAGAAGTGCCCTGTAGGCAGGAAGGGGGTAGAAGCGCCCGGGAGGCAGGAAGGGGGTAGAAGTGCCCGGGAGGCAGGAAGGGGGTAGAAGCGCTCAGGAGGCAGGAAGGGGGTAGAAGTGCCCGGGAGGCAGGAAGGGGGTAGAAGTGCCCGGTAGGCAGGAAGGGGGTAGAAGCGCCCGGTAGGCAGGAAGGGGGTAGAAGCGCCCTGTAGGCAGGAAGGGGGTAGAAGTGCCCGGGAGGCAGGAAGGGGGTAGAAGTGCCCTGTAGGCAGGAAGGGGGTAGAAGTGCCCGGTGGGCAGGAAGGGAGTAGAAGTGCCCTGTAGGCAGGAAGGGGGTAGAAGTGCCCTGGAGGCAGGAAGGGGGTAGAAGTGCCCTGGAGGCAGGAAGGGGGTAGAAGTGCCCTGTAGGCAGGAAGGGGGTAGAAGTGTCCTGTAGGCAGGAAGGGGGTAGAAGTGTCCTGTAGGCAGGAAGGGGGTAGAAGTGCCCGGTAGGCAGGAAGGGGGTAGAAGTGCCCGGGAGGCAGGAAGGGGGTAAAAGTGCCCGGTAGGCAGAAAAGGGATAGAAGTGCCCTGTAGGCAGGAAGGGGGTGTAAGTGCCTGGTAGGCAGGAAGGGGGTAGAAGTGCCCGGGAGGCAGGAAGGGGGTAGAAGTGCCCCATGAGGCAGGAAGGGGGTAGAAGTGCCCGGGAGGCAGGAAGGGGGTAGAAGTGCCCGGGAGGCAGGAAGGGGGTAGAAGTGCCCGGGAGGCAGGAAGGGGGTAGAAGTGTCCTGTAGGCAGGAAGGGGTTAGAAGTGTCCTGTAGGCAGGAAGGGGGTAGAAGTGCCCGGGAGGCAGGAAGGGGGTAGAAGTGCCCTGTAGGCAGGAAGGGGGTAGAAGTGCCCGGGAGGCAGGAAGGGGGTAGAAGTGCCCTGTAGGCAGGAAGGGGGTAGAAGTGTCCTGTAGGCAGGAAGGGGGTAGAAGTGCCCTGTAGGCAGGAAGGGGGTAGAAGTGTCCTGTAGGCAGGAAGGGGGTAGAAGTGTCCTGTAGGCAGGAAGGGGGTAGAAGTGCATGATAGGCAGGAAGGGGGTAGAAGTGCCCTGTAGGCAGGAAGGGGGTAGAAGTGCCCTGTAGGCAGGAAGGGGGTAGAAGTGTCCTGTAGACAGGGAGGGGGTAGAAGTGCCCTGTAGGCAGGGAGGGGGTAGAAGTGTCCTGTAGGCATGAAGGGGGTAGAAGTGCCCGGTGGGCTGGAAGGGGGTAGAAGTGCCCGGTGGGTAGGAAGGGGGTAGAAGTGCCCGGGGGGCAGGAAGGGGGTAGAAGTGTCCTGTAGGCAGGAAGGGGGTAGAATTGTCCGGTAGGCAGGAAGGGGGTAGAAGTGCCCTGTAGGCAGGAAGGGGTAGAAGTGCCCGGTAGGCAGGAAGGAGGTAGAAGTGCTCGATAGGCAGGAAGGGGGTAGAAGTGCCCCGTAGGCAGGAAGGGGGTAGAAGTGTCCTGTAGGCAGGAAGGGGGTAGAAGTGTCCTGTAGGCAGGAAGGGGGTGGAAGTGCCCGGTAGGCAGGAAGTGGTAGAAGTGCCCTGTAGGCAGGAAGAGGGTAGAAGTGCCCTGTAGGCAGGAAGGGGGTAGAAGTGCTCTGTAGGCAGGAAGGGGGTAGAAGTGCCCAGGAGGCAGGAAGCGGCTAGAAGTGCCCTGTAGGCAGGAAGGGGGTAAAAGTGCCCTGTAGGCAGAAAATGGATAGTAGTGCCCTGTAGGCAGGAAGGGGGTAGAAGTGTCCGGGAGGCAGGAAGGGGGTAGAAGTGCCCGGGAGGCAGGAAGGGAGTAGAACTGCCCGGGAGACAGGAAGGGGGTACAAGTGCCCTATAGGCAGGAAGGGGGTAGAAGTGTCCTGTAGGCAGGAAGGGGGTAGAAGTGCCCGGGAGGCAGGAAGGGGGTAGAAGTGTCCTGTAGGCAGGAAGGGGGTAGAAGTGTCCAGTAGACAGGAAGGGGGTAGAAGTGCCCGAGAGGCAGGAAGGGGGTAGAAGTGCCCTGTAGGCAGGAAGGGGGTAGAAGTGTCCTGTAGGCAGGAAGGGGGTAGAAGTGCCCGAGAGGCAGGAAGGGGGTAGAAGTGCCCGGGAGGCAGGAAGGGGGTAGAACTGCCCGGGAGGCAGGAAAGGGGTAGAAGTGCCCTGTAGGCAGGAAGAGGGTAGAAGTGTCCTGTAGGCAGGAAGGGGGTTGAAATGCCCGAGAGGCAGGAAGGGGGTAGAAGTGCCCGTTAGGCAGGAAGGGGGTAGAAGTGCCCGGGAGGCAGGAAGGGGTAGAAGCGCCCGGGAGGCAGAAAGGGGGTAGAAGCGCCCGGTAGGCAGGAAGGAGGTAGAAGTGCCCGGTGGGCAGGAAGGGGGTAGAAGTGCCCTGTAGGCAGGAAGGGGGTAGAAGTGCCCGGGAGGCAGGAAGGGGGTAGAAGTGCCCGGGAGGCAGGAAGGGGGTAGAAGTGCCCTGTAGGCAGGAAGGGGATAGAAATGTCCCATAGGCAGGAAGGGGGTAGAAGTGCCCTGTAGGCAGGAAGGAGGTAGAAGTGCCCTGTAGGCAGGAAGGGGGTAGAAGCGCCCGGGAGGCAGGAAGGGGGTAGAAGTGCCCGGGAGGCAGGAAGGGGGTAGAAGCACTCAGGAGGCAGGAAGGGGGTAGAAGTGCCCGGGAGGCAGGAAGGGGGTAGAAGTGCCTGGTAGGCAGGAAGGGGGTAGAAGCGCCCGGTAGGCAGGAAGGGGGTAGAAGCGCCCTGTAGGCAGGAAGGGGGTAGAAGTGCCCGGGAGGCAGGAAGGGGGTAGAAGTGCCCGGTGGGCAGGAAGGGAGTAGAAGTGCCCTGTAGGCAGGAAGGGGGTAGAAGTGCCCTGGAGGCAGGAAGGGGGTAGAAGTGCCCTGTAGGCAGGAAGGGGGTAGAAGTGCCCTGTAGGCAGGAAGGGGGTAGAAGTGTCCTGTAGGCAGGAAGGGGGTAGAAGTGTCCTGTAGGCAGGAAGGGGGTAGAAGTGCCCGGTAGGCAGGAAGGGGGTAGAAGTGCCCGGTAGGCAGGAAGGGGGTAGAAGTGCCCTGTAGGCAGGAAGGGGGTAAAAGTGCCCGGTAGGCAGAAAAGGGATAGAAGTGCCCTGTAGGCAGGAAGGGGGTGTAAGTGCCTGGTAGGCAGGAAGGGGGTAGAAGTGCCCGGGAGGCAGGAAGGGGGTAGAAGTGCCCCATGAGGCAGGAAGGGGGTAGAAGTGCCCGGGAGGCAGGAAGGGGGTAGAAGTGCCCGGGAGGCAGGAAGGGGGTAGAAGTGTCCTGTAGGCAGGAAGGGGGTAGAAGTGTCCTGTAGGCAGGAAGGGGGTAGAAGTGCCCGGGAGGCAGGAAGGGGGTAGAAGTGCCCTGTAGGCAGGAAGGGGGTAGAAGTGCCCGGGAGGCAGGAAGGGGGTAGAAGTGCCCTGTAGGCAGGAAGGGGGTAGAAGTGTCCTGGAGGCAGAAAGGGGGTAGAAGTGCCCGGGAGGCAGGAAGGGTGTAGAAGTGCCCGGTAGGCAGGAAGGGGGTAGAAGCGCCCGGGAGGCAGGAAGGGGGTAGAAGTGCCCTGTAGGCAGGAAGGGGGTAGAAGTGTCCGGTAGGCAGGAAGGGGGTAGAAGTGTCCTGTAGGCAGGAAGGGGGTAGAAGTGCCCGGCGGGCAGGAAGGGGGTAGAAGTGCCCGGCAGGCAGGAAGGGGGTAGAAGTGCCCGGGAGGCAGGAAGGGGCAGAAGTGCCCTGTAGGCAGGAAGGGGGTAGAAGTGTCCTGTAGGCAGGAAGGGGGTAGAAGCGCCCAGGAGGCAGAAAGGGGGTAGAAGCGCCCGGTAGGCAGCAAGGAGGTAGAAGCGCCCTGTACGCAGGAAGGGGGTAGAAGTGTCCTGTAGGCAGGAAGGGGGTAGAAGTGCCCGGTGGGCAGGAAGGGGGTAGAAGTGCCCGGTAGGCAGGAAGGGGGTAGAAGTGCCCTGTAGGCAGGAAGGGGGTAGAAGTGTCCTGTAGGCAGGAAGGGGGTAGAAGTGCCCGGGAGGCAGGAAGGGGGTAGAAGTGCCCTGTAGGCAGGAAGGGGGTAGAAGTGTCCTGTAGGCAGGAAGGGGGTAGAAGTGTCCTGTAGGCAGGAAGGGGGTAGAAGTGCCCGGTAGGCAGGAAGGGGGTAGAAGTGTCCGGTAGGCATGGAGGGGGTAGAAGTGCCCTGTAGGCAGGAAGGGGGTAGAAGTGCCCGGTAGGCAGGAAGGGGGTAGAAGTGTCCGGTAGGCATGGAGGGGGTGACAGTGCCTGGTAGGCAGGAAGGGGGTAGAAGTGCCCGGTAGGCAGGAAGGGAGTAGAAGTGCCCGGTAGGCAGGAATGGGGTAGAAGTGCCCGGTAGGCAGGAAGGGGGTAGAAGTGTCCGGTAGGCATGGAGGGGGTGACAGTGCCCGGTAGGCAGGAAGGGGGTAGAAGTGTCCTGTAGGCAGGAAGGGGGTAGAAGTGCCCGGTAGGCAGGAAGGGGGTAGAAGTGTCCAGTAGGCAGGGAGGAGGTGACAGTGCCCTGTAGGCGAGGGGTTAATCAGCGTTTTTTGGCTGGATAACACCCCAGAATCAGTCGGTTTCTAGAGGAGACAGTGAGGACCACTGTCACTGGCTGGTGCTGTCAGTTGATTAATGGGGAGGATGCCACTGTCACTGGCTGGTGCTGCTTCCTGATCATTGAGGAGAACGCTGATACTGATGTCTTTGCTGAGCCAGGGAAGGAGAAGGGAGGGAGACCAGACATCACCCAGGAGCTGGTGAGAGGCCGCTGGCCAAACCCTGCCGCACCCTATTAAAGAAGAACAGTATTGCATACTTGGGATGCAGTGCAGGTGCCTATACCCAGGTTAGGAGGAACTCATCTTGAGGCCTCCAACGCTGGATCTGGACCCCAATGTGCTGGCCAGCAGTGAAAGCATTTAATACAGACTGTTATTGTAACATTGTCCCTTAGGTAGGACCATCCCCAATATATGGTTTAGGGGTCATCCTCTGGACCAATGGCTTACTACTAAATGTATAACCTCTTTACTCCTGCTTTATATTTTTGTTTGAGAGTTGTTGTCATTTCAATTTCTCTGGTTGCTGTGTATATATACTGTATATACTGCTCAGCATAAATGACTCCACCCCAACATATTTGTCAGAAAGCCTTTCCTTTGCTTTCAGAATCCACATTTTCTATGGGATGCTATGCTACAAAATCCTCCCACCAATGCTGGCCATTGATTGCACACAAGATTTGTTAATTTGCAATTTTTCCTAACAAATTGATCCCAGACCATGTTGCAAAGATGAACACACCCCAATAAACGTCTTAGGAGCAAAGCTACATTTTAGACATAATCCTAATGAACAAGAATTAATCTCCAGGTGAGTCTGATTATTCATTAAACAGGTGTCCAGAAGATAGGTGATTATAAAGGGGCGTTACTTAACAAAGAAAGCCCCTCCCATTTCATGCTGTCAGCAATGGCACCACATGGAAGAGAAATGTCACAAGGCCTGAGAAAGGAAATAATTTCTTTACACAAGAAAGGTGATGGCTACAAGAAGATCAGCAAAGCTTCACTTATCAGTCAGAATACTGGAGCAAAAGTGATACAAAAATGTAAGGAAGATGGAACTGCAACCATATCACAGAGACGTCCAGGCCGTCCACGGAAGGTAACACCTCGACAGGAGCGTCTTCTGATGAGTAGGAGTGAAGACAATCTCCATGCAAGGTCACTGCAGTTAGCTAGAGAAGTAGAAAGCCAAACTGGGGTGATTGTTTCCTGTGACACCATACGGCGTACACTGCAGAGGAATGGCATGCATGGGTGTCGTCCACGAAGGAAGCTAGAATTTGCCAGGGGCCCATGCTGAAAAAGAAGACTACTGGGACCTTGTACTCTGGAGTTATGAGACCAAGATAAATGTTTCTGGAACTGATGGCTTCAAAACTGTATGACGTCACAAAGGTGAGGAGAACAAAGAAAAATGCGTGGTGCCTACTGTGAAACATGGTGGTGGCAGTGTCTTTCTGTGGGCTGCATGAGTGCTGCTGGTGTCAGGGATCTGCATTTCATTGATGGTGTCATGAATTCACAGATGTCCTGCTCTATATTGGAGGAGAAGATGCTCCCATCACTCCGTGCCCTCGGTCGTCATGCACTTCTCCAACATGACAACGATCCAAACACACATCTAAGGCCACTGCTGGATTTCTGAAGAAGAACCGGGGGAAGGGATTCCAGGGCCAAGTCTGTCTCCTGATCTGAACCCAACACCTATGGGTAGAATTCCGAAGAGACGAGCTGAGCATCGCTCTCCATCCAGCATCCATGCTCTAGAAGAGGTCGTTCTTGAAGAATGGAAGAAGATCGATGTCACAATATGTCGCCAACTTGTTCATTCCATGCCTAGAAGACTCGTCCTCACCAATCATGGAGGTCAAACAGAATACTCGATGGAGGAGTTCTTGTTGTGGGGGGGGAGGGGGGATTCATTTTTGATGCAACTCATTTAAGTCAAACTGAAGATTTTATCATCAAACTTCTATTATGAACCTTCCTGTCGTAATGAGCCAAACAAATGTTCCATCAACTCTGATCTGTCCCCATGGTGGAGGTCGTTCCTGTGGTCACTGAGATATTGATTCAAATCTTACTTTTCAAAAGGGACGGACTCATTTATGCTGAGCACTGTATATATACAGTTGCAAGAAAAAGTATGTGAACCCCTTGGGATTCCGTGGAGTTTTGCATGAATTGAGCATAAAATGTGCTCTGAACGTCATCTAAGTCACAACAATAGAAGAACACAGTCTGCTGAACATAATACTACACACACATTAGATGTTGCCATGGTTTCATTGCACATAACATGTAAACATTCACAGTGCAGGGAGGAAAAAGTATGTGAACCTTTGGACTTAATAACTGGTTGGCCCTCCTTTGGCAGCAATAACCTCAACCAAATGTTTCCTGTAGTTGCAGATCAGACCTGCACAACGATCTGGAGTCATTTTGGACCACTCCTCTTCACAAAACTGTTTCAGTGTAGCAATATTCTTGGGATGTCTGGTGTGAATCGCTCTCTTAAGGTCATGCCACAGCATTTCCATCGGGTTGAGGTCAGGACTCTGACTGGGCCACTCCAGAAGGCGTAGTCTGTGCTGTTGCAGCCATTGTTTTGTTGAATGACTTGTATGCTTTGGGTCATCATTGTCCTGTTGCATCACCCATCCTCTGTGGAGCTTCAGTTGGCGGACAGATGGTCGTACGTTTTCCTGCAAAATGTCTTGATAAACTCTGGAATTCATTTACCCATCAATGACAACAATCCGTCCAGCCCTGAGGCAGCAAAGCAGCCCCAAACCATGATGCTCCCTCCGCCATGTTTCACAGTGGGGATGAGGTTTTGATGTTGGTGTGCTGTGCCTTTTTTTCTCCACACATAGTGTTGTGTGTTCTTCCCAAACAACTCAATCTTGGTGTCATCTGTCCACAGTATATTCTGCCAGTAGTGCTGTGGAACATCCAGGTGCTCTTTTGCAAACTTCAAACGTGCTGCAATCTTCTTTTTGGCCAGCAATGGCTTCCTCCGTGGTGTCCTCCCATGTACTCCATTCTTGTTTAATGTTTTCCTTATTGTAGATGTGTCAACAAAAATGTTAGCATGTGCCAGAGATTTCTGTAGGTCTTTAGCTGACACTCTGGGATTCTTCTTTACCTCATGCAGCATTCTGCGCTGGGCTCTTGCAGTCATTTTTACAGGACGACCACGCCTAGGGAGAGTAGCAACAGTGCTAAACTTTCTCCATTTGTAGACAGTCTGTCTTACCGTGGACACAGGAACATCAAGGCTTTTGGAGATACTTTTGTAACCCTTTCCAGCTTCATGCAAGTCAACAATTCTTGATGGTAGGTCTTCTGAGAGCTCTTTTCTGCGAGGCATGGTTCACATCAGACAGTGCTTCTTGAAACCAGTAAACCCAAAACAGGTGTCAGCAACACATCCAATATCATCACACTGATTGGAGTCAAGGTTGGCTCACTCCTGGCTCCAATCAGCTCTGGGAGAAGTCATTAAGCTAGGGCCTCACATACTTTTTCCTCCCTGCACTGTGTATTCTTCTTTACAAACTCCAACATTCACTATATAAACTGAGAAATGTTGGAAGATTTTGCTTTCCTTTGAATGACTTCATGAATATTTGGTTGTAGTCGCACTGTTTCTGAGAACTGCTGTACATCTGTGTTGCATGGAGTCCCCCAACTTCTGGCCCCTGTGATCAGGTATTCCAGCCCAGGATGATTGGACCACATTCCACAGTTCTTCTCGATTTCTTGGTTTGGCCTTAGAAACGGCATTTTTGATGTCACCCCACAAGTTTTCTATTGGATGAAGATCCGGGGATTGGGCTGGCCACTCCATAACATCCATCTTGTTGGTCTGGAACCAAGATGTTGCACGTTTACTGGTGTGTTTGGGGTCGTTGTCTTGTTGGAACACCCATTTCAAGGGCATTTCCTCTTCAGCATAAGGCAGCATGACCTCTTCAAGTATTCTGATGGATTCAAACTGATCCATGATCCCTGGTATGCGATAAATAGGCCCAACACCGCAGTATGAGAAACATCCCCATATCATGATGCTTGCACCACCATGCTTCACGGTCTTCACAGTGTACTGTGGCTTGAATTCAGTGTTTGGGGGTCGTCTGACAAACTGTCTCCGCCCACTAGACCCAAAAAGAACAATCTTACTTCCATCAGTCCACAAAATTTTGCACCATTTCTCTTTAGGCCGGTCAATGTGCTCTTTGGCAGATTGTAACCTCTTCAGCACGTCTTTTTCCCAACAGTGGGACTTTGCGGGGACTTCTTGCAGATAGCTTGGCTTCACATCGGCGTCTTCTAATTGTAACAGTCCTCACAGGGAACGTCACACCTTCTTTCATCTTCCTGGAGCTGATTGTTGGCTGAGTCCTCACAGGGAACGTCACACCTTCTTTCATCTTCCTGGAGCTGATTGTTGGCTGAGTCCTCACAGGGAACGTCACACCTTCTTTCATCTTCCTGGAGCTGATTGTTGGCTGAGTCCGCCCCATGTTGGCTATGCTTCTATCCATTCCAATGGTAGTTTTTCGCTTTCTTCCACGTCTTTCAGGTTTTGGTTGCCATTTTAAAGCATTTGCCATCATTTTAGCTGAGCAGCCGATCATTTTCTGTACTTCTTTATATGTTTTCCCCTCCAATCAACTTTTTAATCAAGGTACGCTGTTCTTCTGAACAATGTCTGGAACGACCCATTTTCCTCAGAATTTCAGAGAGAAATGCACTGTAACCAGCATGTCCAACATTTGCTGCCTTCCTTCCTTAAATAAGGGCAATCATTGCCACCTGTTGTACAAAGAATGAATGACCTCACTAATAGAACTCCACACGGCTATTATTGTGAACACGCCCCTTTCAATGAGTGATTCAATGACACAGAATCTGCAGCATGCATGTCATGACTGTCGGGTCTGTTGGATTTCTATGACTCTACTACACCTGCTAGGAAATTATTTGCCATGTAGAAATATCATTTCCACCAAAAACAGTGATTGATCCGGTTAGTGATGTCTGACGGCTAGTATTTTCAACACAACTGTATATTCACATTAAATATCCCCTCTTCAGCCCCGGTGTGTCGAGGAGTGTGGTAATGCAGGCCATACATGGTTTGAATTTCGAACTATTTTTTTGTCCGAAAATCGGAAACGTTCGCTCGGTAATCCGATGGCGCCATCATTGATTTCGAAAATCGGCAGACCAAGTCCTAAAGTTCACCCCATATAACAGGCGAAACTTCTGTTCCTTCCAGGTCACGGCTCATACACATATTCTTTTCAGAAAAACGATCGTACGATTTGACCATCAATGAGTTGAAAATTGGCTGTTTTTCACGAATTTTCCAACATGGCCAATCACCGAAAAGGGGAGGAACCACGAAAATCAGCCGGTACCATTGACCCACTAACTAAACTTATTCTTAGGTCCGATTTTCGGACGAAAAATTGGTCGATCTTTGACCCATGTATGGTCGGCCTAATGCTTGTAGAGTCATCGGCTTCGGGAACAGGGGACCCAGAGGGACAGGGGACCCAGAGGAACAGGGGACCCAGA
Organism: Staurois parvus; assembly: GCF_062004578.1. NCBI lineage: Eukaryota > Metazoa > Chordata > Amphibia > Anura > Ranidae > Staurois > Staurois parvus. Next base: position 269,902 of record NW_028319179.1, on the reverse strand, counting down.
GGGACAGGGGACCCAGAGGAACAGGGGACCCAGAGGGACAGGGGACCCAGAGGGACAGGTAGGTGCTGCATCTATGACCCGGGCAGAGCTTTTTGGTTCGGCACTGACCAGAACCTGGTGAATGTGGTTTTGGCTCGTTGTAATCTGAATGCAGTCCAGTTGCTATTTCTGACATTAGTCCCGGCTGCAGATTGATACTTTGTATAGATTGGACTTTTCGGTATTTGAAACCAACGATCCTATATGGGGCCCTTTGTTGGTTTGCTGGGAGGAGTCCTTCCGGAAATGTTGGGATGTCTCCAGGGGTGGACTGAAAACTCATGGGGCCCCCGGGCAATGGGGGATCATGGGGCCCCTGTGTCCTCACCCACACTCAAACCAAACCCAAAAAAGCCTATGAAAGGGACCAGGGGCTTCTCATGGGGCCCCCTACTGACCCCGGGCCCTCGGGCAGTGCTCGAGTGCACAAACGGTCAGTCTGCCCCCAGATGTCTCTGAACATAGATCCAATATAGTAAACACTACGGTGGATATTCCTCACAGAACACTCTCTGCCTCCTTGGCCACTCACGTTCAGAGGTGTCCCTAGGGTTGGTGTCACCCGGTGCGCAACACTTGGTGTCACCCCCTCCGATGATCCCCGCAGAATGGATCCGATCTGCGGATTGCACATAATGGATCAGATCCATCCTGCGGGGATCGTCGACTTTCTTTACAAATTACCTTTTCATGGAGCGGGTCCGGTGTCACCCCGTATAGGTTGCGTGCGAACGATCCTGCGGGGTGACACCGATGTAGCGGCAAGATGTGTCTCCCAGGTAGATGTCCCCCCTGAGGCAACTGTACGTGTCCTTATGTCTGAAACCAAGACATGCACAGTTGCTTCAGGGGGGACATCTACATGGGAGACACAGCTTTCATCTACACCGGTGTCACCCCGCAGGATCGTCGGCATGCAACCTATACGGGGTGACACCGGACCCGTTCCACGAAAAGGTAAGTTGTAAAGAAAGTCGACGATCCCCGCAGGATGGATTGGATCTATTATGCTCAATCCGCAGATCTGGTCCATCCTGCGGGGATTGTCAACTTGCTTGACAACTTACCTTTTTGTGGAGCGGGTTTGGTGTCACCCTGTGCAGTCGGTGTCACCCAGTGCGTACCGCACCCCCCGCACCTGCCTCGGGACGCCACTGCATATACAGTTGTGTCCAAAATTATTCAACCCCCAATGCTGTAAAGGGGTTTAGGGACTATAGTGTACATTTGGAATTGTATTCAGAATCAAATCCTACAAGGACGTTGTAACTACCCAAATGCAACTAAAATGACATCAATTGTTTATGTAATACAGTAGTAAATGGTTCTTATGTGGTTTCTTCATTGCCACAATTATTCAACCCCTTAAAGACTACCACTCTGAAGAACAGAGGTTCATACAGGTGCTTTCCATCAGGTATTGAAAACACCTGTGGATGTCACCGAGCAGCAATCAAGCATAATAAGCACCAATTAGGCAGCTTTAAAATGACTGTGATACTCAGCTCCTTCTAGACATTTACTGGTGTGGTTACAAACATGGTGAAGGCAAGAGAATGGTCCAGGAAGACAAGAGAAGAGGTGATTTCTCTTCACAGGAAGGGCAATGGCTATAAGAAGATTGCAAAGATGTTAAACATACCAAGAGACACCTTAGGAAGCATCATTCGCAAATTCAAGGCAAAGGGCACTGTTGAAACGCTACCTGGTCGTGGCAGAAAGAAGATGCTGACTTCGACTGCTGTGCGCTACCTGAAGCGTAGAGTGGAGAGAAGTCCCCGTGTGACTGCTGAGGAACTGAGAAAAGATTTGTCAGATGTGGGTACAGAAGTTTCAGCCCAGACAATAAGACGCACACTGCGTAATGAAGGCCTCCGTGCCAGAACTCCCAGGCGTACCCCCTTGCTGTCTCCAAAGAATAAGAAGAGTCGACTGCAGTATGCCAAAAGCCATGTGGACAAACCACAAAAGTTGTGGGATAGTGTTCTGTGGACTGATGAAACAAAATTAGAACTGTTTGGGCCCATGGATCAACGCTATGTTTGGAGGAGGAAGAACAAGGCCTATGATGAAAAGAACACCTTGCCTACTGTGAAGCATGGTGGAGGGTCAATCATGCTTTGGGGCTGTTTTGCTTCTGCAGGTACAGGGAAGCTTCAGCGTGTGCAAGGTACCATGAATTCTCTTCAGTACCAGGAGATATTGGATGGAAACGTGATGCAGTCCGTCACACACCTGAGGCTTGGGAGACGTTGGACCTTTCAACAGGACAATGATCCCAAGCATACCTCCAAGTCCACTAGAGCATGGTTGCAGAGGAAAGGCTGGAACATTTTGGAGTGGCCATCGCAGTCACCAGACTTAAATCCGATTGAGAACCTCTGGTGGGACTTAAAGAAAGCAGTTGCAGTGCGCAAGCCTAAGAATGTGACTGAACTGGAGGCCTTTGCCCATGAAGAATGGGCGAAGATACCCGTAGATCGCTGCAAGACACTTGTGTCAAGCTATGCTTCACGTTTAAAAGCTGTTATAACTGTAAAAGGATGCTGTACTAAGTACTAAGATTGAATGTCACTTGGGGGTTGAATAAAACTGATAATGCTGTGAGCACAGAAAAGACATTTGTGGTTATTTCATTATAACTGTTATGTTATATTTGTCTGACCTACAAGTGCCTCTTTAATGTAAATGTAAGCAAGATGACTGAATGATCAAAAGCAATGTCAAACTGGCCAAAACACTCAATTTCAGTGGGGGTTGAATAATTTTGGCCACAACTGTACATATACACAGGGGCATCCCTAGGGTTGGTGTCACCCGGTGCGGTAACACTTGGTGACACCCCCTCCGACGATCCCCGCAGAATGGATCGGATCTGCGGATTGAGCATAATGGATCAGATCCATCCTGCGGGGATCATCGGCTTTCTTTGCAACTTACCTTTTCTTGGAGCGGGTGAGGTGTCACCCCGTATAGGTTGCATGCCGATGATCCTGCGGGGTGACACCGGTGTAGACGAAAGATGTAAGTTGTAAAGAAAGCCGATGATCCCCGCAGGATGGATCTGATCCATTATGCTCAATCCGCAGATCCGATCCATCCTGCGGGGATCGTCGGCTTGCTTTACAACTTACATCTTTCGTCTACACCGGTGTCACCCCGCAGGATCATCGGCATGCAACCTATACGGGGTGACACCTCACCCGCTCCAAGAAAAGGTAAGTTGTAAAGAAAGCCGATGATCCCCGCAGGATGGATCTGATCCAATATACTCAATCCGCAGATCCGATCCATCCTGCGGGGATCATCGGCTTTCTTTACAACTTACCTTTTTGTGGAGCGGGTCCGGGGTCACCCCATGTGGTCGGTGTCACCCCGTGTGGACCGCACCCCCCGCACGTGCCTCGGGACGCCACTGCTCACGTTCCAATCTTTCCAGAGCGCCTACGCTAATTACCGCGGTCCTGAATACCCGACGTCACCGGGACCTCTCCTCTGAAAAGCCGTCCTCATTAGAAGTCTACAGAACGAACGCCGCTCTCCAAAAGAACGCAGAACACACAAAGGATAAATGGAAAAGAAAATAAACGACAAAAACAAGCCGCGCCTTCGTGTTTTCCTGATTTGCTGCGTGTAGAAAGACGCGGTACTTTTATTTCCCCGCTGCCATTGTGCCGTTCCATCCGTATTTCCATTAGCCGGCGTGAATCGCATTTCCGCAGACAATCGTCTTTCGGGTATTTCTCGACTTTCATTTGTCTCCATTTTCACAGCGAGAACAAAAAAATAAATGTAACAAAATGTTGCAAATGTAACCAAAAAGCAAAAGGCTCTCCGGCGGTGCGGCGGTGGGGCGGTGCGGGCCGGAAGGACCCCCCCTTGTTTAGGCTTTCAGTTGTGCCGCACATTCACATGTAGATTTCCTTTTCTATATTTTCAGTGAGAAATGTTTTGTGAGAGAGAACACCTCTGTGGGCGGAGTCACACGTTACTAGACGCGGCTCTCAGGACAAGAAACGTCTCTTTCTTCTCCCCCTTGAGTGGTGTCAGTGAAATCCTGAGAGCGGAAAATGTAACAGAATGTTCCGGAGAGGACGGAGCCGAGAGATGGACCCACGCTGAGCCAGACGGGGATGTGCTAGGAACAGAAACCCCCCCAGGAACCGGCGCGCCAAGAAACAATCCGTACATCTCTTCCCCGGATTACAGATAGTATAATAGGGAATGCAATGAATTATCGGTTTGTAATCCGGGGATGAGATGTACGGATTGCTTCCATTCCTTTGTGTCTCCTAATGTAGTCTGTGTATAACCGATAAAATGGCCGCTCGCGTATGCATCGCTCATGTGCGGACGGACTCCTAATGTAGTCTGTGTATAACCGATAAAATGGCCGCTCGCGTATGCATCGCGCATGTGCGGACGGACTCCTAATGTAGTCTGTGTATAACCGATAAAATGGCCGCTCACGTATGCATCGCGCATGTGCGGACGGACTCCTAATGTAGTCTGTGTATAACCGATAAAATGGCCGCTCGCGTATGCATCGCGCATGTGCGGACGGACTCCTAATGTAGTCTGTGTATAACCGATAAAATGGCCGCTCGCGTATGCATCGCGCATGTGCGGACGGACTCCTAATGTAGTCTGTGTATAACCGATAAAATGGCCGCTCGCGTATGCATCGCGCATGTGCGGACGGACTCCTAATGTAGTCTGTGTATAACCGATAAAATGGCCGCTCGCGTATGCATCGCCCATGTGCGGACGGACTCCTAATGTAGTCTGTGTATAACCGATAAAATGGCCGCTCGCGTATGCATCGCGCATGTGCGGACGGACTCCTAATGTAGTCTGTGTATAACCGATAAAATGGCCGCTCGCGTATGCATCGCGCATGTGCGGACGGACTCCTAATGTAGTCTGTGTATAACCGATAAAATGGCCGCTCGCGTATGCATCGTGCATGTGCGGACGGACTCCTAATGTAGTCTGTGAATAACCAATAAAATGGCCGCTCGTGTATGCATCGCCCATGCGCGAATGGACCAAAATGGTGTCAGTGCACCCTACTGCACATGCTCATGGTTTGCTATTTAAATCACCCATTCATGTAGGCACGCTCCCTTTGATAATGTGCTCGTGCATGAAACACGTTAGGGAGGAGCCAGGGTGTGACGCCACTCCGCTTGGGCCATGTGTCCTGATTCATGATACCTGGTACCTGGAGTGTGATCCCCCTGGTGGATGGCTGAGTGACTCCTGATCCCTGGAGGCTGATGACCCCACAATGACTTGTCCTTCTTTCTCTTCCTTCGGGGTCTCCATTGCCGCGATGATTCCTCTGTCACCTTTGGGGTCTCCATTGCCGCGATGATTCCTCTGTCACCTTCGGGTCTCCATTGCCGCGATGATTCCTCTGTCACCTTCGGGGTCTCCATTGCCGCGATGATTCCTCTGTCACCTTCGGGGTCCCCATCGCCGGGATGATTCCTCTGTCACCTTCGGGTCTCCATTGCCGCGTGATTCCTCTGTCACCTTCGGGGTCTCCATAGCCGCGTAATTCCTCTGTCACCTTCGGGGTCTCCATCGCCGCGATGATTCCTCTGTCACCTTCGGGGTCTCCATCGCCGCGATGATTCCTCTGTCACCTTCGGGGTCTCCATCGCCGCGATGATTCCTCTGTCACCTTCGGGGTCTCCATCGTCGCGATGATTCTTCTGTCACCTTCGGGGTCTCCATCGCCGCGATGATTCCTCTGTCACCTTCGGGGTCTCCATCGCCGGGATGATTCCTCTGTCACCTTCGGGGTCTCCATTGCCGGGATGATTCCTCTGTCACCTTCGGGGTCCCCATCGCCGGGATGATTCTTCTGTCACCTTCGGGGTCTCCATCGCCGCGATGATTCCTCTGTCACCTTCGGGGTCTCCATCGCCGTGATGATTCCTCTGTCACCTTCGGGGTCTCCGTTAGACACACATATAATATCACATGTAGCTAAGCTGACGATTATTCTGCTTGTAGATTGTCTCCCCTCCCCCCTGATCAATAATATGCTGCCTTGCAATTCAATTAGATACCTTCACTGGGTCTCTGTGACTCTCTATGCAATGAAGGCATATTGTGGCTAGTGGGAGGGGCCAGTCGGGTGCTGTACACACCTTCCTGAAAACAAAGCGGCACCCTGACTCCGTAATCCTCTCAGCCCTGATCCAAGCAGTGGAGGAGTTATGCAAATATCAAAATGCCTTGATAGGTGGGGCACTATTCCTCCCACTGACACCAATGATGGGGCACTATTCCTCCCCCCACTGACACCAATGATGGGGCACTATTCCTCCCACTGACACCAATGATGGGGCACTATTCCTCCCACTGACACCAATGATGGGGCACTATTCCTCCCCCCACTGACACCAATGATGGGGCACTATTCCTCCCACTGACACCAATGATGGGGCACTATTCCTCCCACTGACACCAATGACGGGGCACTATTCCCCCCACTGACACCAATGATGGGGCACTATTCCTCCCACTGACACCAATGATGGGGCACTATTCCACTGACACCAATGATGGGGCACTATTCCTCCCACTGACACCAATGATGGGGCACTATTCCTCCCACTGACACCAATGATGGGGCACTATTCCTCCCACTGACACCAATGATGGGGCACTATTCCTCCCACTGACACCAATGACGGGGCACTATTCCTCCCACTGACACCAATGATGGGGCACTATTCCACTGACACCAATGATGGGGCACTATTCCCCCCACTGACACCTATGATGGGACACTATTCCTCCCACTGACACCAATGATGGGGCACTATTCCTCCCACTGACACCAATGATGGGGCACTATTCCTCCCACTGACACCAATGATGGGGCACTATTCCTCCCACTGACACCAATGACGGGGCATTATTCCTCCCACTGACACCAATGATGGGGCACTATTCCACTGACACCAATGATGGGGCACTATTCCCCCCACTGACACCTATGATGGGACACTATTCCTCCCACTGACACCAATGATGGGGCACTATTGCTCCCACTGACACCAATGATGGGGCACTATTCCTCCCACTGACACCAATGATGGGGCACTATTCCTCCCACTGACACCAATGATGGGGCACTATTCCCCCATTGACACCAATGATGGGACACTATTCCTCCCACTGACACCAATGATGGGGCACTATTCCTCCCACTGACACCAATGATGGGGCACTATTCCCCCATTGACACCAATGATGGGGCACTATTCCTCCCACTGACACCAATGATGGGGCACTATTCCTCCCACTGACACCAATGATGGGGCACTATTCCTCCCACTGACACCAATGATGGGGCACTATTCCTCCCACTGACACCAATGATGGGGCACTATTCCTCCCACTGACACCAATGATGGGGTACTATTCCTCCCACTGACACCAATGATGGGGCACTATTCCTCCCACTGACACTAATGATGGGGCACTATTCCTCTCACTGACACCAATGATGGGGCACTATTCCCCCACTGACACCAATGATGGGTCACTATTCCTCCCACTGACACCAATGATGGGGCACTATTCCTCTCACTGACACCAATGATGGGGCACTATTCCTCCCACTGACACCAATGATGGGGCACTATTCCTCCCACTGACACCAATGATGGGGCACTATTCCTCCCACTGACACCAATGACGGGGCACTATTCCTCTCACTGACACCAATGACGGGGCACTATTCCTCCCACTGACACCAATGATGGGGCACTATTCCTCCCACTGACACCAATGATGGGGCACTATTCCTCTCACTGACACCAATGATGGGGCACTATTCCTCCCACTGACACCAATGATGGGGCACTATTCCTCCCACTGACACCAATGATGGGGCACTATTCCTCCCACTGACACCAATGACGGGGCACTATTCCTCCCACTGACACCAATGATGGGGCACTATTCCTCCCACTGACACCAATGATGGGGTACTATTCCTCCCACTGACACCAATGATGGGGCGCCATTCCTCCCACTGACACCAATGATGGGGCACTATTCCTCCCACTGACACCAATGATGGGGCACTATTCCTCCCACTGACACCAATGATGGGGCACTATTCCTCCCACGGATACTCAATGATGGGACACTATTCCTCCCACTGACACCAATGATGGGGCACTATTCCTCCCACTGACACCAATGATGGGGCACTATTCCTCCCACTGACACCAATGATGGGGTACTATTCCTCCCACTGACACCAATGATGGGGCACTATTCCTCCCACTGACACTAATGATGGGGCACTATTCCTCTCACTGACACCAATGATGGGGCACTATTCCCCCACTGACACCAATGATGGGTCACTATTCCTCCCACTGACACCAATGATGGGGCACTATTCCTCTCACTGACACCAATGATGGGGCACTATTCCTCCCACTGACACCAATGATGGGGCACTATTCCTCCCACTGACACCAATGATGGGGCACTATTCCTCCCACTGACACCAATGACGGGCACTATTCCTCTCACTGACACCAATGACGGGGCACTATTCCTCCCACTGACACCAATGATGGGGCACTATTCCTCCCACTGACACCAATGATGGGGCACTATTCCTCTCACTGACACCAATGATGGGGCACTATTCCTCCCACTGACACCAATGATGGGGCACTATTCCTCCCACTGACACCAATGATGGGGCACTATTCCTCCCACTGACACCAATGACGGGGCACTATTCCTCCCACTGACACCAATGATGGGGCACTATTCCTCCCACTGACACCAATGATGGGGTACTTTTCCTCCCACTGACACCAATGATGGGGCGCCATTCCTCCCACTGACACCAATGATGGGGCACTATTCCTCCCACTGACACCAATGATGGGGCACTATTCCTCCCACTGACACCAATGATGGGGCACTATTCCTCCCACTGACACCAATGATGGGGCACTATTCCTCCCACTGACACCAATGATGGGGCACTATTCCTCCCACTGACACCAATGATGGGGCACTATTCCTCCCACTGACACCAATGACGGGGCACTATTCCTCTCACTGACACCAATGACGGGGCACTATTCCTCCCACTGACACCAATGATGGGGCACTATTCCTCCCACTGACACCAATGATGGGGCACTATTCCTCTCACTGACACCAATGATGGGGCACTATTCCTCCCACTGACACCAATGATGGGGCACTATTCCTCCCACTGACACCAATGATGGGGCACTATTCCTCCCACTGACACCAATGATGGGGCACTATTCCTCCCACTGACACCAATGATGGGGTACTATTCCTCCCACTGACACCAATGATGGGGCGCCATTCCTCCCACTGACACCAATGATGGGGCACTATTCCTCCCACTGACACCAATGATGGGGCACTATTCCTCCCACTGACACCAATGATGGGGCACTATTCCTCCCACTGACACCAATGATGGGGCACTATTCCTCCCACTGACACCAATGATGGGGCACTATTCCTCCCACTGACACCAATGATGGGGTACTATTCCTCCCACTGACACCAATGATGGGGCGCCATTCCTCCCACTGACACCAATGATGGGGCACTATTCCTCCCACTGACACCAATGATGGGGCACTATTCCTCCCACTGACACCAATGATGGGGCACTATTCCTCCCACTGACACCAATGATGGGGCACTATTCCTCCCACTGACACCAATGATGGGGCACTATTCCTCCCACTGACACCAATGATGGGGTACTATTCCTCCCACTGACACCATCAGAGGCACTGGGGAAGGGTCATGTCTGTCTGGCAGTGGATGTGCCGGTCTCCATATTACACAGACCAGCCTATCTAGTGCCAACTGACAGTTCCTGCGGTTCAGACAAAATCTTGTAGCGGGTCGTAGCTTGGAGACCCCGGTCTGTACAATGAGCCCCCTGACAGACAACCTTCCTCTTCACCCATCTGTGGTTTGTTATCTCATGTCTGCGTCTCCATCTCCGATGATCATCCCGTCTGACAACATCCTTCTGCAGAGCTCAAGGGCAAGCTGGCCGGCATTAGGATTTCACTTACCTGTCGGCTCCATCTACACGTTCATCAGAAACACCATTTAGGATGAAATATGTGGAAACGTCGGAGTGCGGAGCCCAGAAATGGCCGACACCATGATTGCCGGGAGCTAATTATCGGCAGAAGAGCTTTTACGATGTAATGCACCACTTAAGTATATTGAAACGCTGCAATTACAGCGGCGAGCGTCTGACATCATCCTGTCAGGAGGAGCCCAGCGCCGACGCACAACCATTCCTGCTGCTGTGACAAGAAATGGAATTTGCTTTATTGGTTTAATAATGGAAGTGGAAGATCTCATTTATTGATCGTTTTTTGGGGGTTTTTTGAATGATGCCTATTAATGTTCTTCCACCTCGTTCCTTCAGTGAGTGAAAAGCTTTCCCATCATCCCATCAACTGATAAAAGCACAACACCTGCTGGAACCCAAGCAGCCTAACGTCCCGGGATTACCAAATACTCTAGTGTGACATGGTTCAACCAGTCTGGTGTGGAGGAACTCGAGTGTCCTGCACAGAACCCTGACCTCAACCCTACCGAGCACCTTTGGGACGCATTGGAACTGTGAGCCAGCTCCATAAAGACATGGTTCAACCAGTCTGGTGTGGAGGAACTCGAGTGTCCTGCACAGAACCCTGACCTCAACCCTACCGAGCACCTTTGGGACGCATTGGAACTGTGAGCCAGCTCCATAAAGACATGGTTCAACCAGTCTGGTGTGGAGGAACTCGAGTGTCCTGCACAGAACCCTGACCTCAACCCTACCGAGCACCTTTGGGACGCATTGGAACTGTGAGCCAGCTCCATAAAGTCATAGTTTGACCAGTCTGGTGTGGAGGAACTCGAGTGTCCTGCACAGAACCCTGACCTCAACCCTACCGAGCACCTTTGGGACGCATTGGAACTGTGAGCCAGCTCCATAAAGACATGGTTCAACCAGTCTGGTGTGGAGGAACTCGAGTGTCGTGCAGAGAACCCTGACCTCAACCCTACCGAGCACCTTTGGGACGCATTGGAACTGTGAGCCAACTCCATAAAGTCATAGTTTGACCAGATTGGTGTGATGGAACTCGAGTGTCCTGTAGGGATCCCTGACCTTAACCCTATTGAGCACCTTTAGGGTGCATTGGAACTGTGAGCCAGCTCCATAAAGTCATAGTTTGACCAGATTGGTGTGATGGAACTCGAGTGTCCTGTAGGGATCCCTGACCTTAACCCTATTGAGCACCTTTGGGATGGATTGGAACTGTGAGCCAGCTCCATAAAGACACGGCTTGACCAGTTTGATGTGGTGGAACTGAAGTGTCATGGAGAGAGCCCTGATCTCAATCCTACTGAGCACCTTTGGGATACCTTGGCACTGTGAGCCAGCTCCATTAAGACATTGTTTGACCAGTTTAGTGTGGAAGAACTCAAGTGTCATGCACAGAACCCTGACCTCAACCCTACCAATCTCCTTTGTAATGCATTGGAACTGTGAACCAGCTCCATAAAGGCATGGTTTGACCAGTTTGATGTGGTGGAACTGAAGTGTCCTGCAGAGATCCCTGACCTCAACCCTACCAAGCAGTTTTGGGATGGATTGGAACTGTGAGCCAGCTCCATTAAGACACGGTTTGACCAGTTTGATGTGGTGGAACTCAAGTGTTATGCAGAGAGCCCTGATCTCAATCCTTCTGAGCACCTTTGGGATACCTTGGCACTGTAGGCCAGCTCCATTAAGACATGGTTTGACGAGTTTGGTGTGGAGAACTCAAGTGTCCTGCACAGAACCCTGACCTCAACCTTACTCAACACCTTTGGAATGCATTGGAACTGTAAGCCAGCTCCATAAAGACATAGTTTGGTCAGCTTGGTGTGGAAGAACTCAAGTGTCCTGCACAGAACCCTGATCTCAACCCTACCAAGCTCCTTTGGGATGCATTGGAACTGTGAGCCAGCTCCATAAAGACACGGTTTGACCAGTTTGGTGTGGTGGAATTTGAGTGTCCAGCAGAGAGCCCTGACCTAAACCTTACTCAACACCTTTGGAATGCATTGGAACTGTGAGCCAGCTCCATAAACACATAGTTTGGCCAGTTTGGTGTGGAAGAACTCAAGTGCCCTGCACAGAACCCTGACCTCAACCCTACCAGGCACCTTTGGAAGCCATTGACCACTATGTTGCTGACATGTGCCCTTATATACAAAGCCAGCTCCATAAAGACATGGTTTGACCAGTTTGATGTGGAGGAATGCAACGGTCCTCCACAGAGCCCTGGCCTCAACCCCACTGAACATCTTTGGGATGCATTGGAATTGTGAGCCAGCTCCATAAAGACATGGTTTGACCAGTTTGGTGTGAAGGAACTCTAGTGTCCTGAACAGAACCGACCTCAACCCTACTGAACACCTTTGGTAAGCCTTGGAACTGTGAGCCAGCTCCATAAAGACATGGTTTGACCAGTTTGATGTGGAGGAATGCAAGGGTCCTCCACAGAGCCCTGGCCTCAACCCCACTGAACATCTTTGGGATGCATTGGAATTGTGAGCCAGCTCCATAAAGACATGGTTTGACCAGTTTGGTGTGAAGGAACTCTAGTGTCCTGAACAGAACCGACCTCAACCCTACTGAACACCTTTGGTAAGCCTTGGAACTGTGAGCCAGCTCCATAAAGACATGATTTAACCAGTTTGGTGTGAAGGAACTCTAGTGTCCTGAACAGAACCGACCTCAACCCTACTGAACACCTTTGGTAAGCCTTGGAACTGTGAGCCAGCTCCATAAAGACATGGTTTGACCAGTGTAATGTACATGTAAGATTATTGTAATGGACATGTAAGATTATTGTAACGGACATGTAAGATTATTGTAACGGACATGTAAGATTTGAGTGGAAATATGGACTCATAGCCATAACAGGTGAGTAGATGAGATGAGGCCACGCCCTTTCATTACAAAGGTGTGTTCAGGAACAGTCTGGTCATTAAGGATGTACATTGAGCCCCCTGGGCAGTAGGGAAATGAATAGAAGGTACAAGCAATGGTCATCCATGGATCTGGGATCAGATGTGTATGTACACACAATGACTACATAGGCCTTACAGACCCAATCAACATTTAGCATCAATTAGAGTTAATTAGCCTAAAGCCCCGCCTCCTGGGGGTGACACCTTTGTGTTAATGAGATGATCACCTGCTGGGAAACCTGTTTAGGAATTTGTTACAGGAGACGGATGGCTGGGGTTATGTATTCATCAAAGGGGGATGTTTAATCTCTTATAAAAGATGAAATATTAGTTGGAGAGATGAACATACTCCCTTCTTGTAGGGCGCTCTGTACGCTACATTTGCATATGAAAACCATATTTGTGGCTTGGGGAGGAGCCAGGAAATGCAGTGAATGACTAGATGACGCGGGGGTGCGACAGTCGGATGGTGTTTGGTACTGTTGCGATCGGGCTGACGCGCTGGTGTCAGAAATCCAATCCCCGACTTGGTGTTCAGGCCAGTCTCGGCCCAATTGAACTTGGGCAGGTCCATACACAGTACCTCTTGTGGGCGGGTCAGGACCACCTCCCCCAGAGTCAATTGGCTGAAGACTAATGTCCCGCCCATGTCCAAATCGCAATAAATTGAACGCACGGACATTTGGACAGTGTGATCCGTACGGAGCTGGTTCGATTGACCAATGGATTGCCAAGTTTCTGGCTTGCTCCAGCCGCAGGGTAAAGTGTTATTCTGTCTTTTTATTCCCTTTTATTTTATAGTAATCAGTCATTTGTGTGTCTTCTTATATCTTTTGTATTTCTGTAACTTGTTATATTTTGTACATATTTTATGCCCCGCCCACTTTGGGAAATTAAATCTTAAAATTAATTAGTGAACTTCTGTGTATTTAAGCTCGTGCTCATATCTTCGGAGAGACTAGATTGGAGAGACTAGATTGGAGAGATTAGATTGGAGAGATTAGATTGGAGAGATTAGATTGGAGAGACTAGATTGGAGAGATTAGATTGGAGAGATTAGATTGGAGAGACTAGATTGGAGAGATTAGATTGGAGAGATTAGATTGGAGAGACTAGATTGGAGAGACTAGATTGGAGAGATTAGATTGGAGAGACTAGATTGGAGAGACTAGATTGGAGAGATTAGATTGGAGAGACTAGATTGGAGAGATTAGATTGGAGAGATTAGATTGGAGAGACTAGATTGGAGAGACTAGATTGGAGAGACTAGATTGGAGAGATTAGATTGGAGAGACTAGATTGGAGAGATTAGATTGGAGAGACTAGATTGGAGAGATTAGATTGGAGAGATTAGATTGGAGAGACTAGATTGGAGAGACTAGATTGGAGAGATTAGATTGGAGAGACTAGATTGGAGAGACTAGATTGGAGAGATTAGATTGGAGAGACTAGATTGGAGAGACTAGATTGGAGAGACTAGATTGGAGGGATTAGATTGGAGAGATTAGATTGGAGAGACTAGATTGGAGAGACTAGATTGGAGGGATTAGATTGGAGAGACTAGATTGGAGAGATTATATTGGAGAGACTAGATTGGAGGGATTAGATTGGAGAGACTAGATTGGAGAGATTAGATTGGAGAGACTAGATTGGAGAGACTAGATTGGAGAGACTAGATTGGAGAGATTAGATTGGAGAGATTAGATTGGAGGGATTAGATTGGAGAGATTAGATTGGAGGGATTAGATTGGAGAGACTAGATTGGAGAGATTAGATTGGAGAGATTAGATTGGAGAGACTAGATTGGAGAGACTAGATTGGAGAGACTAGATTGGAGAGACTAGATTGGAGAGATTAGATTGGAGAGATTAGATTGGAGAGATTAGATTGGAGAGACTAGATTGGAGAGACTAGATTGGAGAGACTAGATTGGAGAGACTAGATTGGAGAGATTAGATTGGAGAGATTAGATTGGGTCATATTGTATTGTATTTTAGTGCCTTTAAAACGCTCGGTTAAGCTCATTGCCAATCTGTATGCAACTGCACTGCGAGTGGGCAGATTGCACGCAGATTGCAAAGGTAACAGATCTGCCAGACGGAGATCTGTGTGTGTGGGGTGTCTCAACAGACCATTCTGCGGATAAACTGTTGGGCGGTGGCAGGCTACCTTTGTGGTGCGTCTGGTGTGGGGGTGTGTGGACAGTGGAAGGGTTATAAACACTGGGGTTCAAGCTAGGATAGCTGAAGGGACCTTTAGAAGGGTGTGATTACTAAGCTGGTCCTCAACTCTAATCAGGGCACCAGGTTGTATGTAAGATCGTATCTGCCAGTGTGTGGTCAACCAGCTGGATTGGAGTGGAGTCTCCATCTGGTGGTGGGCAGAGGTAGTGCGGGCTGTGAAAAGGTATCACGGCTGATCTTATATACGGTTTGAGATATTTAAGTGTAAATCCCCTTTATTATCCCCTCTTTACCACCCTGTCGCGGCCGCACGTGTGCGTCACGGTTAGCTAGTCGCTGTGGGCGTGGAGTGTGGTGGACACGTGACAGGGTGATCGTTTAACGAATCCTTGACAACCAGTTTTATGTGGAGGAAAGCAAGAGTCCTCCACAGAGCCCTGACCTCAACCCTACTGAGCACCTTTGGTAAGCCTTGGCACTGTGAGCCAGCTCCATAAAGACATGGTTTGACCAGTTTTGTGCGGAGGAATTCAAGGGTCCTCCACAGAACCGACCTCAACCCTACTGAACACCTTTGGTAAGCCTTGGCACTGTGAGCCAGCTCCATGAAGACATGGTTTGACCAGTTTTGTGCGGAGGAATTCAAGGGTCCTCCACAGAACCGACCTCAACCCTACTGAACACCTTTGGTAAGCCTTGGCACTGTGAGGCAGCTCCATGAAGACATGGTTTGACCAGTTTTGTGCGGAGGAATTCAAGGGTCCTCCACAGAGCCCTGACCTCAACCCTACTGAACACCTTTGGTAAGCCTTGGCACTGTGAGCCAGCTCCATAAAGACATGGTTTGACCAGTTTTGTGCGGAGGAATTCAAGGGTCCTCCACAGAACCGACCTCAACCCTACTGAACACCTTTGGTAAGCCTTGGAACTGTGAGCCAGCTCCATGAAGACATGGTTTGACCAGTTTTGTGCGGAGGAATTCAAGGGTCCTCCACAGAACCGACCTCAACCCTACTGAACACCTTTGGTAAGCCTTGGAACTGTGAGCCAGCTCCATAAAGACATGGTTTGACCAGTTTTGTGCGGAGGAATTCAAGGGTCCTCCACAGAGCCCTGACCTCAACCCTACTGAACACCTTTGGTAAGCCTTGGCACTGTGAGCCAGCTCCATGAAGACATGGTTTGACCAGTTTTGTGCGGAGGAATTCAAGGGTCCTCCACAGAACCGACCTCAACCCTACTGAGCACCTTTGGAATGAATTAATGGGAATGTAGCGGGGCCATTGCTGTTTCCCTTTCCAGACTGCACGTTGTCAGGAAGGGTTTGATTGGCTCAGCTCTCAACAGGGTACCAGTCTGCTGTACCAGTCTGGACAGCAGACTGGTAGTGATCATCACTGGGGCCAGCCAACTGAGCAGTAAACCTTTTACACACACACCCTGTAGCCGCCACCATTCACAGCATCTTCTGTTGCAGTTGTGACCTTCAAAGCCCAACTCCAGGAATAGCAACAAATCCACCATTGCAAGCAACACCCCACCCCCAAAATAATGCCCATCATGTCTAGAGGTAGAGGGAGAAAGAGAAATGCTCACCTCCTTCCTTGCTCCAGCAGGGTCCCTGTAAGCGGACAGTGGTCACAGTGGCACTCCAGCCTGCCCACAGTACAACACTGGGTCCATGTCCTTGTAATGTATGTCATGATGCCAAGGCTCTGCCCACAGAGAGACCAAAGGAAAAAAGCACCAGAGTTGGGGAGACAGAAAAGTAATGCACCCAGAACTGTACCCCCCTAGATACAACAAGCATTTGACCTTTGCAGTGCAGTGCACCACTCGCTGCCACACCCAGACAGGAAGGTTACAGAGGTTACACTATGGTAGCTTCTTCAGGGAGGCAGACTGCTTCACCTTCTAATTAGAATATTCAGAGATTCAGCTTAATGGTTTTTACATTTGATTTTAATAAGAACAAAAAAAAAGTGCAAGAAACATTTACAAAAAAAACACTCCAAAACAGACATAGGCAACAATAAAACAAAAAGTGTATAAAGGTAAAAAAAATGCTGTAGTAGAATCCTCCGGGTTTAGAGTAGAATTGGATCACTTGCAGAGTAAGTCCAATCTGATGTCTGCAAGAGTCCCTCAGAAGATGGCTTTTAGTATTTTCTAATCAAGAGCTGCCAGCTACCAAACCCAGCAGATTATTCTTGTCCTTTGGAAGAGTGTTGCCGAGCTCCACCAAATGAAAAGGTCTGAGGGGCGTGTCGTAGGTGTGCTGGAGTATTTTATTATGCCCAGTGGACATGACCTTAATGCCAAATATCCTGGTCACAGCTATAGATTATTCATATGACGAGGTTTTACACTCTGGATACTGCATATTAGTTACATATTGAAATCATGATTTGCAAGACACCAAATACGATATATCTCATGTATTTTTCTCTTAGGATGTCTAATGTATCTTATTCGTTTTTGGACCTGGTAATATAGGCGTGTTTGGTATCTAAGTGGTATCTTCATATATATTAGTGTAGCCACTTTTAAGGAAGGCAACTCCATTATCGTAGGAGTTATGGAAAATTTGAGACCTATCGAAGCTCAGCTACAGGTCACTGTAGGTCACAACCTTAGTCTCACAGATGTATATTCCTCAAACTGCTCCCTAGCTTACAATTGGACCATTCATGACAGGACCTCATTGGAAGTCCTTTGCATAGCCTTGTAAGTCAGGTTTATGATGTCCTGCATTTCCTTACGTTGCTGACAAGGTTAACAGTACTAGTCATAGCCTGGAATTCAGAAGAATTTGTTGCACTGCCCTGCCTCCTGTCTGCTCCTTTCACTCTTTTTGGAATTATATTTTTAATTCCTAGCTTACAGTTGTGACCAAAATTATTCAACCCCCACTGAAATTGAGTGTTTTGGCCAGTTTGACATTGCTTTTGATCATTCAGTCATCTTGCTTACATTTACATTAAAGAGGCACTTGTAGGTCAGACAAATATAACATAACAGTTATAATGAAATAACCACAAATGTCTTTTCTGTGCTCACAGCATTATCAGTTTTATTCAACCCCCAAGTGACATTCAATCTTAGTACTTAGTACAGCATCCTTTTACAGTTATAACAGCTTTTAAACGTGAAGCATAGCTTGACACAAGTGTCTTGCAGCGATCTACGGGTATCTTCGCCCATTCTTCATGGGCAAAGGCCTCCAGTTCAGTCACATTCTTAGGCTTGCGCACTGCAACTGCTTTCTTTAAGTCCCACCAGAGGTTCTCAATCGGATTTAAGTCTGGTGACTGCGATGGCCACTCCAAAATGTTCCAGCCTTTCCTCTGCAACCATGCTCTAGTGGACTTGGAGGTATGCTTGGGATCATTGTCCTGTTGAAAGGTCCAACGTCTCCCAAGCCTCAGGTGTGTGACGGACTGCATCACGTTTCCATCCAATATCTCCTGGTACTGAAGAGAATTCATGGTACCTTGCACACGCTGAAGCTTCCCTGTACCTGCAGAAGCAAAACAGCCCCAAAGCATGATTGACCCTCCACCATGCTTCACAGTAGGCAAGGTGTTCTTTTCATCATAGGCCTTGTTCTTCCTCCTCCAAACATAGCGTTGATCCATGGGCCCAAACAGTTCTAATTTTGTTTCATCAGTCCACAGAACACTATCCCACAACTTTTGTGGTTTGTCCACATGGCTTTTGGCATACTGCAGTCGACTCTTCTTATTCTTTGGAGACAGCAAGGGGGTACGCCTGGGAGTTCTGGCACGGAGGCCTTCATTACGCAGTGTGCGTCTTATTGTCTGGGCTGAAACTTCTGTACCCACATCTGACAAATCTTTTCTCAGTTCCTCAGCAGTCACACGGGGACTTCTCTCCACTCTACGCTTCAGGTAGCGCACAGCAGTCGAAGTCAGCATCTTCTTTCTGCCACGACCAGGTAGCGTTTCAACAGTGCCCTTTGCCTTGAATTTGCGAATGATGCTTCCTAAGGTGTCTCTTGGTATGTTTAACATCTTTGCAATCTTCTTATAGCCATTGCCCTTCCTGTGAAGAGAAATCACCTCTTCTCTTGTCTTCCTGGACCATTCTCTTGCCTTCACCATGTTTGTAACCACACCAGTAAATGTCTAGAAGGAGCTGAGTATCACAGTCATTTTAAAGCTGCCTAATTGGTGCTTATTATGCTTGATTGCTGCTCGGTGACATCCACAGGTGTTTTCAATACCTGATGGAAAGCACCTGTATGAACCTCTGTTCTTCAGAGTGGTAGTCTTTAAGGGGTTGAATAATTGTGGCAATGAAGAAACCACATAAGAACCATTTACTACTGTATTACATAAACAATTGATGTCATTTTAGTTGCATTTGGGTAGTTACAACGTCCTTGTAGGATTTGATTCTGAATACAATTCCAAATGTACACTATAGTCCCTAAACCCCTTTACAGCATTGGGGGTTGAATAATTTTGGTCACAACTGTATGGCTGTCTATAGTTTCCCCTTCTCTAGATTTCAAATACATCTAAGGTTTATAAACCATCATATATCCACAAAAAAGAGGGGATTCTCTTTGAGCCCATACTGTAGTCAATGATGTCTAGCCTTGCGCAGACTTTTGTTCCCCTTGAAGACCCCCTCTTTAAGGTTGCATTGCTAGACCTTGACACCCAGAGCATGTGCCCACAGTCTTCTACTGAGCGCCCACGGCTTTCTACTAATCGCTCCATGTCTTCTACTGAGTGCCTCAGGTCTTTTAATGAGGGCCTCAGGTCTCCTACTCAGTGCCTAAGTCTCTACTGAGTGCCCAAAGTCTTCTACTGAGGTCCCAGGGTCTTCTACTGAGGTCCCAGGATCTTCTACTGAGGGCCCAGGGTCTTCTTCTGAGTGCCCAGTGTTTTTTACTGAGTGCCCAAAGTCTTCTACTGAGCGCCCAGGGTCTTCTACTGAGCTTCCAAGGTCTTCTACTGAGTGCTCAAGGCCTTCTACTGAGTGCCCTAGGTCATCTACTGAGTGCTCTAGGTATTTTATTGAGTACCTAAGGTCTTCTACTCAGAGCCCAAAGTCTCTACTGAGTGCCCAGTAAGTGGTGTATTTAGGTTTTGTGCTGCCCTAGGTAATACACAAATCGTGTTACCGAGGGCAGAGAGCCTGCCAATGACCAACAACACCCCTGCCCCACAATCGTCGGGAGAGTCTTCCACTACCCCCCCCCTCCAGGCGATAGAGACACTTATCTTCACAGCTCCGGACATCCCTGTGAACGAGAGTCAGGCTCAACATACACCATCAAGCAGCCCGCAGCCTCTCTCTGATCCCACCTGGTTCCCATGGTGCACGAGTCCCTTCTTTCATTCCTTCTTGTGGGGGGAGGTGCTGCCCCCCTGAAAAATGCCGCCCTAGGCAAGTGCCTTGTTTGCCTTGTGGTAAATACACCCCTGCTTCAGACACAAAGCCTGATGACAAAGAGGAGAGGTGCCCCCCAGGTGAGGGTTCTAGCCCTGAGACCTCAAACCAGAGGCAACAACTCCTCTTCCCAGATGGGATGGCATCCCAAGGACACCTTTCTACCTGAAGACGAGGAGGGAAGGAGGAACCTTTCACAAGATTGCCTCCCTGGTTTGGTAAAGTCAGGTCCAACCAACTGATGACAAACTTACCATAGGTTGGCCAACAGACCAGGGGGGGGGTCCTCTGGAGAGGGAGGGGGGATCCTCAGGAGGGGGAGGGAATCTTCAGGAGGGGGAGGGGGGAATCCTCAGGAGGGTGAGGGGGGGAATCCTCTGGAGAGGGAGGGGAAGGTGAATCCTCAGGACGGTGAGGGGGGGATCCTCTGGAGGGGGGGGATCATCGGGAGGGCGAGGGGGGGAATCCTCAGGAGGGTGAGGGGGGGAATCCTCTGGAGAGGGAGGGGAAGGTGAATCCTCAGGACGGTGAGGGGGGGATCCTCTGGAGGAGGGGGGGAAATCCTCTGGAGGGGAAGGGGGCAATCCTCAGGAGGGTGAGGGGGGGAATCCTCAGGAGGGTGAGGGGGGGAATCCTCTGGAGAGGGAGGGGAAGGTGAATCCTCAGGACGGTGAGGGGGGGATCCTCTGGAGGAGGGGGGGAAATCCTCTGGAGGGGAAGGGGGCAATCCTCAGGAGAGGGAGGGGGAAAGTGAATCCTCAGGACGGCGAGGGGGGGATCCTCTGGAGAGGGGGGGGGAAATCTCAGGAGGGGGAGGGGTTAAGTAGAAACTTCTCTCTCTCAGTCGCACGGACGATCTCTAGTCCTTACACTGCCAGTATTAGTCCATCGATAGGAAGGTGTATTACATTTCCTTCTTTTATACTGGGGGGGAGGGGGGGAGTTCCATTTCTTCAGTTACTTCCTGGTTTCCATGCCTAGGCACATGATGTCATCCATCCTAGGAGTCTTCAGGATAAAATCCTCTGGAGGGGGAGGGGCTAGTAACTTAACAATCGATAGAAAACAAAAACAAATGTTTCCGTTCTGCACATGTCTAGGACCTGTGTGTGCGTGTTCCGATGCGTGTGCGTACATACGAGCCTTACAGCCGGCACCACCTCTCCGACAGCCGATGCGACGTCCCGCTGGTTCTCACCCTTTATCGATCATGCATGTGTTGTACAGCGCGGTGACGCAACGCAGCAGTGCGGACGGCGCTGAAAGTTCGACCTTACAAAGTGAAGTTTTCTGGATTTTATCTAACGGAAGGTTTTTGTCTGCTTTTTTCTAACGTTGGGAACACCCCCCCCCCCCGGGAACACCCCCCCCCCCCGGGAACACCCCCCCCCCCGGGAACCCCCCCAATGTCCGCCTTCACAGAGCCGCGTCCATCGATCAGCCGGCCCTTCTCATCGCGGCACAAAGAGCAGCTGAGCCATCGAACATTTCCAGGCTGAACACTAAGGACAGTCATTAGCGGGGTGTCGGCGGCTCGCAGGAAAGGTCAGGATATTCACAATTTGGTCCGGCGGCCATGGAGAGGCGTGACGGCACATTTGGCGGCCTTGTCATGGGCGCCGAGATGGGAAATCTCCTGACATGTTTGTGTTTCTGGTTCATAAATCATGGAAATAAAAACACAAAGAGAAAAAAAATTCCTTTTATTTCCTGTTTATAGGAAAATCAAAGTTTGCAAAAATAAAGAAAAAAGGATCCTCTGGTAGCTGGGCGGCTATACCTACCTCCTGTCTGCAGACCTACCTGTCTAGGGATCCAGATCACTCCAGTTCTGGGATGAATAAGGCCACCCACTTCATGTGAGCCCAGGTTGTCAAGGCTCTGCCCCCTGCCCAGGACTCACAGGCACTGCTTCTTGAAGCCTATAGAATGTGAAGAGGATCTATGGTGTCACCGGGGGACACCTCTGGTAGCCGGGCGGCTATACCTACCTCCTGTCTGCAGACCTACCTGTCTAGGGATCCAGATCACTCCAGTTCTGGGATGAATAAATCCACCCACTTCATGTGAGCCCAGGTTGTCAAGGCTCCTCTCCCTGCCCAGGACTCACAGGCACTGCTTCTTGAAGCCTATAGAATGTGAAGAGGATCTATGGTGTCACCGGGGGACACCTCTGATAGCAGGGCTGCTATACCTACCTCCTGTCTGCAGACCTACCTGTCTAGGGATCCAGATCACTCCAGTTCTGGGATGAATAAGGCCACCCACTTCATGTGAGCCCAGGTTGTCAAGGCTCCTCCCCCTGCCCAGGACTCACAGGCACTGCTTCTTGAATCCTATAGAATGTGAAGAGGATCTATGGTGTCACCGGGGGACACCTCTGATAGCAGGGCTGCTATACCTACCTCCTGTCTGCAGACCTACCTGTCTAGGGATCCAGCTTCTTGAAGCCTATAGAATGTGAAGAGGATCTATGGTGTCACCGGGGGACACCTCTGATAGCAGGGCTGCTATACCTACCTCCTGTCTGCAGACCTACCTGTCTAGGGATCCAGCTTCTTGAAGCCTATAGAATGTGAAGAGGATCTATGGTGTCACCGGGGGACGCAGCTTTTATTTTTAGCTGCAGGGTGTTCCGATGTCACTTTGTTAATAGGAACCAGTTCCCGGCTCGGGTACATCAAGATCTGCCACACACGTGTGCACAATGGCAGGTCCTGGACCCTCTTCACTCCACCCCCCGATCCACATCCATGCCTGGAGCACACGGGGCCCTTTAATTAGTTGCAGTTTAGGGCTTTGTAGATCTACACCAGGGGTCTCCAATCTTTCCTAACAAACTGCCACATTACTGTCCTTCACACTTTTAGGGGGGGGGCAAAGTGTGGCCAATGGGAGTTGAAAATGTCCTAGTGCCCCATCATTGGTGTCAGTGGGGGGAATAGTGCCCCATCATTGGTGTCAGTGGGAGGAATAGTGCCCCATCGTTGGTGTCAGTGGGAGGAATAGTGCCCCATCGTTGGTGTCAGTGGGAGGAATAGTGCCCCATCGTTGGTGTCAGTGGGAGGAATAGTGCCCCATCGTTGGTGTCAGTGGGAGGAATAGTGCCCCATCGTTGGTGTCAGTGGGAGGAATAGTGCCCCATCATTGGTGTCAGTGGGAGGAATAGTGCCCCATCGTTGGTGTCAGTGGGAGGAATAGTGCCCCATCGTTGGTGTCATTGGGAGGAATAGTGCCCCATCGTTGGTGTCAGTGGGAGGAATAGTGCCCCACCGTTGGTGTCAGTGGGAGGAATAGTGCCCCACCATTGGTGTCAGTGGGAGGAATAGTGTCCCATCATTGGTATCAGTGGGAGGAATAGTGCCCCATCATTGGTGTCAGTGGGAGGAATAGTGCCCCATCATTGGTGTCAGTGGGAGGAATAGTGCCCCATCATTGGTGTCAGTGGGAGGAATAGTGTCCCATCATTGGTATCAGTGGGAGGAATAGTGCCCCATCATTGGTGTCAGTGGGAGGAATAGTGCCCCATCATTGGTGTCAGTGGGGGGAATAGTGCCCCATCATTGGTGTCAGTGGGGGGAATAGTGCCCCATCATTGGTGTCAGTGGGTGGAATAGTGCCCCATCATTGGTGTCAGTGGGTGGAATAGTGCCCCATCATTGGTGTCAGTGGGAGGAATAGTGCCCCATCATTGGTGTCAGTGGGAGGAATAGTGCCCCATCATTGGTGTCAGTGGGAGGAATAGTGCCCCATCATTGGTGTCAGTGGGTGGAATAGTGCCCCATCATTGGTGTCAGTGGGAGGAATAGTGCCCCATCATTGGTGTCAGTGGGAGGAATAGTGCCCCATCATTGGTGTCAGTGGGAGGAATAGTGCCCCATCATTGGTGTCAGTGGGAGGAATAGTGCCCCATCATTGGTGTCAGTGGGAGGAATAGTGCCCCATCATTGGTGTCAGTGGAAGGAATAGTACCCCATCATTGGTGTCAGTGGGAGGAATAGTGCCCCATCATTGGTGTCAGTGGGAGGAATAGTGCCCCATCATTGGTGTCAGTGGGTGGAATAGTGCCCCATCATTGGTATCAGTGGGAGGAATAGTGCCCCATCATTGGTATCAGTGGGAGGAATAGTGCCCCATCATTGGTATCAGTGGGAGGAATAGTGCCCCATCATTGGTGTCAGTGGGAGGAATAGTGCCCCATCATTGGTGTCAGTGGGAGGAATATTGACCTGTACCATACAGGCAACACAAGGTGGGTATATGTTCTTGTAAAAGAGACATTTTAAAATATTGAATAAAAAATATCCTTCCCCCATAACCAAAAATATTCAAATCTGGAATATTCGGCCCACTATGTAGCTCTCATTGCTACGGATCACATGCCGCCATCTTTTTTTTCAATGTCAAAAATGGACTGAATCTGGATGCCGTTCAACATAAGAAAGGTGTATTGGTCGGCGGGCTCCGGCTTCTCCGGCTCCTCAGACGTCTCCGGCTCCTCCAACTTCTCCAGCTTCTTGGGCTCCTCCGGCTTCTCCAGCTTCTTGGGCTCCTCCGGCTTCTCCGGCTCCTCCAACTTTTCCGGCTCCTTCGGCTTCTCAAGCTTCTTTGGCTTCTCCAACTACTCCGGCTCCTCCGACACCTCCAACTCCTCTGGCTTCTACGTCTTCTTCAGCTTTTCCGTCTTCTTCAGCTCCTCTGACTCCTCCGGCTTCTCCGGCTCCTCCGACTCCTCCGGCTTCTTCAGCTTCTCCGGCTCCTCCGATTCCTCCGGCTTCTTCAGCTTCTCCGGCTCCTCCGACTCCTCCGGCTTCTTCAGCTTCTCCGGCTCCTCCGACTCCTCCGGCTTCTTCAGCTTCTCCGGCTCCTCCGACTCCTCCGGCTTCTTCAGCTTCTCCGGCTCCTCCTGCTTCTCCGGCTCCTTCAGCTTCTCCGGCTCCTCTGACGTCTCCGGCTCCTCCGACTCCTCCGGCTTCTTCAGCTTCTCCGACTCCTCCGGCTTCTCCGGCTCCTCTGACGTCTCCGGCTTCTCCGACTCCTCCGGCTTCTTCAGCTTCTCCGGCTTCTTCAGCTTCTCCGGCTTTTTCAGCTTCTCCGGCTCCTCCGGCTTCTTCAGCTTCTCCGGCTCCTCCGGCTTCTCCGACTCCTCCGGCTTCTTCAGCTTCTCCGGCTTTTTCAGTTTCTCCGGCTCCTCCGGCTTCTTCAGCTTCTCCGGCTCCTCTGACTCCTCCGGCTTCTTCAGCTTCTCCGGCTCCTCCGGCTCGGCCCTATAATTCTCTACAAAGAGACAACATTGTAAACGTAACATTGGAAGCAAAGACCGGCCAGTAAAATGTTACAGTTCTCCATGAGAATGGCGGCGCGTGCGAGGAGTGGAGCCGCAGACAAGCTGAAAAGATTAGCGGCTGTAAATCCGGCGGGCGATAAATACGAGGACATAAAATGTGAGATGCAGGGATGGGGTGTCAGGCGGAGGTGACACCATCACAGAGGGTTTTATACGATCACCATCTAGGAGGAGGAGATGCATCTCCAGATTCACAACAAACAACTGCATCTCCTTCCCCCGAGGAGAGGAAAAAATACGGCCCATATGGACTCTTCTATTGATAATTAGGACAAGTCTTACTTTTACCTGGCAGGGGGAAGCCGATCGGGCGCCTCTAGAACAAGGGGGGGGAGGGGAAACTGGACGCCATCTTTTCTTGGCATACTTGTCTGGTGAATATTTGCATCTGATGGAGTGAAAGGTTTCCTGATCATCTATGTATACAGAGTACTGCGCAGATGGGAAGGAATGCTGGAAAGTCAGAATGTTTTCAGAAATAGATATTTCAATTGTTTATTTTTATCATTTTATAAAATTCCAAAGTGAGCGAACGGAAGAAAAATCTAAATCAAATCAATATTTGGTGTGACTCCACTTCGGCTTCAAACCAGAATCAGTTCCATTCATCAAACACTTTAGAAGAAGCACAAAGAAATATGCAACATTGAGGACACCACTGATAGGGTAACGTTGAGGAGTGTAGACGCAGTGGTCGGGTAACGTTGAGGAGTGTAGATGCAGTGGTCGGGTAACGTTGAGGAGTGTAGATGCAGTGGTCGGGTAACGTTGAGGAGTGTAGACGCAGTGGTGGGGGAACGTTGAGGAGTGTAGATGCAGTGGTGGGGGAACGTTGAGGAGTGTAGACGCAGTGGTGGGGGAACGTTGAGGAGTGTAGACGCAGTGGTCGGGTGACGTTGAGGAGTGTAGACGCAGTGGTCAGGTGACGTTGAGGAGTGTAGACGCAGTGGTGGGGGAACGTTGAGGAGTGTAGACGCAGTGGTCGGGTGACGTTGAGGAGTGTAGACGCAGTGGTCAGGTGACGTTGAGGAGTGTAGACGCAGTGGTGGGGTAATGTTGAGGAGTGTAGATGCAGTGGTCGGGTGACGTTGAGGAGTGTAGACGCAGTGGTCAGGTGACGTTGAGGAGTGTAGACGCAGTGGTGGGGTAATGTTGAGGAGTGTAGATGCAGTGGTCGGGTGACGTTGAGGAGTGTAGACGCAGTGGTCAGGTGACGTTGAGGAGTGTAGACGCAGTGGTCGGGTGACGTTGAGGAGTGTAGACGCAGTGGTCGGGTGACGTTGAGGAGTGTAGACGCAGTGGTCGGGTGACGTTGAGGAGTGTAGACGCAGTGGTGGGGGAACGTTGAGGAGTGTAGACGCAGTGGTGGGGTAATGTTGAGGAGTGTAGACGCAGTGGTGGGGTAACGTTGAGGAGTGTAGACGCAGTGGTGGGGTAATGTTGAGGAGTGTAGACGCAGTGGTCGGGTGACGTTGAGGAGTGTAGACGCAGTGGTCGGGTGACGTTGAGGAGTGTAGACGCAGTGGTGGGGTGACGTTGAGGAGTGTAGACGCAGTGGTGGGGTAATGTTGAGGAGTGTTGAGCAGTGGTTGAGCGTAGACGCAGTGGTGGGGTGACGTTGAGGAGTGTAGACGCAGTGGTCGGGTGACGTTGAGGAGTGTAGACGCAGTGGTCAGGTGACGTTGAGGAGTGTAGACGCAGTGGTGGGGGAACGTTGAGGAGTGTAGACGCAGTGGTCGGGTGACGTTGAGGAGTGTAGACGCAGTGGTCAGGTGACGTTGAGGAGTGTAGACGCAGTGGTGGGGTAATGTTGAGGAGTGTAGATGCAGTGGTCGGGTGACGTTGAGGAGTGTAGACGCAGTGGTCAGGTGACGTTGAGGAGTGTAGACGCAGTGGTGGGGTAATGTTGAGGAGTGTAGATGCAGTGGTCGGGTGACGTTGAGGAGTGTAGACGCAGTGGTCAGGTGACATTGAGGAGTGTAGACGCAGTGGTCGGGTGACGTTGAGGAGTGTAGACGCAGTGGTCGGGTGACGTTGAGGAGTGTAGACGCAGTGGTGGGGGAACGTTGAGGAGTGTAGACGCAGTGGTGGGGTAATGTTGAGGAGTGTAGACGCAGTGGTGGGGTAACGTTGAGGAGTGTAGACGCAGTGGTGGGGTAATGTTGAGGAGTGTAGACGCAGTGGTCGGGTGACGTTGAGGAGTGTAGACGCAGTGGTCGGGTGACGTTGAGGAGTGTAGACGCAGTGGTGGGGTGACGTTGAGGAGTGTAGACGCAGTGGTGGGGTAATGTTGAGGAGTGTTGAGCAGTGGTTGAGCGTAGACGCAGTGGTGGGGTGACGTTGAGGAGTGTTGAGGAGTGTAGAGCAGTGGTTGAGGAGTGTAGACGCAGTGGTGGGGTGACGTTGAGGAGGGTAGACGCAGTGGTGGGGTAATGTTGAGGAGTGTAGACGCAGTGGTGGGGTAATGTTGAGGAGGGTAGACGCAGTGGTGGGGTGACGTTGAGGAGTGTTGAGCAGTGGTTGAGCGTAGACGCAGTGGTGGGGTGACGTTGAGGAGTGTTGAGCAGTGGTTGAGTGTAGACGCAGTGGTGGGGTGACGTTGAGGAGTGGTGAGCAGTGTAGAGCAGTGGTTGAGCGTAGACGCAGTGGTGGGGTGACGTTGAGGAGTGTAGATGCAGTGGTGGGGTGACGTTGAGGAGTGTAGAGCAGTGGTTGAGCGTAGACGCAGTGGTGGGGTGACGTTGAGGAGTGGTGAGCAGTGTAGAGCAGTGAGAGCTCCTGTGATATGGATATTGTCAGTGAGGAGTAGCTATGTTTGGATTGCTGTAGCTGTGATATTCGGTGTATGGAAGTCGTTTTCTCGGGTTACACACAATTGGAGCGAATTTCCTTCTCTGTGTAACTATGGAGAGGAATATGAGATGATCTCGGCTACCATTCTTATCATGGATGATGATTGGAGGAACCTCCCGGTCCTAACAAAAGGGCTGTGTTCTGGTGAGTGCACACCTAAGAGGGGGTGTATGACAGGCACAGCCAGGGACATCTCATGGGGCCCCCTACTGACCCCGGGCCCTCGGGCAGTGCCCAAGTTTCCAAATGGTCAGTCCGCCCCTGGGCACAGCACGCGGTTTATTTATTTCTGCACTGGGAGTCACAAAGGATTCACATTGTCGAAGAATTTTTTTGGACGATTTTATTATTTTTTCCATTATTGATTACACTGGATTTATATTTCGGTGTTTTCTGGGCATTATTATAACATATCATTTGTTGGGTTTATTTTTTGTCACATATAATTTATGTCACTTAATATTTGTGTAAATAAGTTCACACATAGAGACCAACGAAAGGAATGAGATACACATCTATATAATGTGCCGCTAATATTAGGAGTGCTATTGTTTGGACAAAGTGTACACAACGCCCCCAATGTATTCCCTTCCATGGTGGATCCATCCATGGCGTCCATCCATGGCGTCCATCCACGGCGTCCATCCATGGCGTCCATCCAGGGCGTCCATCCAGGGCGTCCATCCACGGCGTCCATCCACGGCATCCATCCACGGCGTCCATCCACGGCGTCCATCCACAGCGTCCATCCACGGCGTCCATCCATATCGTCCATCCACGGCGTCCATCCATGGCGTCCATCCATGGCGTCCATCCATGTCATCCATCCATGGCGTCCATCCATGTCATCCATCCATGGCGTCCATCCATGTCATCCATCCATGGCGTCCATCCACGGCGTCCATCCACGGCGTCCATCCACGGCGTCCATCCACGGCGTCCATCCACGGCGTCCATCCACGGCATCCATCCACGGCGTCCATCCACGGCGTCCATCCATGGCATCCATAACAAGTGATTTCGGCTTCACCAGAAAAGTATCTCAGGAAGCCACTTCCAGGACAGCTCTGGAACCCCTCAGCATGCCGAATCCAGACAGGCACTTGTTAAATCCCCGAAGACCGCGCAGAGCCGCGGATACAACGCCATCACCGCTCGGCGTTCCCCCGTACTGCGACCGCGGAAATGGGAACTGTTCTTAGACTGATTAGTAGAGAAATCCAATTAGCTGGAGAAAGATTAGAGGAACATTCCGGGAGAGTGATGAGTCCTTCCATTAGGTTATCTCTCATGTTTATGGTTCCGTCTTCTCGGAAAGAGCTGATTACGTGTGCGAGGAAAGGAATGGCGCGGCACGCCGTCTCTCACTGACATTAGCTGTTCCGCCCGTTGTTCGCCATTATTTCACCACTAAAAGCGAAGGAATCAGCAAGGGGAAGCTACAACCAAGCGTCAGACTATTTAGGTGAGGTCAGGAGAGGACAACGTGCCCGGGACAGGGGGGAGTGCCTTAAAGGAACGTTCTCCTTACCAATGGGATCGCTGCACCCACCATTTTATAATTGTACACAGATGGAAATCCAATCCAATGGGAACCAAGATAGGATTTATATATTATTTTATTATATATACACTATATTGCCCCAAGTATTGTCCCCGCCCCCCCCGTATATACACCATATTGCCCCAAGTATTGTCCCCACCCCCCCCCCCCCGTATATACACCATATTGCCCCAAGTATTGTCCCCACCCCCCCATATATACACTATATTGCCCCAAGTATTGTCCCCGCCCCCCATATATACATCGTATTGCCCCAAGTATTGTCCCCGCCCCCCTTATATACACCATATTGCCCCCCAGTCTTAGTCCGTAGGGTTTAATATTGAGTTGGCCCCATCCTTCCCACACACATGACCTTTAATGGCCCCCCAGTCTTGGTCCGTAGGGTTCAATATTGAGTTGGCCCCTCCCTTTCTACACACATGACCTTTAATGGCCCCCCAGTCTTAGTCCGTAGGGTTCAATATTGAGTTGGCCCCGCCCTTTCCACACACATGACCTTTAATGGCCCCCCAGTCTTAGTCCGTAGGGTTCAATATTGAGTTGGCCCCGCCCTTTCCACACACATGACCTTTAATGGCCCCCCAGTCTTAGTCCGTAGGGTTCAATATTGAGTTGGCCCCGCCCTTTGCAGCTATAACAGCTTCAACTCTTCTGGGAAGGCCGTCCACAAGGTTTAGGAGGGTGTCTATGGGAAGGTTGGACCATTCTTCCAGAAGCACATTTGTCAGGTCAGGCACTGATGTCGGGGGAGGAGGCCTGATGTCGGGGGAGGGGCACTGATGTCGGGGGAGGAGGCCTGGCTCGCAGTCTCCGCTCTAATTCATCCCAAAGGTGTTCTATGGGGTTGAGGTCAGGACTCTGTGCAGGACAGTCAAGTTCCTCCACCCCAAACTGGCTCCTCCATGTCTTTATGGACCTTGCTTTGTGCACTGGTGTGCAGTCATGTTGGAACAGGAAGGGGCCATCCCCAAACTCCTCCCACAAAGTTGGGAGCATGAAATTGTCCAAAATGTCGCCATAAGAGTTCCCTTCACTGGAACTAGGGGGCCAAGCCCACCCCCTGAGGAACACCCCCACACTATAATCCCCCCTCCACCAAACTTTACACTTGGCACAATGCAGTCAGGCAAGTACCGTTCTCCTGGCCACCGCCAAACCCAGACACGTCCATCGGATTGCCAGACAGAGAAGTGTGATTGGTCACTCCAGAGAACACGTCTCCCCTGCTCAAGAGTCCAGTGGCGGCGTGCTTTACACCACGTCATCCGACGCTTTGCATTGCACTTGGTGATGGAAGGCTTGGATGCAGCTGCTCGGCCATGGAAACCCATTCCATGAAGCTCTCTACGCACTGTTGTTGGGCTCATCTGAAGGCCACACCAAGTTTGGAGGTCTTTAGCTATTGACTCTGCAGACAGTTGGCGACTTCTGCGCACTGTGCGCTTCAGCATGCGCTGACCCCGCCCTGTCATGTGACGTGGCCTACCACTTGGTGGCTGAGTGGCTGTTGTTCCCAGTGGCTTCCACTTTGTTATAATCCCACTAACAGTTGAGCGTGGAATATTTAGTAGCCAGGAAATGTCACGGATGGACTTATTGCCCAGGTGGCCACCTATCACGGGACCACGCTTGGAGCCACTGAGCTCCTGAGAGCGACC
This sequence comes from Staurois parvus, assembly GCF_062004578.1. Classification (NCBI taxonomy): domain Eukaryota; kingdom Metazoa; phylum Chordata; class Amphibia; order Anura; family Ranidae; genus Staurois; species Staurois parvus. Next base: position 237,757 of record NW_028319179.1, on the reverse strand, counting down.
CATTCTTTCACCAATGTTTGTAGAAGCCGTCTGCATGCCTAGGGGCTTGATTGTATACACCTGTGTCCATGGAGGGGATTGGAACACCTGAATCACATGATATGGAGGGGATTGGAACACCTGAATCACATGATATAGAGGGGATTGGAACACCTGAATCACATGATATGGAGGGGATTGGAACACCTGAATCACATGATATGGAGGGGATTGGAACACCTGAATCACATGATATGGAGGGGATTGGGACACCTGAATCACATGATATGGAGGGGATTGGAACACCTGAATCACATGATTGGGAGGGGATTGGGACACCTGAATCACATGATTGGAAGGGGATTGGAACACCTGAATCACATAATTGGGAGGGGATTGGAACACCTGAATCACATGATATGGAAGGGATTGAAACACCTGAATCACATTATATGGAAGGGATTGAAACACCTGAATCACATGATTGGGAGGGGATTGGAACACCTGAATCACATAATATGGAGGGGAGTGGGACACCTGAATCACATAATATGGAGGGGATTGGAACACCTGAATCACATGATATGGAGGGGATTGGGACACCTGAATCACATGATTGGGAGGAGATTGGAACACCTGAATCACATGATTGGGAGGGGATTGGGACACCTGAATCACATGATTGGGAGGGGATTGGGACACCTGAATCACATGATTGGGAGGGGATTGGGACACCTGAATCACATGATTGGGAGGGGATTGGGACACCTGAATCACATGATTGGGAGGGGATTGGGACACCTGAATCACATGATTGGGAGGGGATTGGGACACCTGAATCACATGATTGGGAGGGGATTGGGACACCTGAATCACATGATTGGGAGGGGATTGGGACACCTGAATCACATGATTGGGAGGGCGGAGGCAATATAGTGTACATGTATAATAATAATAGTGTGTGACTGTGGGGGGAGGGGACATTAGAGTGTAAATTGTTTGTTTATTTAAAATCTTGCCAACATACAGCTTATTAATAAAAGCATATTTACATATATAAAATAAAAATGAATATATATCTATATAAACAAAACCAAACAAGCTTACATCAGCAAATAACAGAAAAGAAAATGGTTTTAATTATCTGAAAATAACATAATGAGAACTATATACTAGAAAACTAATTTAATTATCCGAAAACTTACTAAATTATGCAAAACACAACCCGACCTTCACCTGCACCCCCCTCAGGCTAAAAAACGATGAAACATTCATCCCACACACTGATCCCACACACTGATCCCACACACTGATCCCACACACTGATCCCACACATCGATCCCACACATGCCGCCTTTCTTCAAAAATCTGATGTTACAAAATCTAGGGGACGTGAAAGGACAGAAAGAGAAGCCACGCCCCCAGAGACTGACAGACAGCAGCTACGGGGACCTGACATTCCTCCAGACCTTTGTCCAGGCTCCCCGCCGCCACCTGTCCTTCTCAAGACCCCGAATCTTCCCAACCTCACCCAGAATGTTGTTCACCACCACCTCCGCAGGAGGAAACCTGACACTGTGCATTCCACGTGTGGTAACGGACTACTAAGCTAACTAGAAAAAGTGTCTCAAAATCAAAGTCCCGGTGAGTCTGAAAGGCTCCGTAAGACCACTCCGCGTAACTCAAGCGGGAAAGGAAAGGGATCCCCAGAGCCCCACCCACCCGCTTGTAGACATCTATATTGAAGGGGCACTGAAGCAAGAAATGGTCCATCGTCTCCTCCACTCCACCGCACTCCACTCTTGGACAACCACGGTTCTCCGCAGAGCGATACTTCAGGTTGCCCTTCACATAGAGTCTGCCATGGAACGAGAGCCAGGCCAAATCCCGAAACTTTAGAGGGATTCTCTCCAGATTCATCAAACGCAGACCCTCCCTCATAACCGGGCCTGGGCAATCCCTCCCCCATAACCGGGCCTGGGCAATCCCTCCCCCATAACCGGGCCTGGGCAATACCTCCCCCATAACCGGGCCTGGGTAATCCCTCCCCCATAATCGGGCCTGGGCAATCCCTCCTTCATAACCGGGCCTGGGTAATCCCTCCCCCATAATCGGGCCTGGGCAATCCCTCCCTCATAACCGGGCCTGTGCAATCCCTCCCCCATAATCGGGCCTGTGCAATCCCTCCCTCATAACCGGGCCTGTGCAATCCCTCCCCCATAACCGGGCCTGTGCAATCCCTCAAGGCCAATGGCTCGCTAAAGGCAGATTCAACAACCCTCCTCTCCAGGGCCTTCCTAGGAAGAGACTTCATTTCCTCCGCCGTCACTCGCCATTGCCGAAGCATTTTCAGACATGGGGCAACATAAGCTTACCATGTTGGACCCTCAGGCTTTTCACTGGCCCACCATTCTCCCAGCTCCGTAGAAAAGGCCTAAACCAGGACTGAAAAATACCAACCCACCCAGGCGGTTCCTCTGCCAGCATGCTACCAAAATTATGTTTCAAAAACATCAGAGAAAAGAAAACCACCGGGTTGACCATACCTAGGCCACCCATCCGCCTGGGAAGGTAGGTTACAGACCTCTTAATGAGGTTCAGTTTGTGCCCCCATAACAGCTGGAAGACACAACTGTAGATCCTCGCATAGAGAGACACTGGAACACAGACAAAGCTGACATACAGAAATACCGGGATCAGGTAAGTTTTAATTAGGTCAATCCTTTCCCTGTAAGAGAGTTTCCAATCCTTCCAGCTGGCCACCTTGGCATCGGCATCTTGTAGCCGGCTTACCCAATTTGCAAGGCCGTAATCACCGGGACCAAATCTGATGCCTAAAACTTTAATTTCCTGCTGGGGCTCTGGGAAGGCGTCTGGAAGGGTAAAGCCTTCGCCTTCCTCTCCCATCCAGAAAACCTCACTCTTATCCTGATTGATCTTTGAGCCAGATGCCTCAGCGTACTGTTCTATCACCGAGACCACCTCCTCCGCCTCCTGCCTCAGCATACTGTTCCATCACCAAGACCACCTCCTCCGCCTCCTGCCTCAGCATACTGTTCCATCACCAAGACCACCTCCTCCGCCTCCTGCCTCAGCATACTGTTCCATCACCGAGACCACCTCCTCCGCCTCCTGCCTCAGCATACGGTTCCATCACCGAGACCACCTCCTCCGCCTCAGCATACTGTTCCATCACCAAGACCACCTCCTCCGCCTCCTGCCTCAGCATACGGTTCCATCACCGAGACCACCTCCTCCGCCTCAGCATACTGTTCCATCACCAAGACCACCTCCTCCGCCTCCTGCCTCAGCATACTGTTCCATCACCAAGACCACCTCCTCCTCCACCTCCTGCCTCAGCATACTGTTCCATCACCGAGACCACCTCCTCCACCTCCTGCCTCAGCATACTGTTCCATCACCGAGACCACCTCCTCCACCTCCTGCCTCAGCATACTGTTCCATCACCAAGACCACCTCCTCCGCCTCCTGCCTCAGCATACTGTTCCATCACCGAGGCCACCTCCTCCGCCTCCTGCCTCAGCATACTGTTCCATCACCGAGACCACCTCCTCCGCCTCCTGTCTCAGCATACTGTTCCATCACCAAGACCACCTCCTCCACCTCCTGCCTCAGCATACTGTTCCATCACCGAGACCACCTCCTGCCTCAGCATACTGTTCCATCACCAAGACCACCTCCTCTGCCTCCTGTCTCAGCATACTGTTCCATCACCGAGACCACCTCCTCCTCCACCTCCTGCCTCAGCATACTGTTCCATCACCGAGACCCCCTCCTCCACCTCCTGCTTCATCATACTGTTCCATCACCAAGACCACCTCCTCCGCCTCCTGCCTCAGCATACTGTTCCATCACCGAGACCACCTCCTGCTTCATCATACTGTTCCAGCACTGAGACCACCTCCTCCGCCTCCTGCCTCAGCATACTGTTCCATCACCGATACCCCCTCCTCCGCCTCCTGCCTCAGCATACCGTTCCATCACCGAGACCACCTCCTCTGCCTCCTGCGTCCCGGAGATGAAAACAGACACGTCATCAGCATAGGCCACGACCCTCAGAGGGGGCTCCCCAGGAATGCCCAAAGGAACTCCACACAATGGTCCGCTCTCTAACCTCCGAATGAAGGGATCGATTACAAACGCATATAGCAGAGGACTCAAAAGGACACCCCTGACGCACACCTGAGCCAACCTCAAAGGGCCATCCAATCCAACCATTCACAAGCATGAAGCTTTCAGCCCCTCTATATAAATCTATGATAAATAAATATGATCTTTGCCAATATCTTCCTATCAACATTGAGAAGGCTAATGGGCCGCCAATTCTCAATTCTCGAGGAATCCTTACCCTTTGACAGAAGAATCACTGCAGATTGTCGCATGGAGGGAGAGAGCGAACCCTCTCTCAGACATGGAGGGGGAGGGCGGACCCTCTCTCAGACATGGAGGGGGAGGGCGGACCCTCTCTCAGACATGGAGGGGGAGGGCGGACCCTCTCTCAGACATGGAGGGGGAGGGCGGACCCTCTCTCAGACATGGAGGGGGAGGGCGGACCCTCTCTCAGACATGGAGGGGGAGGGCGGACCCTCTCTCAGACAGCCATTAAACACCTCCACCAAATATGTGGCCAGAGTCACCTTGAAGTGCTTATAAAACTCGGCTGTCAATCCGTCTGGCCCAGGCGACTTCTTCATGGCAAGCTGATCAATAGCTTTCACCACCTCATCTGCCGTGATGTCCTCTGTCAAACTCACAAGAGAACTGCCATTTCCCAGTCCTGGAGTAGAGTCCAGAAAACCCGACATGCTCGCCCGATCGAGGTCCCTCCTACCCAGGAGGTCAGCATAATATGACCTGGAGGTTTCCAGGATCCCTGACTTGGACTTTGTCAGGGAACCCGTACTGTCAGCCAGGAATACAACTGACTTCACTGCTCTACCTTGTTTGCAGTTCTGGTAAGGGTCGGGCGAGTGATATTTCCCATAATCCCTTTCCAGAACCAAAGAGGCATGCCTGTCATATTGACACTGCCTGAGCAAGAGTTTAACCTCAGAGATCGCTTCTGGATCTCCATTATTCGAGACAAGCCGATCGAGCTTCCTCCGCAGACGCTGGTAGGTGACATACTTATCAAGCTAAGAATAAGAAAAATTAATAATAGCGCCTATGGTCAAAATTGTATAACTTACTAATAGTGTACCAGCTGCAAAAAACCACCATATATAAAGTGTACCAATTAATAAATAATTTGCGCTAGTAAATATATATAAGTATATGTAAAGAAATCATCAAATCATAAGTCCAGAAAAATATATATATACCAATACCACAGAAAAATATAAAAAACTTTTTAGGTGCAAAAAAACTTTTGTGCAAAAGGAGTGTCTCAATATAAAAAAAGTGTCTCAATATAAAAAAATTTCACCAAAAAACCTTGATAATATAATGGCAGATCATCCATAAAAATATCTTCAGAAACGGAAGCTCTCCAACACACCGATCCTCATTGATCGAATGAACAGAACGAAAAACTTTGTAGTTAATCGAAAATCCACTTCTCCAATAGAAAAAGGACCACCTTCAAACGTATCCATGGGGGGAAATGCCAAGCACTCGAGAGAAACAGAAAGACTTCATGGTGCAATATTATAAAAACCAATTCCTTTATTAGGTACTCATTGCACTTACTCAAGAGGTGTCCCAGCCGACACCAGCATCAACAGCATAACAGCAATCACATAAACGAGCCTGGCTACTCAGCACATGTGCAATAGCTGGCAGTCAAAAACGTAATGACATCACATCAATCAAGCTCCGCCCTACGCGGAGGGTTCGCCCTCCCCCACCATGTCTGAGAGAGGGTCCGCCCTCCCCCTCCATGTCTGAGAGATGGATGATCTGCCATTATATTATCAAGGTTTTTTGGTGAAATTTTTTTATATTGAGACACTTTTTTTATATTGAGACACTCCTTTTGCACAAAAGTTTTTTTGCACCTAAAAAGTTTTTTATATTTTTCTGTGGTATTGGTATATATATATTTTTCTGGACTTATGATTTGATGATTTCTTTACATATACTTATATATATTTACTAGCGCAAATTATTTATTAATTGATACTTATCAAGCTGTTTATTCCTTCCTATGGCCTTGAAAAACCCAACGATCCTTCGTTTTGTAAGCTCCCACCACTCGGACTTACTGCTGCAAACGTCCATGATTGATACCTGTGCCTGAAAAAAATCCTCAAAGGATTGACTCACCTTCTCATCGTCCAGGAGTGCTGAATTCAGCTTCCAGGTACCCCTCCCCTTAGGTGGTGTATCGGGGCCACTCAGAGTCACAGACAGAATACAGTGATCGGAAAACTCTACCGCCTGACACACTGGTGCCGAGAAGGCGGAGTTCCCCTTTAAAAAAAACCTATCTATTCTACTCTGACTAGAACCTCGCTGAAAAGTGAATCCCGTGTCGTCTGGGCAGCAATGAATGTGCACATCAACCAGACCTGCCTCTCTAGCCGTCACAGTCCAGCCTGACTCCGGTCCCTCTCCTGTCCTTAGTCCTAGTGACGGTGTTAAAGTCACCACCGAAGACAACTTGCTGGGCTGTAAAAAGGAAAGGCTTGATCTTCATGAAGAGGCATTTCCTGTCCCATTTCGTCTGGGGCCCATAGATGTTAATCAGGCGCAGGTCCTGCCCCCCCATGGAGACGTCTAAGACCATGCATCTCCCCATTTCTACCTCAATAATCCGCCGACAGGTTACCATGCCGGAAAAAAGTACCGCAACTCCAGTGTAAGGCTCGGCCGCAAGAGACCAGAAGGAGGGGCCGCGCCTCCACTCCTTCTTCGCCATATGAACATCCCCCAAACTGGACAACCTGGTCTCCTGCAAAAAGAAAATGTCAGCATCAAACCTGCTGAGCAAAGATAAGGCCATGTTACGAGCGCTTACTGATTTTATGCTGGAGACATTAATGGTCGCCACCTTCAAAGGAGTGGGAACCGCCATCAGGATGATCGAGGCACCCGTTTCTTAGCCTGCTTACCCCCCTCCCTACTTGGAGACCCTACACGCTTCATAGTCCTCTGTGTTTCCTCCTCCATGGAAACCAGAGACTCATCCCCTGAAGATCCCTCATCCTCCACCTCAGATAACACATCAAATGTGTTTGACACCTCCACCCTCCCAGGGTCAGGTACAGGCACATCCTTCTTCCGCTTCTTCTTCCCAGACTTCCTTTTTGCCTCCAACCACTCCATATCATCATTTGATAAACCGGCCCGCAAAGCCCCCTCCCCTTCCCTTTCACCATCACCAACATCATCCACCCCACTCTCTCCACTCACCACAGCAGTCCCCCCAACCTTCACCCCAATACCCCCACCATCATTCACTCCACCCCCCAGCGCCTCACGCGCTCTGACCCTCCGACGCCGGGGAGGGGGGGTCGGTGCAACCATACACATTGGTCCAGTTCCCTCCACAGCCCCCACTACCTCTGGGGAAACTGACACAGGAGGATCAGACACAACATCCACGGACACTGACTCAGGGGGCACAACACAAGGAGATGACACATTAGAGGGACCATCAGACACTGGGACCACAGGGACAGAGACATTGGGGACCCCTGGCACAGCCTCCCTCTCCTCTGCCTCCTCCATGTCCAGACGAAAAAACTCTTCCACCAAAGCTGACTGGTTGTGCATGGCCTCAGGGCACCGGTTGTACAAATGGCCAACCTTATCACACAGATTGCTCCTGATGATATTACAATCCTTAGCCAGGTGCCCCAGATCCTGACATAGGGAGCACTTCATCTCTGGGCATGAGGAGGCGAAGTGACCCCAAGAACCAGATGCCCCAGATCCTGACAGAGAGCACTTCATCTCTGGACATGAGGAGGCAAAGTGACCCCGAGAACCAGGTGCCCCAGATCCTGACACAGAGAGCACTTCATCTCTGGACATGAGGAGGCCAAGTGACCCCGAGAACCAGATGCCCCAGATCCTGACATAGAGAGCACTTCATCTCTGGACATGAGGAGGCCAAGTGACCCCGAGAACCAGATGCCCCAGATCCTGACATAGGGAGCACTTCATCTCTGGACATGAGGAGGCCAAGTGACCCCGAGAACCAGATGCCCCAGATCCTGACACAGAGAGCACTTCATCTCTGGACATGAGGAGGCGAAGTGACCCCGAGAACCAGATGCCCCAGATCCTGACATAGAGAGCACTTCATCTGTGGACATGAGGAGGCCAAGTGACCCCGAGAACCAGATGTTCCAGATCCTGACATAGAGAGCACTTCATCTCTGGACATGAGGAGGCCAAGTGACCCCGAGAACCAGATGCCCCAGATCCTGACATAGAGAGCACTTCATCTCTGGACATGAGGAGGCCAAGTGACCCCGAGAACCAGATGCCCCAGATCCTGACATAGGGAGCACTTCATCTCTGGACATGAGGAGGCCAAGTGACCCCGAGAACCGCACTTATTGCAGAGCCTGGGCTGCCCAGGGTAGAACACCACAATCCTGTCCTTCCCAATGAAGGCTGAGGAGGGCAGATGCTGGACCACATTCCCACACACATACAACCTCATCTGCACCGACCACCCACCAGTCCATATCCCTCTCTCATCCACAATCTTCTTCAGGGGTGCAAGTAGCTCCCCAAATCTCCTCAGCCAGACAGCCAAGTCAGCCGAAGGAATGGACTCATTCCGTACTAGAATGGTGACCGTCTTCACTAGAGGTTGGCGTGAGACAACCTTTGGGACGAGTCCCCTCCACTCCGGCAGACCCTTACACATGTGTTCATACTTCTCCCAGAATATATCCAGAGACTCGGGGCGCACAAAGGACAGGTCATAGGATCCTACAGGGCTGATCAAGGCGAAGATGTCATCCGCCCTAAACCCCATCTCCAAAATCCTGTCCACCACCAACATCCTGACCGGGGGAGCACCCCCACCCTCCCATCTGAGCTGCACCAAATTCCTCCTCCTGAAGGACAGGGGTGCAGATGGCAGACCTGCAGCAGACCTCCCCCCAGAGCTGACAACATGATGTGACCCCCTCCTCCCAGCCAGAGCCCCAGCATAGGTCTTATTTGCAGCATTAGATGTAGTGGACCTTAAAGCTGCACCCCGCCCATTGGTTGCAGGAACCTCAGAGCCCCCGCTCTGCAGACCACCATCAGAGGCAGCAGCAGTCCCTCCATCCACCAACACACAGGCATTCCCCTTTCCAGCATTGCAAGCACTCTTATCATCCATATGTTTCCTTTCACTCGTGGCACTACTGCTCCCAGCAGACCCACTCACACCAGATGCTCCTGTCTCCCCCTCCCCCAACATACTCCTCTTAGGCAAAAGCCTTCCACTCCTGGTCACTCTCCCCTGGGTTTCAGCAACACCTTTCAGAGTGCTGCTGACAATTTCCCTCCCACCATTTTCTGCTGCATTTGCAGCCATCAGCAGGGATTGTCCAGCAAAAGTGTCAGATCCCCCCTTTACCTTCCCCCCAGCAGAGTCCACAGTCACAGGGTTCCTGGTATCAGAGTCCACAGTCACAGGGTTCCTGGTATCAGAGTCCACAGTCCCAGCAGAGTGCAGTCCTGCAGGCACAGCAGCCATCTTCCCTGCAGAGCTCTGTGCACACACAGGAGGATTTCCCTCCAAAACACTGCAGTGCACATGGCTGTCCACACTGGAGTCCAAACTGGCACTTTTTTTCTGTTTTTCTCTCCTTTACAGGACCAGGTACAGAGTCCTCACCGTCATCTTCATCCTCAGAGTCCTCAGAAAAGCGGAAAGTTCTTCCAATTAGGGAAGACTCCAATTCCTCAATGTATTTTAGCAGCCCTCCGCCATATTCCTCTACCTCCTGTGCTGATCCTCCAGCTTGCTGTGGAGGGAAGGAAGCAGAGGCTGACATTTCCTCCAGGGAAGCAGATCCTGAGGTGGATGGGATAGCAGGGGCAGCATCCAGGACCCCCTCCTCACTCTCCACCCGTACTGCCACCGCCGATGCTGGATCCTTACCGGAGTCTCCCTTCATCTTCCGGAACCTTTCCTCATTCCGGAACTTTTCTCTGAAAGCTCCGCTCTTCTCCTTCAGCGTCTTTACCAGATTCTGCTGCTTCTTAATGGCGACCTCCAGACCCTTCATCTCCGGCTTCATACTCTGCCTCTTGCTGCTCCATGACGTCCTCCAAACCCTTCATCTCCGGCTTCATGCTCTGCCTCTTGCTGCTCCATGACGTCCTCCAAACCCTTCATCTCCGGCTTCATGCTCTGCCTCTTGCTGCTCCATGACGTCCTCCAAACCCTTCATCTCCGGCTTCATACTCTGCCTCTTGCTGCTCCATGACGTCCTCCAAACCCTTCATCTCCGGCTTCATGCTCTGCCTCTTGCTGCTCCATGACGTCCTCCAAACCCTTCATCTCCGACTTCATGCTCTGCCTCTTGCTGCTCCATGACGTCCTCCAAACCCTTCATCTCCGGCTTCATGCTCTGCCTCTTGCTGCTCCATGACGTCCTCCAAACCCTTCATCTCCGGCTTCATACTCTGCCTCTTGCTGCTCCATGACGTCCTCCAAACCCTTCATCTCCGGCTTCATACTCTGCCTCTGCTTCATGACGTCCTCCAAACCCTTCATCTCCGGCTTCATGCTCTGCCTCTTGCTGCTCCATGACTTGTCATGGAGAACTTTCTTCTTCTTGTAGTCAGTTTTCAGACTCACCAACCTTTCCTCCTCCTTTGCGATTCTCACCAGATAATCAGCAACCCGCTCTCTAAAGACAGGGAGGGATTCCCCACTTTTAGGGCCACAGCCAAGGTCTTCAGGTGCTGGTAAAGTATGGGAAGGCAAGCTGGGTCCCTCAGGGGGAGCATGGTCTGAGCCTAGCCCAGAAGAGGCCATGTTTCTGGGGCCAGGCGAGCAGGCCTGGCCCCCTAGTGTCTGGAGAGGGAGAGCAACTGCAGCACAACCTCTCTGGTGCAGAGTGTCAGCTCCTCTGGTGCAGAGACTGATGGGACTGTGGGGGGAGGAGACATTAGAGTGTAAGCTCCTCTGTACAGACACTGATGGGACTGCGGGGGAGGGGACATTAGAGTGTAAGCTCCTCTGTACAGACACTGATGTGACTGCGGGGGAGGGGACATTAGAGTGTAAATTTTTTGTTTATTAAAATCTTGCAAACAAAAAACATCATAAAAATCATATTTACATATATACAGAATAAAATATGTATAATTAAACAAAACCAGCTACTTCAGCAAAATAACAAATCCTGACCGTCACCTAAACACCCCCTCAGGCTAAGAAACGATTAAACATTCACCCCATACATTCATCCCACACATTCACCCCATACATTGATCCCACACATTGATCCCACACATTCATCCCATACATCGATCCCACACATTCATCCCATACATCGATCCCATACATGCAGCCTTTCTTCAAAAATCTGATGTTACAAAATCTAGGGGACGTGAAAGGACAGAAAGAGAAGCCACGCCCCCAGAGACTGACAGACAGCAGCTACGGTGACCTGACATTCCTCCACGCCTTTGTCCAGGCTCCTGGCCGCCACCTGTCCTTCTCAAGACCCCGAATCTTCCCAACCTCACCCAGAATGTTGTTCACCACCACCTCCGCAGGAGGAAACCTGACACCGTGCATTCCATGTGTAGTAACGGACTACTAAGCTAACTAGAAAAATGTCTGAAAATCAAAGTCCCGGAGAGTCTGAAAGGCTCCGTAAGACCACTCCGCATATCTCAAGCGGGAAAGGAAAGGGATCCCCAGAGCCCCACCCACCCGCTTGTAGACTTCTATATTGAAGGGGCACTGAAGCAAGAAATGGTCCATCGTCTCCTCCACTCCACCGCACTCCACTCTTGGACAACCACGGTTCTCCGCAGAGCGATGCTTCAGGTTGCCCTTCACATAGAGTCTGCCATGGAACGAGAGCCAGGCCAAATCCCGAAACTTTAAAGGGATTCTCTCCAGATTCATCAAACGCAGACCCTCCCTCATAACCGGGCCTGGGCAATCCCTCAAGGCCAATGGCTCGCTAAAGGCAGATTCAACAACCCTCCTCTCCAGGGCCTTCCTAGGAAGAGATTTAATTTCCTCCACCGTCACTCGCCATTGCCGAAGCATTTTCAGACACGGGGCAACATAAGCCGGGAGCTTACCATGTTGGACCCTCAGGCTTTTCACTGGCCCACCATTCTCCCAGCTCCGTAGAAAAGGCCTAAACCAGGACTGAAAAATACCAACCCACCCAGGCGGTTCCTCTGCCAGCATGCTACCAAAATTATGTTTCAAAAACATCAGCGAAAAGAAAACCACCAGGTTGACCATACCTAGGCCACCCATCCGCCTGGGAAGGTAGGTTACAGACCTCTTAATGAGGTTCAGTTTGTGCCCCCATAACAGCTGGAAGAAACAACTGTAGATCCTCGCATAGAGAGACACTGGCAAAACACAGACAAAGCTGACATACAGAAATACCGGGATCAGGTAAGTTTTAATCAGGTCAATCCTTTCCCTGTAAGAGAGTTTCCAATCCTTCCAGCTGGCCACCTTGGCATCGGCATCTTGTAGCCTGCTTACCCAATGTGCAAGGCCGTAATCACCGGGACCAAATCTGATGCCTAAAACTTTAATTTCCTGCTGGGGCTCTGGGAAGGCGTCCGGAAGGGTAAAGCCTTCGCCTTCCTCTCCCATCCAGAAAACCTCACTCTTATCCTGATTGATCTTTGAGCCAGATGCCTCAGCGTACTGTTCCATCACCGAGACCACCTCCTCCGCCTCCTGCCTCAGCATACCGTTCCATCACCGAGACCACCTCCTCCACCTCCTGCCTCAGCATACTGTTCCATCACCGAGACCACCTCCTCCACCTCCTGCCTCAGCATACTGTTCCATCACCGAGACCACCTCCTCTGCCTCCTGCGTCCCGGAGATGAAAACAGACACGTCATCAGCATAGGCCACGACCCTCAGAGGGGGCCCCCCAGGAATGCCCAAAGGAACTCCACACAACGGTCCGCTCTCTAACCTCCGAATGAAGGGATCGATTACAAACGCATATAGCAGAGGACTCAAAGGACACCCCTGACGCACACCTGAGCCAACCTCAAAGGGCCGTCCAATCCAACCATTCACAAGCATGAAGCTTTCAGCCCCTCTGTATAAAGTCTTTAGCCAATCGATAAAGCCCCCCTCCAGGCCATACTTGCCAAGAAGCAGCCATAGGTACTCATGATTGACTCGATCAAAAGCTTTGGCCTGATCCAATGCCAGCAGGAACTTTCCCCAGCCTGCAGCCCTGCACCGCTCCAGGGCCTCCCGGACAGCTAACACCGCTGAAAAAGTGCTTCTTCCCTGAACCGAACAGTGCTGATGGCGAGAAAGTAAATTGCCCGCAACAGACGATAAACGCCAGAAAATAATTTTTGCCAATATCTTCCTATCAACATTGAGAAGGCTAATGGGCCGCCAATTCTCAATTCTCGAGGAATCCTTACCCTTTGACAGAAGAATCACTGCAGATTGTCGCATGGAGGGAGAGAGCGAACCCTCTCTCAGACAGCCATTAAACACCACCAAATATGGGGCCAGAGTGACCTTAAAGTGCTTATAAAACTCGGCTGTCAATCCGTCTGGCCCAGGCGACTTCTTCATGGCAAGCTGATCAATAGCTTTCACCACCTCATCTGCCGTGATGTCCTCTGTCAAACTCACAGGAGAACTGCCATTTCCCAATCCTGGAGCAGAGTCCAGAAAACACAACATGCTCGCCCGATCGAGGGTCCCTCCTACCCAGGACTCACAGGAGAACTGCCATTTCCCAGTCCTGGAGTAGAGTCCAGAAAACCCGACATGCTCGCCCGATCGAGGTCCCTCCTACCCAGGAGGTCAGCATAATATGACCTGGAGGTTTCCAGGATCCCTGACTTGGACTTTGTCAGGGAACCCGTACTGTCAACCAGGCCTACAACTGACTTAACTGCTCTACCTTGTTTGCAGTTCTGGTCGGGCGAGTGATATTTCCCATAATCCCTTTCCAGAACCAAAGAGGCAGGCCTGTCATATTGACACTGCCTGAGCAAGAGTTTAACCTCAGAGATCGCTTCTGGATCTCCATTATTGGAGACAAGCCGATCGAGCTTCCTCCACAGACGCTGGTAGGTGACATACTTATCAAGCTGTTTATTTCTTCCTATGGCCTTGAACCCAACGATCCTTCGTTTTGTAAGCTCCCACCACTCGGACTTACTGCTGCAAACGTCCATGATTGATACCTGTGCCTGAAAAAAATCCTCAAATGATTGACTCACCTTCTCATCGTCCAGGAGTGCCGAATTCAGCTTCCAGGTACCCCTCCCCTTAGGTGGTGTATCGGGGCCACTCAGAGTCACAGACAGAATACAGTGATCGGAAAACTCCACCGCCTGACACACTGGTGCCGAGAAGGCGGAGTTCCCCTTTAAAAAAAACCTATCTATTCTACTCTGACTAGAACCTCGCTGAAAAGTGAATCCCGTGTCGTCTGGGCAGCAATGAATGTGCACATCAACCAGACCTGCCTCTCTAGGCGTCACAGTCCAGCCTGACTCCGGTCCCTCTCCTGTCCTTAGTCCTAGTGACGGTGTTAAAGTCACCACCGAAGACAACTTGCTGGGCTGTAAAAAGGAAAGGCTTGATCTTCATGAAGAGGCATTTCCTGTCCCATTTCGTCTGGGGCCCATAGATGTTAATCAGGCGCAGGTCCTGCCCCCCCATGGAGACATCTAAGACCATGCATCTCCCCATTTCTACCTCAATAATCCGCCGACAGGTTACCATGCCGGAAAAAAGTACCGCAACTCCAGTGTAAGGCTCGGCCGCAAGAGACCAGAAGGAGGGGCCGCGCCTCCACTCCTTCTTCGCCATATGAACATCCCCCAAACTGGACAACCTGGTCTCCTGCAAAAAGAAAATGTCAGCATCAAACCTGCTGAGCAAAGATAAGGCCATGTTACGAGCGCTTACTGATTTAATGCTGGCGACATTAATGGTCGCCACCTTCAAAGGAGTGGGAACCGCCATCAGGATGATCGAGGTACCCGTTTCTTAGCCTGCTTACCCCCCTCCCTACTTGGAGACCCTACACACTTCAGTGTCCTCTGTGATTCCTCCTCCATGGAAACCAGAGACTCATCACCTGAAGATCCCTCATCCTCCACCTCAGATAACACATCAAATGTATTTGACACCTCCACCCTCCCAGGGTCAGGTACAGGCACATCCTGCTTCCGCTTCTTCTTCCCAGACTTCCTTTTTGCCTCCAACCACTCCATATCATCATTTGATAAACCGGACCGCAAAGCCCCCTCCCCTTCCCTTCCACCATCACCAACAACATCATCCACCCCACTCTCTCCACTCACCACAGCAGTCCCCCCAACCTTCACCCCAACACCCCCACCATCATTCACTCCACCCCCCAGCGCCTCACGCGCTCTGACCCTCCGACGCCGGGGAGGGGGGGTCGGTGCAACCATACACATTGGTCCAGTTCCCTCCACAGCCCCCACTACCTCTGGGGAAACTGACACAGGAGGATCAGACACAACATCCACGGACACTGACTCAGGGGGCACAACACAAGGAGATGACACATTAGAGGGACCATCAGACACTGGGACCACAGGGACAGAGACATTGGGGACCCCTGGCACAGCCTCCCTCTCCTCTGCCTCCTCCATGTCCAGATGAAAAAACTCTTCCACCAAAGCTGACTGGTTGTGCATGGCCTCAGGGCACCGGTTGTACGAATGGCCAACCTTATCACACAGATTGCACCTGATGATATTACAATCCTTAGCCAGGTGCCCCAGATCCTGACATAGGGAGCACTTCATCTCTGGACATGAGGAGGCCAAGTGACCCCGAGAACCAGATGCCCCAGATCCTGACATAGGGAGCACTTCATCTCTGGGCATGAGGAGGCGAAGTGACCCCGAGAACCAGATGTCCCAGATCCTGACATAGGGAGCACTTCATCTCTGGACATGAGGAGGCCAAGTGACCCCGAGAACCAGATGCCCCAGATCCTGACATAGGGAGCACTTCATCTCTGGGCATGAGGAGGCGAAGTGACCCCGAGAACCAGATGCCCCAGATCCTGACATAGAGAACACTTCATCTCTGGACATGAGGAGGCGAAGTGACCCCGAGAACCGCACTTATTGCAGAGCTTGGGCTGCCCAGGGTAGAACACCACAATCCTGTCCTTCCCAATGAAGGCTGAGGAGGGCAGATGCTGGACCACATTCCCACACACATACAACCTCATCTGCACCGACCACCCACCAGTCCATATCCCTCTCTCATCCACAATCTTCTTCAGGGGTGCAAGTAGCTCCCCAAATCTCCTCAGCCAGACAGCCAAGTCAGCAGAAGGAATGGACTCATTCCGTACCAGAATGGTGACCGTCTTCACTAGAGGTTGGCGTGAGACAACCTTTGGGACGAGTCCCCTCCACTCCGGCAGACCCTTATACATGTGTTCATACTTCTCCCAGAATATATCCAGAGACTCGGGGCGCACAAAGGACAGATCATATTCATAGGATCCTACAGGGCTGATCAAGGCGAAGATGTCATCCGCCCTAAACCCCATCTCCAAAATCCTGTCCACCACCAACATCCTGACCGGGGGAGCACCCCCACCTTCCCATCTGAGCTGCACCAAATTCCTCCTCCTGAAGGACAGGGGTGCAGATGGCAGACCTGCAGCAGACCTCCCCCCAGAGCTGACAACATGATGTGACCCCCTCCTCCCAGCCAGAGCCCCAGCATAGGTCTTATTTGCAGCATTAGATGTAGTGGACCTTAAAGCTGCACCCCGCCCATTGGTTGCAGGAACCTCAGAGCCCCCGCTCTGCAGACCACCATCAGAGGCAGCAGCAGTCACTCCATCCACCAACACACAGGCATTCCCCTTTCCAGCATTGCAAGCACTCTTATCATCCATATGTTTCCTTTCACTCGTGGCACTACTGCTCCCAGCAGACCCACTCACACCAGATGCTCCTGTCTCCCCCTCCCCCAACATACTCCTCTTAGGCAAAAGCCTTCCACTCCTGGTCACTCTCCCCTGGGTTTCAGCAACACCTTTCAGAGTGCTGCTGACAATTTCCCTCCCACCATTTTCTGCTGCATTTGCAGCCATCAGCAGGGATTGTCCAGCAAGTGTGTCAGATCCCCCCTTTACCTTCCCCCCAGCAGAGTCCACAGTCACAGGGTTCCTGGTATCAGAGTCCTCAGTCCCAGCAGAGTGCAGTCCTGCAGGCACAGCAGCCATCTTCCCTGCAGAGCTCTGTGCACACACAGGAGGATTTCCCTCCAAAACACTGCAGTGCACATGGCTGTCCACACTGGAGTCCAAACTGGCACTTTTTTTCTGTTTTTCTCTCCTTTACAGGACCAGGTACAGAGTCCTCACCGTCATCTTCATCCTCAGAGTCCTCAGAAAAGCGGAAAGTTCTTCCAATTAGGGAAGACTCCAATTCCTCAATGTATTTTAGCAGCCCTCCGCCATATTCCTCTACCTCCTGTGCTGTTCCTCCAGCTTGCTGTGGAGGGAGGGAAGCAGAGGCTGACATTTCCTCCAGGGAAGCAGATCCTGAGGTGGATGGGATAGCAGGGGCAGCATCCAGGACCCCCTCCTCACTCTCCACCCGTACTGCCACCGCCGATGCTGGATCCTTACCGGAGTCTCCCTTCATCTTCCGGAACCTTTCCTCATTCCGGAACTTTTCTAAGAAAGCTCCGCTCTTCTCCTTCAGCGTCTTTACCAGATTCTGCTGCTTCTTAATGGCGACCTCCAGACCCTTCATCTCTGGCTTCATGCTCTGCCTCTTGCTGCTCCATGACGTCCTCCAAACCCTTCATCTCCGGCTTCATGCTCTGCCTCTTGCTGCTCCATGACGTCCTCCAAACCCTTCATCTCCGGCTTCATGCTCTGCCTCTTGCTGCTCCATGACGTCCTCCAAACCCTTCATCTCCGGCTTCAGACTCTGCCTCTTGCTGCTCCATGACGTCCTCCAAACCCTTCATCTCCGGCTTCATGCTCTGCCTCTTGCTGCTCCATGACGTCCTCCAAACCCTTCATCTCCGGCTTCATACTCTGCCTCTGCTTCATGACGTCCTCCAAACCCTTCATCTCCGGCTTCAGACTCTGCCTCTTGCTGCTCCATGACGTCCTCCAAACCCTTCATCTCCGGCTTCATGCTCTGCCTCTTGCTGCTCCATGACTTGTCATGGAGAACTTTCTTCTTCTTGTAGTCAGTTTTCAGACTCACCAACTTTTCCTCCTCCTTTGCGATTCTCACCAGATAATCAGCAACCCGTTCTCTAAAGACAGGGAGGGATTCCCCACTTTTAGGGCCACAGCCAAGGTCTTCAGGTGCTGGTAAAGTATGGGAAGGCAAGCTGGGTCCCTCAGGGGGAGCATGGTCTGAGCCTAGCCCAGAAGAGGCCATGTTTCTGGGGCCAGGCGAGCAGGCCTGGCCCCCTAGTGTCTGGAGAGGGAGAGCAACTGCAGCACAACCTCTCTGGTGCAGAGTGGAAGCTCCTCTGGTGCAGAGACTGATGTGACTGTGGGGGAGGGGACATTAGAGTGTAAGCTCCTCTGGTACAGAGACTGATGGGACTGGGGGGAGGGGACATTAGAGTGTAAATTTTTTGTTTATTAAAATCTTGCAAACAAAAAACATCATAAAAATCATATTTACATATATACAGAATAAAAATATGTATTTTTAAACAAAACCAGCTTACTTCAGCAAAATAACAAATCCTGACCGTCACCTAAACACCCCCTCAGGCTAAGAAACGATTAAACATTCATCCCACACATTGATCCCACACATTGATCCCATACATTGATCCCATACATCGATCCCATGCATGCCCCCTTTCTTCAAAAATCTGATGTTACAAAATCTAGGGGACGTGAAAGGACAGAAAGAGAAGCCACGCCCCCAGAGACTGACAGACAGCAGCTACGGGGACCTGACATTCCTCCACGCCTTTGTCCAGGCTCCCGGCCGCCACCTGTCCTTCTCAAGACCCCGAATCTTCCCAACCTCACCCAGAATGTTGTTCACCACCACCTCGACAGGAAGGATTTTTTTGCGAATGGAAACCTGACACCGTGCATTCCACGTGTGGTAACGGACTACTAAGCTAACTAGAAAAAGTGTCTCAAAATCAAAATCCCGGTGAGTCTGAAAGGCTCCGTAAGACCACTCCGCATAACTCAAGCGGGAAAGGAAAGGGATCCCCAGAGCCCCACCCACCCGCTTGTAGACTTCTATATTGAAGGGGCACTGAAGCAAGAAATGGTCCATCGTCTCCTCCACTCCACCGCACTCCACTCTTGGACAACCACGGTTCTCCGCAGAGCGATGCTTCAGGTTGCCCTTCACATAGAGTCTGCCATGGAACGAGAGCCAGGCCAAATCCCGAAACTTTAAAGGGATTCTCTCCAGATTCATCAAACGCAGATCCTCTCTCATAACCGGGCCTGGGCAATCCCTCAAGGCCAATGGCTCGCTAAAGGCAGATTCAACAACCCTCCTCTCCAGGGCCTTCCTAGGAAGAGATTTAATTTCCTCCGCCGTCACTCGCCATTGCCGAAGCATTTTCAGACACGGGGCAACATAAGCCGGGAGCTTACCATGTTGGACCCTCAGGCTTTTCACTGGCCCACCATTCTCCCAGCTCCGTAGAAAAGGCCTAAACCAGGACTGAAAAATACCAACCCACCCAGGCGGTTCCTCTGCCAGCATGCTACCAAAATTATGTTTCAAAAACATCAGAGAAAAGAAAACCACCGGGTTGACCATACCTAGGCCACCCATCCGCCTGGGAAGGTAGGTTACAGACCTCTTAATGAGGTTCAGTTTGTGCCCCCATAACAGCTGGAAGAAACAACTGTAGATCCTCGCATAGAGAGACACTGGCAAAACACAGACAAAGCTGACATACAGAAATACCGGGATCAGGTAAGTTTTAATTAGGTCAATACTTTCCCTGTAAGAGAGTTTCCAATCCTTCCAGCTGGCCACCTTGGCATCGGCATCTTGTAGCCTGCTTACCCAATTTGCAAGGCCGTAATCACCGGGACCAAATCTGATGCCTAAAACTTTAATTTCCTGCTGGGGCTCTGGGAAAGCGTCCGGAAGGGTAAAGCCTTCGCCTTCCTCTCCCATCCAGAAAACCTCACTCTTATCCTGATTGATCTTTGAGCCAGATGCCTCAGCATACTGTTCCATCACCGAGACCACCTCCTCCGCCTCCTGCGTCCCGGAGATGAAAACAGACACGTCATCAGCATAGGCCACGACCCTCAGAGGGGGCTCCCCAGGAATGCCCAAAGGAACTCCACACAACGGTCCGCTCTCTAACCTCCGAATGAAGGGATCGATTACAAACGCATATAGCAGAGGACTCAAAGGACACCCCTGACGCACACCTGAGCCAACCTCAAAGGGTCGTCCAATCCAACCATTCACAAGCATGAAGCTTTCAGCCCCTCTGTATAAGGTCTTTAGCCAATCGATAAAGCCCCCCTCCAGGCCATACTTGCCAAGAAGCAGCCATAGGTACTCATGATTGACTCGATCAAAAGCTTTGGCCTGATCCAATGCCAGCAGGAACTTTCCCCAGCCTGCAGCCCTGCACCGCTCCAGGGCCTCCCGGACAGCTAACACCGCTGAAAAAGTGCTTCTTCCCTGAACCGAACAGTGCTGATGGCGAGAAAGTAAATTGCCCGCAACAGACGATAAACGCCAGAAAATAATTTTTGCCAATATCTTCCTATCAACATTGAGAAGGCTAATGGGCCGCCAATTCTCAATTCTCGAGGAATCCTTACCCTTTGACAGAAGAATCACTGCAGATTGTCGCATAGAGGGAGAGAGCGAACCCTCTCTCAGACATGGAGGGGGAGGGCGGACCCTCTCTCAGACATGGAGGGGGAGGGCGGACCCTCTCTCAGACATGGAGGGGGAGGGCGGACCCTCTCTCAGACATGGAGGGGGAGGGCGAACCCTCTCTCAGACAGCCATTAAACACCTCCACCAAATATGGGGCCAGAGTCACCTTAAAGTGCTTATAAAACTCGGCTGTCAATCCGTCTGGCCCAGGCGACTTCTTCATGGCAAGCTGACCAATAGCTTTCACCACCTCATCTGCCGTGATGTCTTCTGTCAAACTCACAAGAGATCTGCCATTTCCCAGTCCTGGAGTAGAGTCCAGAAAACCCGACATGCTCGCCCGATCGAGGTCCCTCCTACCCAGGAGGTCAGCATAATATGACCTGGAGGTTTCCAGGATCCCTGACTTGGACTTTGTCAGGGAACCCGTACTGTCAACCAGGCCTACAACTGACTTAACTGCTCTACCTTGTTTGCAGTTCTGGTAAGGGTCGGGCGAGTGATATTTCCCATAATCCCTCTCCAGAACCAAAGAGGCAGGCCTGTCATATTGACACTGCCTGAGCAAGAGTTTAACCTCAGAGATCGCTTCTGGATCTCCATTATTGGAGACAAGCCGATCGAGCTTCCTCCGCAGACGCTGGTAGGTGACATACTTATCAAGCTGTTTATTCCTTCCTATGGCCTTGAAAAACCCAACGATCCTTCGTTTTGTAAGCTCCCACCACTCGGACTTACTGCTGCAAACGTCCATGATTGATACCTGTGCCTGAAAAAAATCCTCAAAGGATTGACTCACCTTCTCATCGTCCAGGAGTGCCGAATTCAGCTTCCAGGTACCCCTCCCCTTAGGTGGTGTATCGGGGCCACTCAGAGTCACAGACAGAATACAGTGATCAGAAAACTCCACCGCCTGACACACTGGTGCCGAGAAGGCGGAGTTCCCCTTTAAAAAAAAACCTATCTATTCTGCTCTGACTAGAACCTCTCTGAAAAGTGAATCCCGTGTCGTCTGGGCAGCAATGAATGTGCACATCAACCAGACCTGCCTCTCTAGCCGTCACAGTCCAGCCTGACTCCGGTCCCTCTCCTGTCCTTAGTCCTAGTGACGGTGTTAAAGTCACCACCGAAGACAACTTGCTGGGCTGTAAAAAGGAAAGGCTTGATCTTCATGAAGAGGCATTTCCTGTCCCATTTTGTCTGGGGCCCATAGATGTTAATCAGGCGCAGGTCCTGCCCCCCCATGGAGACGTCTAAGACCATGCATCTCCCCATTTCTACCTCAATAATCCGCCGACAGGTTACCATGCCGGAAAAAAGTACCGCAACTCCAGTGTAAGGCTCGGCCGCAAGAGACCAGAAGGAGGGGCCGCGCCTCCACTCCTTCTTCGCCATATGAACATCCCCCAAACTGGACAACCTGGTCTCCTGCAAAAAGAAAATGTCAGCATCAAACCTGCTGAGCAAAGATAAGGCCATGTTACGAGCGCTTACTGATTTTATGCTGGCGACATTAATGGTCGCCACCTTCAAAGGAGTGGGAACCGCCATCAGGATGATCGAGGTACCCGTTTCTTAGCCTGCTTACCCCCCTCCCTACTTGGAGACCCTACACACTTCAGTGTCCTCTGTGATTCCTCCTCCATGGAAACCAGAGACTCATCCCCTGAAGATCCCTCATCCTCCACCTCAGATAACACATCAAATGTGTTTGACACCTCCACCCTCCCAGGGTCAGGTACAGGCACATCCTTCTTCCGCTTCTTCTTCCCAGACTTCCTTTTTGCCTCCAACCACTCCATATCATCATTTGATAAACCGGCCCGCAAAGCCCCCTCCCCTTCCCTTTCACCATCACCAACATCATCCACCCCACTCTCTCCACTCACCACAGCAGTCCCCCCAACCTTCACCCCAATACCCCCACCATCATTCACTCCACCCCCCAGCGCCTCACGCGCTCTGACCCTCCGACGCCGGGGAGGGGGGGTCGGTGCAACCATACACATTGGTCCAGTTCCCTCCACAGCCCCCACTACCTCTGGGGAAACTGACACAGGAGGATCAGACACAACATCCACGGACACTGACTCAGGGGGCACAACACAAGGAGATGACACATTAGAGGGACCATCAGACACTGGGACCACAGGGACAGAGACATTGGGGACCCCTGGCACAGCCTCCCTCTCCTCTGCCTCCTCCATGTCCAGACGAAAAAACTCTTCCACCAAAGCTGACTGGTTGTGCATGGCCTCAGGGCACCGGTTGTATGAATGGCCAACCTTATCACACAGATTGCACCTGATGATATTACAATCCTTAGCCAGGTGCCCCAGATCCTGACATAGGGAGCACTTCATCTCTGGACATGAGGAGGCCAAGTGACCCCGAGAACCAGGTGCCCCAGATCCTGACATAGGGAGCACTTCATCTCTGGGCATGAGGAGGCCAAGTGACCCCGAGAACCAGGTGCCCCAGATCCTGACATAGGGAGCACTTCATCTCTGGACATGAGGAGGCCAAGTGACCCCAAGAACCAGATGCCCCAGATCCTGACATAGGGAGCACTTCATCTCTGGGCATGAGGAGGCCAAGTGACCCCAAGAACCAGATGCCCCAGATCCTGACATAGGGAGCACTTCATCTCTGGACATGAGGAGGCCAAGTGACCCCAAGAACCAGATGCCCCAGATCCTGACATAGGGAGCACTTCATCTCTGGGCATGAGGAGGCCAAGTGACCCCGAGAACCAGATGCCCCAGATCCTGACATAGAGAACACTTCATCTCTGGACATGAGGAGGCGAAGTGACCCCGAGAACCGCACTTATTGCAGAGCTTGGGCTGTCCAGGGTAGAACACCACAATCCTGTCCTTCCCAATGAAGGCTGAGGAGGGCAGATGCTGGACCACATTCCCACACACATACAACCTCATCTGCACCGACCACCCACCAGTCCATATCCCTCTCTCATCCACAATCTTCTTCAGGGGTGCAAGTAGCTCCCCAAATCTCCTCAGCCAGACAGCCAAGTCAGCCGAAGGAATGGACTCATTCCGTACTAGAATGGTGACCGTCTTCACTAGAGGTTGGCGTGAGACAACCTTTGGGACGAGTCCCCTCCACTCCGGCAGACCCTTACACATGTGTTCATACTTCTCCCAGAATATATCCAGAGACTCGGGGCGCACAAAGGACAGGTCATAGGATCCTACAGGGCTGATCAAGGCGAAGATGTCATCCGCCCTAAACCCCATCTCCAAAATCCTGTCCACCACCAACATCCTGACCGGGGGAGCACCCCCACCCTCCCATCTGAGCTGCACCAAATTCCTCCTCCTGAAGGACAGGGGTGCAGATGGCAGACCTGCAGCAGACCTCCCCCCAGAGCTGACAACATGATGTGACCCCCTCCTCCCAGCCAGAGCCCCAGCATAGGTCTTATTTGCAGCATTAGATGTAGTGGACCTTAAAGCTGCACCCCGCCCATTGGTTGCAGGAACCTCAGAGCCCCCGCTCTGCAGACCACCATCAGAGGCAGCAGCAGTCACTCCATCCACCAACACACAGGCATTCCCCTTTCCAGCATTGCAAGCACTCTTATCATCCATATGTTTCCTTTCACTCGTGGCACTACTGCTCCCAGCAGACCCACTCACACCAGATGCTCCTGTCTCCCCCTCCCCCAACATACTCCTCTTAGGCAAAAGCCTTCCACTCCTGGTCACTCTCCCCTGGGTTTCAGCAACCCCTTTCAGAGTGCTGCTGACAATTTCCCTCCCACCATTTTCTGCTGCATTTGCAGCCATCAGCAGGGATTGTCCAGCAAAAGTGTCAGATCCCCCCTTTACCTTCCCCCCAGCAGAGTCCACAGTCACAGGGTTCCTGGTATCAGAGTCCTCAGTCCCAGCAGAGTGCAGTCCTGCAGGCACAGCAGCCATCTTCCCTGCAGAGCTCTGTGCACACACAGGAGGATTTCCCTCCAAAACACTGCAGTGCACATGGCTGTCCACACTGGAGTCCAAAATGGCACTTTTAATAAAGCGCGGCTTTTCTGTTTTTTTCTCCTTTACAGGACCAGGTACAGAGTCCTCACCGTCATCTTCATCCTCAGAGTCCTCAGAAAAGCGGAAAGTTCTTCCAATTAGGGAAGACTCCAATTCCTCAATGTATTTTAGCAGCCCTCCGCCATATTCCTCTACCTCCTGTGCTGTTCCTCCAGCTTGCTGTGGAGGGAGGGAAGCAGAGGCTGACATTTCCTCCAGGGAAGCAGATCCTGAGGTGGATGGGATAGCAGGGGCAGCATCCAGGACCCCCTCCTCACTCTCCACCCGTACTGCCACCGCCGATGCTGGATCCTTACCGGAGTCTCCCTTCATCTTCCGGAACCTTTCCTCATTCCGGAACTTTTCTCTGAAAGCTCCGCTCTTCTCCTTCAGCGTCTTTACCAGATTCTGCTGCTTCTTAATGGCGACCTCCAGACCCTTCATCTCTGGCTTCATGCTCTGCCTCTTGCTGCTCCATGACGTCCTCCAAACCCTTCATCTCCGGCTTCATGCTCTGCCTCTTGCTGCTCCATGACTTGTCATGGAGAACTTTCTTCTTCTTGTAGTCAGTTTTCAGACTCACCAACCTTTCCTCCTCCTTTGCGATTCTCACCAGATAATCAGCAACCCGCTCTCTAAAGACAGGGAGGGATTCCCCACTTTTAGGGCCACAGCCAAGGTCTTCAGGTGCTGGTAAAGTATGGGAAGGCAAGCTGGGTCCCTCAGGGGGAGCATGGTCCGAGCCTAGCCCAGAAGAGGCCATGTTTCTGGGGCCAGGCGAGCAGGCCTGCCCCCTAGTGTCTGGAGAGGGAGAGCAACTGCAGCACAACCTCTCTGGTGCAGAGTGGAAGCTCCTCTGGTACAGAGACTGATGTGACTGTGGGGGAGGGGACATTAGAGTGTAAGCTCCTCTGGTACAGAGACTGATGTGACTGTGGGGGAGGGGACATTAGAGTGTCAGCTCCTCTGGTACAGAGACTGATGGGACTGTGGGGGAGGGGACATTAGAGTGTAAGCTCCTCTGGTACAGAGACTGATGGGACTGTGGGGGAGGGGACATTAGAGTGTAAGCTCCTCTGGTACAGAGACTGATGGGACTGTGGGGGAGGGGACATTAGAGTGTAAGCTCCTCTGGTACAGAGACTGATGGGACTGTGGGGGAGGGGACATTAGAGTGTGAGCTCCTCTGGTACAGAGACTGATGGGACTGTGGGGGAGGGGACATTAGAGTGTAAGCTCCTCTGGTACAAGGACTGATGGGACTGTGGGGGAGGGGACATTAGAGTGTAAGCTCCTCTGTACAGAGACTGATGTGACTGTGGGGGAGGGGACATTAGAGTGTAAGCTCCTCTGGTACAGAGACTGATGGGACTGCGGGGGAGGGGACATTAGAGTGTAAGCTCCTCTGTACAGAGACTGATGGGACTGTGGGGGGAGGAGACATTAGAGTGTAAGCTCCTCTGGTACAGAGACTGATGGGACTGTGGGGGAGGGGACATTAGAGTGTAAGCTCCTCTGGTACAGAGACTGATGGGACTGTGGGGGAGGGGACATTAGAGTGTAAGCTCCTCTGGTACAGAGACTGATGGGACTGGCTCGGTGTTCTCTGTACAGCGCTGCGGTATATGTCAGCATTCTATATGGATCAGTACCCTCAATAAATGACGTCACATATCGGCGATCTCTCAGATTATCAGAGAATTGTCAGGAAATCAGATTTGCAAAATCAAAGTAACAATTTTCCCGCAATAAGTCTTTCGCTGACACGATTATTTTTTTTAATGTATCAAATTAATAGGAAGTTATAAAGATAAATGAGGCGTTTCTAAGCCGCGAGCGGAGCTAATTACGGAGCATCATGGCGGCCGGCGGTGGGAACTCACAATCCAATTGAGGTCATCTCTGGAATCAATTAATGAGGACAAACCAGCTCAATGCTGGAGAAGAATATTCCATGTGTCCGACGTCATCGTCCTTATCACAGAGCCCCCCCTGTCCCCCCCCCCCGCCTGTCCCTGCCTATCCCCGCCTGTCCCTGCCTGTCCCCCC
This sequence comes from Staurois parvus, assembly GCF_062004578.1. Lineage (NCBI taxonomy): Eukaryota > Metazoa > Chordata > Amphibia > Anura > Ranidae > Staurois > Staurois parvus. Next base: position 210,632 of record NW_028319179.1, on the reverse strand, counting down.
CCGCCTGTCCCCGCTTGTGTCCCCCCCCTCCATAGCAGTCAGCAGTCATCACTCACTGTCCTCTGATAACCTTTCTGAATCCTTAAAGTGGAACTCCACACAAAACTTTAGTTTTTTTCATTTTTGGAGTAAGAGAGGTTTATGGAGGGTTTACAATCACTTTATATCTGTTTGTTGTCAGGCTCAAAATATCCTGGGAGAGGGAGGAGCCAGCACTGGGAGCCAATCACGGTCCGCCGCACAATGTCCGGGACAAAGGGAAGCAAGAGGGAGCGGCACTGTCATATGGGGGAGGGGTGGGGGCAGCACTGTCATATGGGGAGGAGCGGCACTGTCATATGGGGGAGGGGGGCGGCACTGTCATATGGGGGAGGGGGGCGGCACTGTCATATGGGGGAGGGGAGCGGCACGGTCATTTGGGGTGGGAGGGGAGCGCTACTGTCATATGGTGGGGGAGCAGCACTATCATATGGATGGGGTGGAGGGGAGCAGCGCTGTCATATGGGGGAGGGGTGGGGGCAGCACTGTCATATGGGGGAGGGGAGGAGCACTGTCATATGGGGGAGAGGAACCGCACTATCCTCATTGCATGTATGTTCCAAATCCGTGGCTGTCCCACCATGCTCCAACATGCTCCGCCCACAGCAGACAGGTACAGCACAACCCGCATGCGCAACCACCTCCCACCTGTTAGAGAGGAAGAATGCGCAGTACACACTCTGTGACGGGAGTGACATTTGGGGGTGGGGAGACCCCTGTCACAGCTCCCCATATCCCTATTATGTGTAAGCCCCCCTGTGCCTGTTAGGGGTACAGGGTGAAATGTTCTAATATTGGTGTGGGGGTTGTTCATTGTTCTCTGCCATGTGGCTGCATCCCAATGTTCTAGCAAACTATTATGGGATGTAATGTTTGTGTATTGGCTTGGTGGGGGGTGTTTCCAGCAGATCTCCCTCCTGATGGGACTGTCTGTTGGTGTGTCTCTTGTTGCTAAGTATAGATTGCCCCGCCCTGTGTCATTATGCAGGGAGGGGGTATTGCCACGCCCTGTGTCATTATGCAGGGAGGGGGGATTGCCCCGCCCTGTGTCACTATGCAAGAAGGGGGATTGCCCCGCCCTGTGTCATTATGCAGGAAGGGGGGATTGTCCCGCCCTGTGTCATTATGCAGGGAGGGGGGATTGTCCCGCCCTGTGTCATTATGCAGGGAGGGGGGATTGTCCCGCCCTGTGTCATTATGCAGGGAGGGGGGATTGCCCCGCCCTGTGTCATTATGCAGGGAGGGGGGATTGTCCCGCCCTGTGTCATTATGCAGGGAGGGGGGATTGTCCCGCCCTGTGTCATTATGCAGGGAGGGGGGATTGCCCCGCCCTGTGTCATTATGCAGGGAGGGGGGATTGCCCCGCCCTGTGTCATTATGCAGGGAGGGGGGATTGTCCCGCCCTGTGTCATTATGCAGGGAGGGGGGATTGCCCCGCCCTGTGTCATTATGCAGGGAGGGGGGATTGCCCCGCCCTGTGTCATTATGCAGGGAGGGGGGATTGCCCCGCCCTGTGTCATTATGCAGGGAGGGGGGATTGTGCCGCCCTGTGTCATTATGCAGGGAGGGGGGATTGCCCCGCCCTGTGTCATTATGCAGGGATGGATTGCCCCACCCTGTGTCATTATGCAGGGAGGGGGGATTGGCCCGCCCTGTGTCATTATGCAGGGATGGATTGCCCCACCCTGTGTCATTATGCAGGGAGGGGGGATTGGCCCCCTGAGTGTATAAAAAGCCAGTTCGAGTTTCAAATAAAGAGTTCCATGTTTATACAGACTGGTGTCTTGTAGTCCTGTATGGTCAGCGGTGGGGTCCGTGGATCTGTGTTCGGACAGGGAAGCGGAAGTCTAACAGAAATACCCGAGCGCAGACGAGGTCCAGTTCCGTTACACACTCCATGCAACCATGAGCGGCCAGATCCAGGGGTTGGAGGGTGGGACGCCCATTCTACGCCGTGCGTTGGCAGAAGGGTGGGGGAGCGCCGTTCTACATATATATATTATTTTTTTTTAGCTGCATATTTATCAGTTGTAATTTTTTTCTAATCATTTTTTTGCCTTCATGAGAACAGAATCTGGAAGACCAATTAGAGGGTTCAAGTCCTGAGCGTGGCGGTAGGCGGGAGTCTGGCGGTGACACGTGCGGGTTGCTGGGGGTAATGTTCTATAGAGAAGTGACTCCCATCCGCAGGCACTTCATCATTTCAGCGTCCTTTAATTAGTGTCGCGGCGGTGATGGACGCGCCTCATTGACGCCCAGCGACGGTAGAGTCCCCGCATTTCTGATGAGCCGGATGAAGCGGAGACCTCCCAGTCCCCGAGACCCGCCGACCCGCCATCACCAGAGCGGAGAACCGATGTCTTGGCCTTTCCGCGCCGAGCCCCTCGGAGTTTGGCGGTAGATCCGGCGTCCGCCGAGCGTGAAATGTTGAATGACTCCATTCCGGCCAAACTCATAGATGATCCTTATCCAGACATGAATGAGGAGGACGGGAGACGATCCTGCGTTTGGCTTCAGATTACGGCGGTGCCTGAAAGGGAACATTTCAAAGATTTTTTTTTCGTTTGGTTACATTTGGTGAAAGTTGGGAAAGTTTAAACTTTGTATTCAGTTCACCTGATAGGGGGAACCGGCAGAGCTTCTCTACTGGGCTCTGGGTACAGGGGCCACCACGCATGCACACAGGGCCCGCTCTCTGCGCATGGTCTGTTCCTCACCTGACCTCCACCCACACTTTCAGGACACCTGCACTCCAACAGAGAGACCTGGATGGATGAGACATGGCTGGCCCATGCGCACAGAACAAGGTGGGTCCTTTGAGGTGCCCATAAAGGCCGAAAAGGAGGTTGGTGACCTTCCAGCTGTATTCTGTGACCTTCCTGGAGGTCATGAGACTGACTGAGAGCCCCCACCACCAGCTTGGGGACACAGAGCTGAAACGAGGCCCAGGGAGTGGGAGGCCCTGTTAGGTAGGTTATATCAGGCCCTATGATTTCTAATGGTGGCCCTGCCCACACCTGTACACCTCCTAAGGGCCAAAGGGATTTGGGCATTTCAATTTGGGGCCTATTATTTGGCAATCGCTTTGACATTAGGTGATCCCACAACAATCAGGCATAACTTTAGGACCATCCACCTAATAATGAGCAGGTCCCCCTTTCCTGACCCATCCAGACATGGACTCCACCAGACCTCTGAAGGTACGCTGTGGTATCTGGCACCAAGCCTTCAGTAGATCCTTTAAGTCCTGTAAGTTGGGAGGTTCAGCCTCCATGGATCAGATTTGTTTTTTCTAGCACAACCCACAGATGGTCAGTCAGATTGAGATCTAGAGAATTTGGAGGCCAAGTCAAAACCTCAAACTCATTGTTGTGTTCCTCAAACCGTTCTTCAACCATTTTTGCCATGTTGCAGGGCACATTATTCTGCTGGAAGAGGCCACTGCCATCAGGGAATATCATTTCCATGTAGGGGTGGACTTGGTCGCCAACAATGTTCAGGTAGGTGGGACGTGTCAGGCAACATCCACATGAATGGAGGAGCCGAGGTGTCCCAGCAGAACAGTGCTCAAAGCATCACACTGCCTCTGCCGGCTTGTCTTCTTCCCATCCTGGTTCCATCTCTTCCCCAGGTAAGTGGCGCACACCAACCTGGCCATCCACATGATGGAAAAGGAAATGTGATTCCTCAGACCAGGCCACCTTCTTCAACTGCTCTGTGGTCCAGGTCTGATGCTCACATGTCCATTGTAGGCACTTTTAGCTGAGGACACGGGTCAGCATGGACACCCTGCCCGCTCTGCCGCTACACAGCCCCATACACAACAAACTGCAAAGAACATTGTTTTCTGCTTTCAACACATCAGCTTCAGAGACAACATGTTCACTCACTGCCTCATATATCCCACCCACTTCCAGATGTATCCCACCCACTACCAAATAATCCATCTTATTCACTTTTGTGATGGAAGTGACTTTGGGTGGGGGGCCCATGGAACACAGCTCACTTTGGAGAGGTGGGGGGCCCATGGAACACAGCTCACATTGGTTTGGGGGGGGCCCATGGAACACAGCTCACTTTGGGTGGGGGGCCCATGGAACACAACTCACTTTGGGTGGGGGGCCCATGGAACACAGCTCACTTTGGGTGGGGGGCCCATGGAACACAGCTCACTTTGGGTGGGTGGCCCATGGAACACAGCTCACTTTGGGTGGGGGGCCCATGGAACACAGCTCACTTTGGGTGGGTGGCCCATGGAACACAGCTCACTTTGGGTGGGGGGCCCATGGAACACAGCTCCCTTTGGAGAGGTTATGTGTAAGTCACCCTGTGCCTGTTAGGGGTACAGGGTGATCTGTCCTAATATTGGGGTGGGGGGTTGTGGATTGTTCAATGTCATGTGGTTGCATCCCATTGTTCTATTGTGTGTCAGGATTGGGAGCAAACTATTATGGGATGTATGTGTTTGTGTATTGGCTTGGTGGGGGGTGTCTCCAGCAGCCCTCCCTCCTGATGGGACTATCTGTTGATGTGTCTCTTGTTACTAAATGTAGATTGCCCCGCCCTGTGTCATTATGCAGGGAGGGGGATTGCCCCACCCTGTGTCATTATGCAGGGAGGGGGATTGCCCCGTCCTGTGTCATTATGCAGGGAGGGGGGATTGCCCCGCCCTGTGTCATTATGCAGGGAGGGGGGATTGCCCCGCCCTGTGTCATTATGCAGGGAGGGGGGGTTGTCCCCTGAGTGTATATATCGTGTATCTGTGTTCAAATAAACTAGTCTATTTCCTGGTTTACTCCAAGTCTGGTGTTGTCGAGTCTTGTATGGTCTCTGTGGTGTCAGTGGTCGGTGTTCGGACAGATTGGTGTCATCTAGTCCTGTATGGTCAGCGGTGGTGTCAGTGGTCGGTGTTCGGACAGATTGGTGTCGTCTAGTCCTGTATGGTCGGCGGTGGTGTCAGTGGTCGGTGTTCGGACAGATTGGTGTCATCTAGCCCTGTATGATCTCTGTGGTGTCAGTGGTCGGTGTTCGGACAGATTGGTGTCATCTAGCCCTGTATGGTCAGTGGTGGTGTCAGTGGTCGGTGTTCGGACAGATTGGTGTCATCTAGTCCTGTATGGTCAGCGGTGGTGTCGGTGGTCGGTGTTCGGACAGATTGGTGTCATCTAGCCCTGTATGATCTCTGTGGTGTCAGTGGTCGGTGTTCGGACAGATTGGTGTCATCTAGTCCTGTATGGTCTCTGTGGTGTCAGTGGTCGGTGTTCGGACAGATTGGTGTCGTCTAGTCTTGTATGGTCTCTGTGGTGTCAGTGGTCGCTGTTCGGACAGATTGGTGTCGTCTAGTCCTGTATGGTCTCTGTGGTGTCAGTGGTCGGTGTTCGGACAGATTGGTGTCATCTAGTCCTGTATGGTCTCTGTGGTGTCAGTGGTCGGTGTTCGGACAGATTGGTGTCGTCTAGTCCTGTATGGTCTCTGTGGTGTCAGTGGTCGGTGTTCGGACAGATTGGTGTCATCTAGTCCTGTATGGTCAGCGGTGGTGTCAGTGGTCGGTGTTCAGACAGATTGGTGTCGTCTAGTCTTGTATGGTCAGCGGTGGTGTCAGTGGTTGGTGTTCAGACAGATTGGTGTCGTCTAGTCCTGTATGGTCATCTGTGGTGTCAGTGGTCGGTGGTCGGACAGATTGGTGTCGTCTAGTCCTATATGGTCAGCGGTGGTGTCAGTGGTCGGTGTTCGGACAGATTGGTGTCATCTAGCCCTGTATGGTCGGCGGTGGTGTCAGTGGTCGGTGTTTGGACAGATTGGTGTCGTCTAGTCCTGTATGGTCAGCGGTGGTGTCAGTGGTCTGTGTTCGGACAGATTGGTGTAGTCTAGTCCTGTATGGTCAGCGGTAGTGTCAGTGGTCGGTGTTCGGACAGATTGGTGTCGTCTAGTCCTGTATGGTCTCTGTGGTGTCAGTGGTCGGTGTTCGGACAGATTGGTGTCATCTAGCCCTGTATGGTCAGTGGTGGTGTCAGTGGTCGGTGTTCGGACAGATTGGTGTCATCTAGTCCTGTATGGTCAGCGGTGGTGTCGGTGGTCGGTGTTCGGACAGATTGGTGTCATCTAGCCCTGTATGATCTCTGTGGTGTCAGTGGTCGGTGTTCGGACAGATTGGTGTCATCTAGTCCTGTATGGTCTCTGTGGTGTCAGTGGTCGGTGTTCGGACAGATTGGTGTCGTCTAGTCTTGTATGGTCTCTGTGGTGTCAGTGGTCGGTGTTCGGACAGATTGGTGTCATCTAGTCCTGTATGGTCTCTGTGGTGTCAGTGGTCGGTGTTCGGACAGATTGGTGTCGTCTAGTCCTGTATGGTCTCTGTGGTGTCAGTGGTCGGTGTTCGGACAGATTGGTGTCATCTAGTCCTGTATGGTCAGCGGTGGTGTCAGTGGTCGGTGTTCAGACAGATTGGTGTCGTCTAGTCCTGTATGGTCTCTGTGGTGTCAGTGGTCGGTGGTCGGACAGATTGGTGTCGTCTAGTCCTGTATGGTCTCTGTGGTGTCAGTGGTCGGTGTTTGGACAGATTGGTGTCATCTAGTCCTGTATGGTCAGCGGTGGTGTCAGTGGTCGGTGTTCAGACAGATTGGTGTCGTCTAGTCTTGTATGGTCAGCGGTGGTGTCAGTGGTTGGTGTTCAGACAGATTGGTGTCGTCTAGTCCTGTATGGTCATCTGTGGTGTCAGTGGTCGGTGGTCGGACAGATTGGTGTCGTCTAGTCCTATATGGTCAGCGGTGGTGTCAGTGGTCGGTGTTCGGACAGATTGGTGTCATCTAGCCCTGTATGGTCGGCGGTGGTGTCAGTGGTCGGTGTTTGGACAGATTGGTGTCGTCTAGTCCTGTATGGTCAGCGGTGGTGTCAGTGGTCTGTGTTCGGACAGATTGGTGTAGTCTAGTCCTGTATGGTCAGCGGTGGTGTCAGTGGTCGGTGTTCGGACAGATTGGTGTCGTCTAGTCCTGTATGGTCTCTGTGGTGTCAGTGGTCGGTGTTCGGACAGATTGGTGTCGTCTAGTCCTGTATGGTCTCTGTGGTGTCAGTGGTCGGTGTTCGGACAGATTGGTGTCATCTAGTCCTGTATGGTCTCTGTGGTGTCAGTGGTCGGTGTTCCGACAGATTGGTGTCGTCTAGTCCTGTATGGTCAGCGGTGGTGTCAGTGGTTGGTGTTCAGACAGATTGGTGTCGTCTAGTCCTGTATGGTCATCTGTGGTGTCAGTGGTCGGTGGTCGGACAGATTGGTGTCGTCTAGTCCTATATGGTCAGCGGTGGTGTCAGTGGTCGGTGTTCGGACAGATTGGTGTCATCTAGCCCTGTATGGTCGGCGGTGGTGTCAGTGGTCGGTGTTTGGACAGATTGGTGTCGTCTAGTCCTGTATGGTCAGCGGTGGTGTCAGTGGTCTGTGTTCGGACAGATTGGTGTAGTCTAGTCCTGTATGGTCAGCGGTGGTGTCAGTGGTCGGTGTTCGGACAGATTGGTGTCGTCTAGTCCTGTATGGTCTCTGTGGTGTCAGTGGTCGGTGTTCGGACAGATTGGTGTCATCTAGCCCTGTATGGTCAGTGGTGGTGTCAGTGGTCGGTGTTCGGACAGATTGGTGTCATCTAGTCCTGTATGGTCAGCGGTGGTGTCGGTGGTCGGTGTTCGGACAGATTGGTGTCATCTAGCCCTGTATGATCTCTGTGGTGTCAGTGGTCGGTGTTCGGACAGATTGGTGTCATCTAGTCCTGTATGGTCTCTGTGGTGTCAGTGGTCGGTGTTCGGACAGATTGGTGTCGTCTAGTCTTGTATGGTCTCTGTGGTGTCAGTGGTCGGTGTTCGGACAGATTGGTGTCATCTAGTCCTGTATGGTCTCTGTGGTGTCAGTGGTCGGTGTTCGGACAGATTGGTGTCGTCTAGTCCTGTATGGTCTCTGTGGTGTCAGTGGTCGGTGTTCGGACAGATTGGTGTCATCTAGTCCTGTATGGTCAGCGGTGGTGTCAGTGGTCGGTGTTCAGACAGATTGGTGTCGTCTAGTCCTGTATGGTCTCTGTGGTGTCAGTGGTCGGTGGTCGGACAGATTGGTGTTGTCTAGTCCTGTATGGTCTCTGTGGTGTCAGTGGTCGGTGTTCGGACAGATTGGTGTCATCTAGTCCTGTATGGTCAGCGGTGGTGTCAGTGGTCGGTGTTCAGACAGATTGGTGTCGTCTAGTCTTGTATGGTCAGCGGTGGTGTCAGTGGTTGGTGTTCAGACAGATTGGTGTCGTCTAGTCCTGTATGGTCATCTGTGGTGTCAGTGGTCGGTGGTCGGACAGATTGGTGTCGTCTAGTCCTATATGGTCAGCGGTGGTGTCAGTGGTCGGTGTTCGGACAGATTGGTGTCATCTAGCCCTGTATGGTCGGCGGTGGTGTCAGTGGTCGGTGTTTGGACAGATTGGTGTCGTCTAGTCCTGTATGGTCAGCGGTGGTGTCAGTGGTCTGTGTTCGGACAGATTGGTGTAGTCTAGTCCTGTATGGTCAGCGGTGGTGTCAGTGGTCGGTGTTCGGACAGATTGGTGTCGTCTAGTCCTGTATGGTCTCTGTGGTGTCAGTGGTCGGTGTTCGGACAGATTGGTGTCATCTAGTCCTGTATGGTCAGCGGTGGTGTCAGTGGTCGGACAGATTGGTGTCGTCTAGTCTTGTATGGTCAGCGGTGGTGTCAGTGGTCGGTGTTCGGACAGATTGGTGTCGTCTAGTCTTGTATGGTCAGCGGTGGTGTCAGTGGTTGGTGTTCAGACAGATTGGTGTCGTCTAGTCCTGTATGGTCATCTGTGGTGTCAGTGGTCGGTGGTCGGACAGATTGGTGTCGTCTAGTCCTATATGGTCAGCGGTGGTGTCAGTGGTCGGTGTTCGGACAGATTGGTGTCATCTAGCCCTGTATGGTCGGCGGTGGTGTCAGTGGTCGGTGTTTGGACAGATTGGTGTCGTCTAGTCCTGTATGGTCAGCGGTGGTGTCAGTGGTCTGTGTTCGGACAGATTGGTGTAGTCTAGTCCTGTATGGTCAGCGGTGGTGTCAGTGGTCGGTGTTCGGACAGATTGGTGTCGTCTAGTCCTGTATGGTCTCTGTGGTGTCAGTGGTCGGTGTTCGGACAGATTGGTGTCATCTAGTCCTGTATGGTCAGCGGTGGTGTCAGTGGTCGGACAGATTGGTGTCGTCTAGTCTTGTATGGTCAGCGGTGGTGTCAGTGGTCGGTGTTCGGACAGATTGGTGTAGTCTAGTCCTGTATGGTCAGCGGTGGTGTCAGTGGTCGGTGTTCGGACAGATTGGTGTAGTCTAGTCCTGTATGGTCAGCGGTGGTGTCAGTGGTCTGTGTTCGGACAGATTGGTGTAGTCTAGTCCTGTATGGTCAGCGGTGGTGTCAGTGGTCGGTGTTCGGACGGGGAAGCGGTATTCTAACGGAAGTACTCAGCACAGTCTGGGTCGGTTCCGTTACAACTTTACCTGTCAGTGGTCATAATGTTATGGCTGATTGGTGTATATACAGTATAGGTGGGCAGGAACTCGTCCTTTCGGAGCCCCTTGTCTCCGCCCCCTATGATTAAGAACGTGATGGTGTGAAACGCGTTAACAAGTCCTGTATTCATGTCTTGGTGTTTTTTGTGTCTTATGGATCAATAAATATACACTATTCATCTATCCTCTGGTGTGCGGCTCACCCTTCTTCCTATTCCGCCTCCTACCCACCGTGATTTTACCCTCCAACCACCTCCCATTACCGCCCCTTGTAGAGAATACAGAACCAAAGTAAAATGCCAAAAAAAATGTAATTTCTTCATATATTTAGGCCAAAATTGCACACCTAGTGCGTGTTGGAAACGCCAATGTGCACACGTTGTCTCGCAGAGATGCGCTGCCCTTTAGCAGATGTGTGGCCGCGTCATCAGTTGTTGCAATGCATCCTCCACACATTTGCTAATGCGCACGCTTTTACGCGGCCCAACCCACAGGATGCCGCAGGAGCGTGCTGATCGATCAGCGCAATTTTAGAAAAGGGTCAGGGACTTATTTAACGCATTTCTCTTGCATGGGGAGGTCTTTCAGATGATATATATGTGATTTTACATTTCTATGTAGGGGGCATGAGCGTGCTGCACGCACCGCCATTCACAGCTTTGGCTGTCAATCACCAGGTCATGACCGGTGATTCCCCGCCGGCACCCAGTGATCGCCGAGTATCACCGACGGGGGAGAGACCCGTGTATAAACAATACAGATCTCTCCCCTGTCAGTACACTGCTTTGTATGGCTCTGCATAGCAGCATGCGTACAGTGAGCCACACACAGCACACAGGTAACCCTTTGATCGCCCCTCATGTTAACCCCTTCCTGCCTAGTGCCATCAGTACAGTGTCAGGGCTTCTTATTACCACTGATCACTGTATTGGTGTCACTGGGGATGTCAGTGACACCAAGTCATTTACCCCCCCCCCCCCCCCCGTGTCAGAATGCCCGCCCTAGTCCTACTATAAGTAGTATTAAATCCCATTATCTATCCCGCCATTAGTAAACGCTATAACTTTCACGTAAGTCAATTAATTTCCACGTATCGGGATTTTTTTCAGCAAAGACACGGAGCGGGAGACATTTTGGCCGAAATTTATGACGAAATTTGATTTTTTAAATTTTTTTCATAGCAAAAAGTCAAAAATATTTTTTGAGTTTTCAAAATTGTCGGTCTTTTTTTGTTTATAGCGCAAAAAATAAAAACCGCACAGGGGATCAAATACCACCGAAAGAAAGCTCCATTTGTGGGGAAAAAAGGCCGGAAATGTCATTTGAGTGCAGCGCTGCACGACGGCGCAATTACATCGCCGTATCGCAAACAAGGGCCTGGTCTGGACGGGGGTGGAATCCTCTGGAGGGGGAGGAGGGGGAATCCTCTGAAGGGGGAGGGGGTCCTCTGGAGGGGGAGGGGGGTCCTCTGGAGGGGGAGGTGGGAGAATCCTCTGGAGGGGGAGGGGTTAAGGGCGTACAGGAACCAGTCCATACTGGTGTTTGTAGTTTTCGGGGGGGGGGGGGAATTTAATAGAATGGAAAGCCTCATTCCACCCCAGGAAATGTTACTCCCCCGGCAGGAGGACAGGAGGAGGGAATCGTTTTATCGCTCAGATGGACTCACAATAACTAGGAGCCACAAACTCGTTTTTTTGTTGAGAAGAGAATATTATTTTGGAAACATTTCAGCTGCATTTAAGGAACAGAAAAAGCGCGGCTCATTCAACATCAGTAGCTGATCGCAACTCTTCTGAACACCTTTTTCATTCATTGGAACACAGATGGTGAGCTAGGTCTTGGTTTGATCAGTTTGGGGTGGAGGAACTGGAGTGTCCTGCACAGAGCCCTGACCTCAACCTACTGAACACCTTTGGGAAGAATTGGATGCTCGTGAATCAGGTCCTCCCATCCAACATTAGTACCTGACCTCACAAATGGACACCAATTCCCACAAACACCTTGAACTGGCCAGCAATGAGTCCAGATCTCCATCCCATAGAGCTCCTGTGGAGAGATCTCAGACCAGCAGTTGGGAAAAGGAACCTTCCAATCTGAGAGACCCGGAGCAGTTGGAGGAAGAAGAGCGATCCAAAATTCCATTACAGAGGTGGAAGAAACTCATTGATGGTTACAGGAAGTCATTGATGTCAGTTACAGGTAGGGGTCAAGCTCCTGCTTAATCCCGACCTGCAACCACCTGGTAGTGACCTTTGGCTTGTTTACTGACTACTCTTCTGCTTGATCCCTACCTGCTATATCTGCTATTGGACCCCGGCTTGCTCATCTCCTGGTGGGGCAATCCTGAGGACTGCAACCTGGTGCTAACACGAAACCACCATCAGGAGCTCTGGTTAGTGCTTAGACCCTGCACCTCGGGTGAGTCCACGTCATTTGCCAGGGTGACCTTCTTGCGTACACCCTTGGGATGAATTGGAAGGTCGTTAAGCAGGTCCTCCCATCCAACATTAGTACCTGACCTCACAAATGGTTACCAATTCCCACAAACACCTTGGACTGGCCAGCAGTGAGTCCAGATTTCAATCCCATAGAGCTCCTGTGGAGAGATCTCAGACCAGCAGTTGGGAAAAGGAACCTTCCAATCTGAGAGACCTGGAGCAGTTGGCGAAAGAAGAGTGCTCCAAAATTCCAGTAGAGAGGGGGAAGAAACTCATTGATGATTCCAGGAAACCATTGATTTCAGTTACAGGTAGGGATCAAGCTCTGCTTGATCCCAACCTGCAACCACTTGGTAGGGACCTTTTGGCTTGTTTACTACGCTTCTGCTTTATCCCAACCTGCAACCACTTTTTAGGGACCTTTTGGCTTGTTTACTACGCTTCTGCTTTATCCCAACCTGCAACCACTTTTTAGGGACCTTTTGGCTTGTTTACTACGCTTCTGCTTGATCCCTACCTGCAACCACTTGTTACTGACTACGCTTCTGCTTGATCCCTACCTGCTATATCTGCTACTGGACCCCGGCTTCCTCATCTCCTGGTGGGGCGATCTTGAGGACCGCAACCTGGTACTAACATGCAACAACCATCAGGAGCTCTGGTTAGTGGTTAGACCGCGCACCTCAGGTGAGTCCACGTCATTTGCCAGGGTGACCTGCTTGCGTACACCCTTGGGATGAATTGTAAGGCCGTGAAGCAGGTCCTCCCATCCAACATTAGTACCTGACCTCACAAATAAAATTTCGGAAGGGTCCTCTGCACACTGGTATGTACCCTTCAGGCAGACTATGCAATAAATAGGGATATCTAGTTCACACATATGGCAATACATGCTTACGTGTTATTTCTGGTGTTAATATGTGGTGTCACCCCTTTAGCACCTGATGGATAAATGCATGCACTAGCTGTTGGGATTCAGCACAGGGATCTCTTGTTTGACCTCACAAATGGACACCAGTTCCCAAAACACCTTGGACTGGCCAGCAATGAGTCCAGATCTCCATCCCATAGAGCTCCTGTGGAGAGATCTCACAACAGCAGTTGGGAAAAGGAACCTTCCAATCTGGGAGACCCGGAGCAGTTGGGGAAAGGAACCTTCCAATCTGAGAGACCTGGAGCAGTTGGGGAAAGGAACCCTTCCAATCTGAGAGACCCGGAGCAGTTGGGAAAGGAACCTTCCAATCTGAGAGACCTGGAGCAGTTGGGGAAAGGAACCCTTCCAATCTGAGAGACCTGGAGCAGTTGGGGAAGGAACCCTTCCAATCTGAGAGACCCGGAGCAGTTGGGGAAAGGAACCTTCCAATCTGAGAGACCTGGAGCAGTTGGGGAAGGAACCTTCCAATCTGAGAGACTCGGAGCAGTTGGGGAAAGGAACCTTCCAATCTGAGAGACCTGGAGCAGTTGGGGAAAGGAACCCTTCCAATCTGAGAGACCCGGAGCAGTTGGGAAAGGAACCCTTCCAATCTGAGAGACCCGGAGCAGCTGGAGGAAGAAGAGCGATCCAAAATTCCAGTAGAGAGGTGGAAGAAACTCATTGATGGTTACAGGAAGTCATTGATTTCAGTTATGTTTTCCAAGGGGAGTGCCACCAAATATTACATGGGGGGTGCCAATAATTTTGTCCAGTCCATTGTTGGGGTTTTGCGTGGAATGTGTCAGATTTGGCTTTTTGTTTCTCCACTTTTTTGTGTCACCGATACAAACCAAAGAAATAAACATGAGAATGCTGAGCCAAGTCCCGGCAGTCCTACTGTCTACATATCAGCACACAGATAATAAGGAACTACAAGTCCCAGCAGTTATAAGTTGCTTCTTTAGATCTCCTGCTGGTCAGGACACATTGTAGGTCTCCTTGCGTTGAGCCTGTGCCGACCAATGCAGGTCCATAAGCATGGTGTGAATGAGCCCCAATAGAAGCTGCGGATTCTACTTCATGATCTAATGACGCTGATGTATATCACAACGATCGATCACTTTCAGCGACCTCTCTTCCTTTCTTTCCCGCAGGCTTTATCAGGGAGCGTATTTAGCCTGCGGTTTTTACAGGCTGTCTGCATGTTTCTGGAAGGCGATGTTTTCCCGTGTGGCGCCTGGAGTCGGGCCAGCTAGCGTGACATTCATCTACTCGGAGTAACGAGCACTACGCCCCGGCTGCAGCCGGCACCACAGCGGGGCACGGCGAAAATCTTCTGGCGAACGCCATCTATCGATCTGCAGGTCTTTAACGGGTTTTTTTTTTTTGCCTTTCTTCCTGCCAAGAAGCCATTAGAGGCCCGCGGTTCATCTTCTGATGCCGGCAATTAAAGGAGGTTTAGGAGAGATAAATGACGCCGGAATACAAAGTTGCCAGTTCTACATTTTTCTTTAACTGGACCCAAAACTGACTCTACTGGAGTCTAACCATTTGAGTGCCGGTCTGGAACATCTTCATTCCCGGCCAGTTGTAGATCTGATAGTTAGACTGACAAGTACCCCGTCATACAACAGAATTTTGTATCATTTCTTTGAGAAAACAGAACTGTCTTTTGGTGGCATTTATTAACCATGGGCTCTTGGGAGGACTACAGGTCCCAGCAATCCCCCTACATGTGGAAGGTTCCTACAGGCAGGTGAGGCCTCCTTTGACAGCTCCAGCAGCTCTGTGATGTGGAGATTACATGCGGCGTCTTGTCTGTGTCTCTTCCCATGCAGACTGTGTGACTGGGAACAGCCCTTTCCCCTTTTATAAGCAGCACAGGGAGAGAGGCAGAGCTCAGTAGAAAGTGCAGGAAACAGGTTAGCTGTCCCCTCCCAGCTGTGGCAGCTCACTAACCAGCATTACAATCTGCTTACATACTGACCACGCTTCTTCTTGATCCCAACTTGCAACTACTTGTTGCCAACCTCTGGCTTGTTTACAACAATGTTTCTGCTTGAACCCTACCTGCTATATCTGCCAATGGACCCCAGCTTGCTCACCTGCTGGTGGGGAGACCCTGAGGACCACAGCCTGGTGCTAACACGCAGCAAAACCCATCCCCACCATCAGAAGCTCTGGTGAATACCGGTTAGTGCTTAGACCCCACACCTCGAGTGAGCCCGCGTCATCCACCAGAGTGACCTGCTTGCGTTCTGCTCCTGCTGGCCGGTGGCAGCCTTTCTACTGCTATTGCTGCTGGTTTCCATGGCTGACCCCGGAATGTCGCATCAACTGTGGAGATAGCCATCCCAGTGACGGTCACTATCCTTCTGGTGGTGCTTAGATTGCTGTCCCGGAAACTGGAAAATGTCTGTGCAAGGTTCTCCTGAGAGTGCAATACATCACACTAGACAAAACCCTTTTTCTATTAGGGAGACTCAGCCCTCTACTTCTCCTGGTGACCAATGTCCCCGAGAAAGAAAAAGGGAGGAGAACTGAGGACATCTAGTTTGGTGACCACTTTTAGGTGATTTCCTTTCACTTCCTGTTGCATCTCTGGGACAAGAAGTGAAGGGAAATCTCCCCGATGACAGCAGGTGTAAGTAGACCTTTTTGCTTCTTTTCGGGAGGAGTAGAAGGCCTTGTATTGCTGGCTCCTGGGCTGAGGAAGGTGCTGAGTATACAATCAGTTCCCCAACATACTGTCTGGTGGGATGGTCAGTGCAGCGTATTGACCAGAAGCCAGGACGCCTCTGAAAATGGTCCGTCAGACGAGGGCTGTTCAGCCAGGTGGAAAGCATTTTTCAGCTCCCGCTGCCACTCTCTACATGCTGCAGCGACAGCATTGCCTTCATGATTGCTTCCTCCTCATTCTGGCTATTGTCCTCAGATGGTTATGGATGGAGCTCTGATGGAGTCCGTGACCCAAGAGCCTTCCTGGTTACTGCCAAGTAATTGCCTCTTGGCCGGCTCCAGGCACTTCACTGGCGGCACTGGGGGTCCTCTATGTGCGTTGTAGCGTGCGGTCATTTATCAACCCTGCCTAATAATGTGTGCGGGAAACTCCCCGATCTCCCACTGATCATCCAGATGGACAGATCTGCGCTGACTGATGGCGGCAGCTGTGCGAATGACAGGAAATACGGCCGAGATATCGGAGGAGATTGCAGGCTTTTGTTTCTTCAACACCACCGACTATACGTGTTGTTCCTACAACACGGGGGTTTGTACGGAGCTTTTGTGTCTTCAAGGAGAACTCCACCTCCTATACGTGTTGTAGGAGAAGAACACGGGGGTCCCTACGGAGATTTTGTGTCTTCAAGGAGAACTCCACCACTTATATGTGTTGTAGGAGAAGAACTCGGGGGTTCGTACGGAGCTTTTGTGTCTTCAAGGAGAACTCCACCACCTATACATGTTGTAGGAGAAGAACAGGAGGGTCCGTACGGAGCTTTTGTGTCTTCAAGGAGAACTCCACCACCTATACGTGTTGTAGGAAAAGAACACGGGGGTCCGTATGGAGCTTTTGTGTCTTCAAGGAGAACTCCACCTCTTATACATGTTGTAGGAGAAGAACAGGAGGGTCCGTACGGAGCTTTTGTGTCTTCAAGGAGAACTCCACCTCTTATACATGTTGAAGGAGAAGAACAGGAGGGTCCATACGGAGCTTTTGTGTCTTCAAGGAGAACTCCACCTCTTATACATGTTGTAGGAGAAGAACAGGAGGGTCCGTACGGAGCTTTTGTGTCTTCAAGGAGAACTCCACCTCTTATACATGTTGAAGGAGAAGAACAGGAGGGTCCGTACAGAGCTTTTGTGTCTTCAAGGAGAACTCCACCTCCTGTATGTGTTGTAGGAGAAGAACACGGGGATCCGTATGGAGATTTTGTGTATTCAAAGAGAACTCCACCTCCTATACGTGTTGTAGGAGAAGAACAGGGGGGTCCGTACAGAGCTTTTGTATCTTCTGATGGGACTTGTAGTTTTGCAACAGCTGGAGTGGCCGCCAGTTTGACACCCCTGCCCTAAAGGAAGGCAGCCACTACCTTCAGCATTCCAAGGACGTTGGCCATCTTTGGTGGCACCTGATAACATTGTCTGCTGGAACCAGCACTGTTCTGGACCAGAGCCGCCCATACCTATATATAGGGAAAGTTGATCCAGGGAATATCCGATTATTGATCCAGGGAATATCCGATTATTGATCCAGGGAATATCCGATTGCCTCTCGGGGGATCAGGAAGGAACTTTTTCCTCTGCAGGAGCAATTTGCTGGGGGTTTTTGCCTTCCTCTGGATCCACTGTGGGTGTAGGATTATAACTGGATGGACTTTTTTCAGCCAGACAAACTATGTAGCCACCTAGCTAGCGGCGCCTGCCTACACATTTTTCATTGAGGTCACTTTGGTAGACGGGGGTGGCCTCACTGAAGCTTTTACCACCCAATCAATAAGATGGTCGCTTCCGGCATTGGACATCCATGGCAGGAGAACTAGCGCCTCTTCCGCCCATTCACCATCATGATCGGCTCAAGTTTTTCCAGTTCTTTCAGTGGAGTTCCGAGAACAAGTGAGTCACAGTTCTGCCGCTCATCGCGCCCTAGCGTGAACCGACCACACGAACATTTTAAAAGTCGAAAAGTGACAGGATGATAATGAACACACATAACTACTAATATGGAGGTTGAGGACCTGGAGGACAGAAATGATCTGCAACATAAATAAAACATGCTAATCCCAGCAGAGCCACGCGTTAGACTAATCAATGGAAGGTGAGTCATCGCCGCCATCTACGAGACGAAGAGCGCCTACGCTCCAAATGGAATGTTAATGGAACAAATTGGATGACTCTGCTCAGCCCTGCTCCACCGCGTGTTACTTCTGGACAACATCTATTTAAAGAATTTTTCATTTCGTTCCAAAACACCACAAAACTCAGATGTCAGTCTCCAGGATATGGAATGAAGTATTTGAGAAGTCGAAAGATATTCTATCCATCATTGTAAGCTGTAGACCTTCTTATATTGTACCACCTCACTGCCGGGTTCCCTCTTCTTCAGCTGGCTCTGAGAACTGAAAAGGACATCACCCAGAACCATTGCCAGAGGTGTCACAGGTACCAGAGCCGCTGTCCCTCAAGCTATGAAGGGCTGGGCAGGGATGGTGTCAGAGGAGGAGAATGGAAACCATACCACGAATGATATCACAGGTCCCAGAACTGCTGTCCCTCAAGCTATGAAGGGCTGGGCGGGGGTGGTGTCAGAGGAGGAGAATGGAAACCATACCACCAATGATGTCTCAGGTCTAAGAGCCACTCTCCATCAAGCTATGAAGGGTTGGGCAGGAGTGGTGTCAGAGGTGGAGAATGGAAACCATACCACCAATGATGTCACAGGTCCCAGAACTGCTGCCCCCCAAGCTATGAAGGGCTGGGCAGGGATGGTGTCAGAGGAGGAGAATGGAAACCATACCACCAATGATGTCACAGGTCCAAGAGCCACTCTCCCTCAAGCTATGAAGGGTTGGGCAGGAGTGGTGTCAGAGGTGGAGAATGGAAACCATACTGCCAATGACATCACAGGTCCAAGAACTGCTGTCCATAAAACTATGAAGGGTTGGATGGCAATGGTGTCAGCAGTGGCGAATAGAATCCATACCGCCAATGACATCATGGGTCCAAGAGCTGCTGTCCCTCAAACTACGAAGGGCTGGGAGGGGTGGTAGCAGAGGCGGAGATTGGAAACTATACTGCCAATGACATCACAGGTTTTAGAACTGCTGTCCCTCAAGCTATGAAGGCCCGGGCAGGGATGGTGTCAGAGGCGGAGAATTGAATCCATACTGCCAATGACATCACAGGTCTAAGAGTTGCTATCCCTCAAACTATGAAGGCTTGGGCAGAGGTGGTGTCAGAGACGGAGAAGGAAACCATACTGCCAATGATGTCACAGGTCCAAGAGCTGCTTTCTCTCAAGCTATGAAGGGCTGGGCTGGGCAGGGATAGGGTCAGAGGAAAAGAATGGAACACATACTGCCAATGACATCACAGGTCCCAGAACTGCTATCCATAAAGCTATGAAGGGTTGGATGGCGATGGTGTCAGCAGTGGAGAATAGAATCCATACTGCCAATGACATCATAGGTCCAAGAGCTGCTATCCCTCAAACTATGAAGGGCTGGGCAGGGGTGGTGTCAGAGGTGGAGAATGGAACCCATACTGCCAATGACATCATAGGCTTTAGAACTGCTGTCCCTCAAGCTACGAAGGCCTGGGCAGGGATGGTGTCAGAGGCAAAGAATGGAACTCATACTGCCAGTGATGTCACAGGTCCAAGAAACACTCTCCCTCAAGCTATGAAGGGCTGGGTGGGGATGGTGTCAGAGGAGGAGAATGGAACTCATACTGCCAGTGATGTCACAGGTCCAAGAGCCACTCTCCCTCAAGCTATGAAGGGCTGGGTGGGGATGGTGTCAGAGGCGGAGAATGGAAACCATACTGCCAATGACATCACAGGTCGAAGAACTACTATCCCTCAAACTATGAAGGGCTGGGAAGAGGTGGTGTCAGAGACGGAGAATGGAAACCATACTGCCAATGATGTCACAGGTCCAAGAGCTGCTTTCTCTCAAGCTATGAAGTGCTGAGCATGGATGGTGTCAGAGGAAAAGAATGGAAACCATACTGCCAATGACATCACAGGTCCCAGAACTGCTGTCCATAAAACTATGAAGGGTTGGATGGTGATGGTGTCAGCAGTGGAGAATAGAATCCATACCACCAATGACATCATGGGTCCAAGAGCTGCTGTCCCTCAAACTACGAAGGGCTGGGTTGCTGGGTGCACAATTTTAAAGCATGAGATGTTAGGTATCTATTTACTCGTTGTGACATCTTCTATTACCAAAAAATGTGCTTATATATTGTGTTTGTGTCAGAAAATTCATGAAATCGTAGTTTGTCCTGAAAATTTTAGTTTGTAAAATGGCTCCACAAATATTGTGTTACGTAAACATAAGGAACAGCCACCCTTGTATTCTTCGGGCCTTTTCCTTCAGAAAATATGTTATGCTTGGGGGGGTTTGTAACGGAACCGGACCCCGACTGCACTTGGGTATTTCCGTTAGACTCCCGCTTCCCTGTCCGAACACAGATCCACGGACCCCACCGCTGACCATACGAGACTAGACGAGACCAGTCTTGAAGGAAACCAGGAAATAGACTCCTTTATTTTAACACAGACACAAGATATAAACATTCAAGGGAACAACCCCCCCCCCTCCCTGCATATGGACACAGGGCGGGGCAAACCAAATCTAGCAAAGAGACACATCAGCAGACACCCCCCACCAAGCCAATACACAAACACCTCCATCCCATAATAGTTTGCTCCCAAGCAAGACACACAATAGAACAATGGGATGCACCACATGGCATTAACCAATCCACAACCCCCACCTCACCTATACATGTCTACACAATATCAGGACAGACCACCCTGTACCCCTAACAGGCACAGGGTGACTTACACATAAGAGGGATATGGGGAGCTGAGACAGGGGTCTCCCCACCCCTCCAAAGGGGGCTGTGTTCCATGGGCCCCCCACCCAAAGTCACTCCCGTCACAGGGTTTAAGTAATTTTATACCATAAAAATGCAGATTTGTACAAGTATGTCAGAATTTTTCCAGCAGGCAAGTTGTTCAGGAGAACCGCGGACTGTCGTCTCCTCGGGCTGATGGAGAACAAAGCTCAGGTGGTTGTTCTGCTGACCAATCGCTATGAACCGAGCTATCATTAGCCAGCTCACTACCGGGGCCGGGGCCAGAGCTAAGGCAAGAGCCGCTACTATACCCCCTCGGGCCAAAAACATAAAACTTCACCTGTAGTTCTACTTCACCACCTCAGCACACATCCATATTCCCTCCATATTTTCCCCCCTAGCACAAATTTGACATAATTCGGCAAGTTTACGGCGATGCTGCAATGTGTCCTTCGAGGTGATCTGAGCGGCACGTGCTCTTCAAGAGCGGAAGAACATCACTGGAAGATGACAAGAGATCAGGAAGACCTTCAACCAGCTCAACCCCAGAAAATGCCTTCTTCCCGAAGATGAAGATCCGGCTCAACAGTCGCCGTTTTGACAACATGGCGAAGATCCAGCGATTTGCCCGGTTTCACGCAGAATTTCACGTTGGGTCTTTGTTCTAACTTGCTGTCCATGATGAAATAGCAGACGTGGCAACGCATGCGGTCAGAATAGCACCAGTTGCACAGCTCCCGATGTACACAGGGCCATGTCTTTTGGCACACTGACTTATGAAGGTTGGTGCTCCCTGTGACTGTGCGTGCAACCTTGTTCTGCCATCTGTTGGTATGTTACAAAGCTAGACTCAAAACCTTGTATATGACCTGTACATTAACCCCTTCATCTCCACCCTCCCAGTGATCTGTACATTAGTGTATCTACTGCACCAGTGCCAAGCTCCGTGTTCTAACCCCTTAGAACCAGCATGGTGACAAAAAAATGAAATGACCTCGGGGTGTCTACTCACAAAAAAGTGGGTTCTGTACTATCGTGGCATTTTTATTATAACAGAGTAAAGAGAACTGTTGTGTTTTTTTAATCACAGTTTTAGATTTTGTTTTCCTTTTTATATCAAGCGATAAAACTGGTTATAAATACCTCCAAAATAAATCTCTGTTTGTATAAAATAGTACAAAATAAAATTTGGATCCGGTGTTGCATGACAGCGTAATTGTCAAATTATCACAGCACTGGCATCTCCATAAGAACAGCTACAGTATATACTGGGCGATGGAGGGGGGAAGGGGGCATCTCCCTGCTAATGGCCAATTGGGGGAAACTCCATAATAATGGTCATGGCGAGGGGTGGGGACACCTCCAAACTCCATAATAATGGTCATGGCGAGGGGTGGGGACACCTCCAAACTCCATAATAATGGTCATGGCGAGGGGCGGGGGCAACTCCAAACTCCATAATAATGGTCATGGCGAGGGGCGGGGGCAACTCCAAACTCCATAATAATGGTCATGGCGAGGGGTGGGGACACCTCCAAACTCCATAATAATGGTCATGGCGAGGGGTGGGGACACCTCCAAACTCCATAATAATGGTCATGGCGAGGGGCGGGGACAACTTCATAATAATGGTCATGACGAGGGGCGGGGACAACTTCATAATAATGGTCATGACGAGGGGTGAGGTCAACTCCAAACTCCATAATAATGGTCATAGCAAGAGGTGGGGGCAACTCCAAACTCCATAATAATGGTAATGGCGAGGTGTAAGAACAACTCCATAATAATGGTCATGGCGAGGGGCGGGGGCAACTCCAAACTCCATAATAATGGTCATAGCAAGAGGTGGGGGCAACTCCAAACTCCATAATAATGGTAATGGCGAGGGGCGGGGACAACTTCATAATAATGGTCATGACGAGGGGCGGGGACAACTCCATAATAATGGTCATGACGAGGGGTGGGGATAACTCCATAATAATGGTCATGGCGAGGGGTGGGGATAACTCCATAATAATGGTCATGGCGAGGGGTGGGGACAACTCCATAATAATGGTCATGGCGAGAGGTGGGGACAAACTCCAAATTCCATAACAATGGTCATGGCGAGGGGTGGAGACAACTCCATAATAATGGTCATGGCGAGGGGTGGAGACAACTCCATAATAATGGTCATGGCGAGGGGTGGAGACAACTCCATAATAATGGTCATGGCGAGGGGTGGGGACAAATCCATAATAATGGTCATGGCGAGGGGTGGAGACAACTCCATAATAATGGTCATGGTGAGGGGTGGGGACAAATCCATAATAATGGTCATGGCAAGGGGTGGAGACAACTCCATAATAATGGTCATGGCGAGGGGTGGAGACAACTCCATAATAATGGTCATGGCGAGGGGTGGAGACAACTCCATAATAATGGTCATGGCGAGGGGTGGAGACAACTCCATAATAATGGTCATGGCGAGGGGTGGAGACAACTCCATAATAATGGTCATGGAGACAGGTGGGGACAACTCCAAACTCCATAATAATGGTCATGGTGAGGGGTGGGGACAACTCCAAACTCCATAATAATGGTCATGGCGAGGGGTGGGGACAACTCCAAACTCCATAATAATGGTCATGGCGAGGGGTGGGGACAACTCCAGCAAATTGGTCATGGCGAGGGGTGGAGACAAGTCCAACCTCCATAATAATGGTCATTGTGAAGGGTGGGGACAAACTCCAAACTCCATAATAATGGTCATGGCGAGGGGTGGGGACAAACTCCAAACTCCATAATAATGGTCATTGTGAAGGGTGGGGACAAACTCCAAACTCCATAATAATGGTCATTGTGAAGGGTGGGGACAACTCCAAACTCCATAATAATGGTCATGGCAAGGGGTGGGGACAGCTCCAAACTCCATAATAATGGTCATGATGAGGGGTGGGGACAACTCCAAACTCCATAATAATGGTCATGGCGAGGGGTGGGGACAACTCCAACCTCCATAATAATGGTCATGATGAGGGGTGGGGACAACTCCATAATAATGGTCATGATGAGGGGTGGGGACAACTCCATAATAATGGTCATGGCGAGGGGTGGAGACAACTCCATAATAATGGTCATGATGAGGGGTGGGGACAACTCCATAATAATGGTCATGATGAGGGGTGGGGACAACTCCATAATAGTGGTCATGGCGAGGGGTGGAGACAACTCCAAACTCCATGGGATGTATGTGTTTATGTGTATTAGCTTAGTGGGGGGTGTCTCCAGTAGCCCTCCCTCCTGATGGGACTGTCTGTTGGTGTGTCTCTTGTTACTAAATGTAGATTGGCCCGCCCTGTGTCATTATGCAGGGAGGGGGGATTGCCCCGCCCTGTGTCATTATGCAGGGAGGGGGGATTGCCCCGCCCTGTGTCATTATGCAGGGAGGGGGGATTGTCCCGCCCTGTGTCATTATGCAGGGAGGGGGGATTGCCCCGCCCTGTGTCATTATGCAGGGAGGGGGGATTGCCCCGCCCTGTGTCATTATGCAGGGAGGGGGGATTGCCCCCGGAGTGTATATATCTTGTATCTGTGTTCAAATAAACTAGTCTACCTCCTGGATTACTTAAAGACTGGTGTTGTCTACTCCTGTATGGTCGGGTGTGGTGTCTGTTGTCAGTGTTTGGAGGGGGAAGCGGTAGTATAACGGAAGTACCCAGCGCAGTCTGGGTCGGTTCTGTTACAATCACTATTATGGAGGTTGGAGTTGTCCCCACTATTCACCATGACCATTATTATGGGGTTTGGAGTTGTCCCCACCCCTCGCCATGACCATTAGTATGGAGTTGTCCTCACCCCTCGCCATGACCATTAGTATGGAGTTGTCCCCACCCCTCGCCATGACCATTATTATGGAGTTTGGAGTTGTCCCCACCCCTCGCCATGACCATTATTATGGAGTTGTCCCCACCCCTCGCCATGACCATTATTATGGAGTTTGGAGTTGTCCCCACCCCTCGCCATGACCATTATTATGGAGTTGTCCCCACCCCTCGCCATGACCATTATTATGGAGTTTGGAGTTTGTCCCCACCCCTCAGCCATGACCATTATTTTGAAGTTTGTCCCCACCCCTCGCCATGACCATTACTATGGAGGTTGGAGTTGCCCCCACCCCTCGCTATGACCAATTTATTGGAGTTGTCCTTACCCCTATATTAATGGCCATGGAGGGGGAAATGGGAGGGTATCCCTATATTATGGCCACGGGAAGGGCGCAACTCTATCATAATGGCCAGTATGGGGCAACTCCATATTAATGGCCATGCTGGGGGGGGGGGGAATCTATAATAATGGCAATGGAGGGGATGATGGGGGGTTGCAAATCTATATTAATGGCCAAGGAGGGAACAATGGAGGGGCATCTCTATATTAATGGCCATTGGGGGAAACTCCATATTAATGGCCATGGAGGGGGAAATGGGAGGGTATCTCTACATTAATGGCCACAGGGAGGGGGAATAATAATGACCAGGGCCAGAATGGGGAGCAACTCCATTTTAATGCCATTGAGGGGGCAGACGGAGGGTATCTCTATATTAATAGCCACGGTGAGGGGGCAACTCTATCATAATAGCAGGTGTGGGGCAATACATATTAATTGACATGCTGGGGGGGGATTCTTTATTAATGGCAATGGAGGTGGCAATGGGGTGGGGCTTCTCTATATTAACAGCTAATGGGCATTGGGAGAACTCCATGATAATGGCCAAGGCAGGGGTGGGGGGCAACTCTATCATAATGTTTGGTGTGGGGCAATACATATTAATGGCCATGCTGGGGGGGGGGATTCTTTATTAAAGGCAATGGAGGGGGCGATGGGGGGCTTCTATATATATTAACGGCTATTAGGCATTGGGGGAACTCCATGATAATGGCCAGGGCAGGGGTGGGGGGTAACTCTATCATAATGGCAGGTGTTAGGCAATACATATTAATGGCCATGCTGGGGGGGGGGAGTCTATATTAATGGCAATGGAGGGGGCAATGGGATTGTATCTCTATATTAATAGCCACAGGGAGGGGGCAACTCTCTCATAATAGCCACAGCCTGGGGCAATCCATATTAATGGCCATGGTGGGGAGGGGGGCAGTGGGGTATTTAGGTTTTGTGCTGCCCTAGGCATCACAAAAATCTGACGCCCCCCTCCCCAGCAGAGAGAGAGCCTCACACCAACCAACACCAAACAGCCCCCCCAGCGGAGAGAGTCTGGCAGTGACCAAAACACCCCCACCCGAGAGAGCCTTCCACTAACAACCCCCCCCCCTCACGGCGACAGAGACAAAGACACTCACCTTCACATCCCCGAGAATGACAGTTGGGCCCTACATACACCATTCAGCCTCTCCCAGATCCCACCTGGACCCCATGCCACATATGTCTCTTCTTCCAGGGTGCAGTGCTGCCCCCCTAAAAAAATGCCGCCCTAGGCAAATGCCTTGTTTTCCTTGTGGTAATCTGGGGGGGGGCAACCCATATAATAATGGCCATGGAGGGGGCAATGGGGAAGCATCACTATGTTGATGGCCTCGGCATTAATGGCCGTGGTTTTGGCGTTGGATGGTGGTGGTTGGGGGTCCTCAAACCTTTGGCCATTCAATGTATATATGTACAAAATGAAAAACACGGTACATACAGCAAACATGTATGTATGAATGGAAGTGTCACCAGAAACATGTCTTCAATATTCCAGTTGCTCAGAAATACAAAGCAGCCCAGCCCGGCGAAGCCTCAGTCCCTCCCCAGGTCAGAACCACCATGGAGAGCATTCCTCTTCTCAGCATTTCTGCCTTCTATAGATTGGAGAGAAGTCGGCGGCAGACTGAGATCGTTCTCTGCATTCAGAGGATCCTACAACATGAGCGTCTGTAGATCGCTCTACTCTAGGAATGAACAGAGTGAATGAATGAATGGAGAGTGAATGAATGAAGAGCGATCCCGACACCTAAATATTCAGAGACCCCATCTGATGCTAATTTGGTAAAACGGTGAAATCGCAGCGACCCGACAACACGGGCGCCATGGTGCAGTGGTCCAGACTGAGATCGTTCTCTGCATTCAGAGGATCCTACAACATGAGCGTCTATAGATCGCTCTACTCCAGGAATGAACAGAGTGAATGAATGAATGGAGAGTGAATGAATGGAGAGTGAATGAATGAATGAATGAATGAAGAGCGATCCCGACACCTAAATATTCAGAGACCCCGTCTGATGGTGAAATCGCAGCGACCCGACAACACGGGCGCCATGGCGCAGTGGTCCAGGCTGAGGCGTTAGGAGTTCATCATTCTAGCCGGATTTTATTGCAGGGAAAGGATGGAGTATATACAGCACACCTCTGCAGAGCCCACACACAATGCAACAGACAATGTGCGCCAATTAGCAAAACGACAAAAAAAAAGGCGTCCAAATCCATTGGAGAGGCGCTGGAGGTGTGCGAGTTCTAGATAAACCGCCTAATGGAGAGGCTGAGATCCCAGACTTGGGATAAGAGGGGAATCCGAAGTGCAACAGCCCCACTCGCTGCCAGCGACCGGGAACTGCAACTTCTCACCGGAAAATGGATTTTGCTGCAAGATACCGATGCAGAACCTGATTATTGCTGCAAGATACAGACGTGGAACCCGATTATTGCTGCAAGATACCGACGCAGAACCCGATTATCGCTGCAAGATACCGACGCAGAACCCCATTATTGCTGCAAGATACCGACGCAGAACCCGATTATCGCTGCAAGATACCGACGCAGAACCCCATTATTGCTGCAAGATACCGACGCGGAACCCGATTATTGCTGCAAGATACAGACGCGGAACCCGATTATCGCTGCAAGATACCGACGCAGAACCCGATTATTTCTGCAAGATACCGACGCAGAACCCGATTATCGCTGCAAGATACCGACGCAGAACCCGATTATTGCTGCAAGATACCGACGCAGAACCCGATTATCGCTGCAAGATACCGACGCAGAACCTGATTATTGCTGCAAGATACCGACGCGGAACCCGATTATCGCTGCAAGATACCGACGCAGAACCCGATTATCGCTGCAAGATACCGACGCGGAACACGATTATCGCTGCAAGATACCGACGCGGAACCCGATTATCGCTGCAAGATACCGACGCGGAACCCGATTATCGCTGCAAGATACCGACGCGGAACCCGATTATCGCTGCAAGATACCGACGCAGAACCCGATTATCGCTGCAAGATACCGACGCAGAACCCGATTATCGCTGCAAGATACCGACGCAGAACACGATTATCGCTGCAAGATACCGACGCAGAACCCGATTATCGCTGCAAGATACCGACGCAGAACCCGATTATCGCTGCAAGATACCGACGCAGAACCCGATTATCGCTGCAAGATACCGACGCAGAACCCGATTATCGCTGCAAGATACCGACGCAGAACCGTGAAAAACGTGAGTTTTTTCATAGGAAGTGAAAACGTTTCTTGGTGACGTCACACGTCTGCACTGTGGACACGCACACGTCTCACCATCACACGTGTACCCCATCTTTTCTGATGGTCCCCCAAGGCACTAAACCAACCCCCCGCATTGCAGTACTGTGCGATGTGATGGGAAAGCCGTGGGGGGGTTGTGGTGGGACTTGGGGGGCTATAACCCACCACACAGGGGTGAAGGGACCCTCAGGGGCCACTTCTGTCCTTGTGCTGCGTCATGTTGCAGGTTGATGTGCGTTGGGTTCCCAATACAATGAATAGACAACCAATGGCCTGCGATGGGCTGGAAATCAGATGGGACCCTCGCAAGGCAGGAGCATGTATTGCTGTATGTTGGGGCCCCGATGTGCATTGGGGGGCCGAAGCTGTGAAGCTGCGCTCTAGAACCGCTGACAGTAGCTGCGCCCACAGAGGGGAGTGAGCCTTCCAAGGAGCAGTGCTGATATTCATTTTGTTCCTCCTGGTCATGGTCATCCTCAGGCTTCCTACCCATTCCAGGATCAGATCCTCAGGAACCAAAGGTGAAAATGCCAAACACGC
Source organism: Staurois parvus (assembly GCF_062004578.1). Taxonomy (NCBI): domain Eukaryota; kingdom Metazoa; phylum Chordata; class Amphibia; order Anura; family Ranidae; genus Staurois; species Staurois parvus. The sequence goes on along the minus strand of NW_028319179.1, from coordinate 182,103 downwards.
CCCTCCCCCAGTTCTGTCCCAACACACAGAGGCGGAGCCAGCCGGGGGGCCTGGACAGCAGGGGTGAATGGATGGTGCACAGGGAGGGGAATGGGGGAGGTTGGGGGTATTACTGGAATCAATCCCCTGTTTGGCTCTCCCTGCAGCAGCTGAAAGCCAGAGAAGAAGCCAGCGGAGGGAGAGGAGAAGAAGCCGACTGTGATGGGAGTGACTTTGGGTGGGGGGCCCATGGAACACAGCTCACTTTGGGTGGGGGGCCCTGTGATGGGAGTGACTTTGGGTGGGGGGCCCATGGAACACAGCTCACTTTGGGGGGGGGCCCTGTGATGGGAGTGACTTTGGGTGGGGGGCCATGGAACACAGCTCACTTTGGGTGGGGGGCCCTGTGATGGGAGTGACTTTGGGTGGGGGGCCCATGGAACACAGTTCACTTTGGAGAGGTGGGGAGACCCCTGTCTCAGCTCCCCATATCCCTCTTATGTGTAAGTCACCCTGTGCCTGTTAGGGGTACAGGGGGATCTGTCCTAATATTGGGGGGGGGGGTTGTTCATTGTTTGGTGTCATGTGGTGCATCCCATTGTTCTATTGTGTGTCTGGCTTGGGAGCAAACTATTATGGGATGTATGTATATCTGTATTGGCTTGTTGGGGGGTGTCTCCAGCAGCCCTCCCTCCTGATGGGACTGTCTGTTGGTGTGTCTTGTTACTAAATGTAGATTGCCCCGCCCTGTGTCATTATGCAGGGAGGGGGGATTGCCCTGCCCTGTGTCATTATGCAGGGAGGGGGGATTGTCCCGCCCTGTGTCATTATGCAGGGAGGGGGGATTGCCCCGCCCTGTGTCATTATGCAGGGAGGGGGGATTGCCCCGCCCTGTGTCATTATGCAGGGAGGGGGGATTGCCCCGCCCTGTGTCATTATGCAGGGAGGGGGGATTGTCCCGCCCTGTGTCATTATGCAGGGAGGGGGGATTGCCCCGCCCTGTGTCATTATGCAGGGAGGGGGGATTGCCCCGCCCTGTGTCATTATGCAGGGAGGGGGGATTGTCCCGCCCTGTGTCATTATGCAGGGAGGGGGGTTGTCCCGCCCTGTGTCATTATGCAGGGAGGGGGGATTGTCCCGCCCTGTGTCATTATGCAGGGAGGGGGGTTGTCCCCTGAGTGTATATATCTTGTATCTTTGTTCAAATAAACTAGTCTACTTCCTGGTTTACTTCAAGATTGGTGTCGTCTAGTCCTGTGTGGTCAGCGGTGGTGTCAGTGGTCGGTGTTCGGACAGGGAAGCGGGAGTCTAACGGAAATACCCTAGTGCATTCGGGGTCCGGTTCCGTTACATTGGTGCAGTCGGGGTCCGGTTCCGTTACATTGGTGCAGTCTGGGTCGGTTCCGTTACATTGGTGCAGTCTGGGTCGGTTCCGTTACATTGGTGCAGTCTGGGTCGGTTCCGTTACATTGGTGCAGTCTGGGTCGGTTCCGTTACATTGGTGCAGTCTGAGTCGGTTCCGTTACATTGGTGCAGTCTGAGTCGGTTCCGTTACATTGGTGCAGTCGGGGTCGGTTCCGTTACATTGGTGCAGTCGGGGGTCGGTTCCGTTACATTGGTGCAGTCGGGGGTCGGTTCCGTTACATTGGTGCAGTCGGGGTCGGTTCCGTTACATTGGTGCAGTCGGGGTCGGTTCCGTTACACTGGTGCAGTCGGGGTCAGTTCCGTTACATTGGTGCAGTCTGGGTCGGTTCCGTTACATTGGTTGCAGTCTGGGTCGGTTCCGTTACATTGGTGCAGTCTGAGTCGGTTCCGTTACATTGGTGCAGTCTGAGTCGGTTCCGTTACATTGGTGCAGTCGGGGTCGGTTCCGTTACATTGGTGCAGTCGGGGGTCGGTTCCGTTACATTGGTGCAGTCGGGGGTCGGTTCCGTTACATTGGTGCAGTCGGGGTCGGTTCCGTTACATTGGTGCAGTCGGGGTCGGTTCCGTTACACTGGTGCAGTCGGGGTCAGTTCCGTTACATTGGTGCAGTCGGGGTCGGTTCCGTTACATTGGTGCAGTCTGGGTCTGGTTCCGTTACATTGGTGCAGTCGGGGTCGGTTCCGTTACATTGGTGCAGTCGGGTTCCGGTTCCGTTACATTGGTGCAGTCTGGGTCGGTTCCGTTACATTGGTGCAGTCGGGGTCGGTTCCGTTACATTGGTGCAGTCGGGGTCGGTTCCGTTACATTGGTGGCAGTGGTCGGATTTTGCTTCCAAGCTGTGAACACGTCCAAACCACCACCGGGATCCAAGCTCAGGAAAGGAGACGTCGGTCACCCCAGTGGAGATATGGACCTGACATCAGAGTTCCCAGGGCTGCTGCGGATCGTTCTTGCACCATACCCCAGGACTGTGTCTGCGGATCAGTACCTGGAGCTCAGGCAGTGGATTTGGGAGGTGCTTTGGAGAGGAGCCCTCCAGGTTGCTGGTATGGACAAGGACAAGTACTATCCAACCCCAGGGGAACGGGCCAGGGACCATTGGATGTTACGGATGCCATTCCTGGGAGAGCGGCCCCAGGAGTAATGGGTGACTGAGTTGGACAGGCTGGTCCATCAGGAGATAGAGCTGGACAACCGATATCGGGCTCTGCAATGGTACGCAGAGCAGGAATATTTAGGGGTGACAACAGAGTGCTCTCCGGAGGGACATGACTTTGGTGGCCCTGGATTGCTGTGGGAGATACTTACAGATCATTTTGTGTTTGGTGATGAAGGAGAACTTACCTTGGAGGACCTGCGAGAAGGCAGAGAGGCTATGTTCGGTCTCACAGGGGTCTCAGAGCTTGAACCAGATCTGGAATACCTGCTGATGAAAGAACAGGATCTGGAAAGGGCATACAGGCAACTGCTAGGACATGTTCAGCAGCATGCCCAAGAATCGGCAGTGGAAATTCCAGAGATTGCCATCCCCAAACCTGAAGTGCTGACAAAAGGGCAGAGCTCTGCTAGGCTCTGCCCAGCACTGGTAACATCTTCTGAGTTCCACGGACAGGAGATGGTGAACCCCTATCCCCGGACACCAGTTCCATAGACTGGGGATTTGATTGACTTTTCTGCTGAGGAGGAACCAGCCGGCGAGCCTCCAGCAGAAGAGCTGGCATCAGGTCATGGCGTGGTTGACCTCTGCCCACAACAATCAGCACCGCAGGAGCTACAGGAAGAGGATGCAATCGGCACCTCACAACGGCAGCTTGAGCTGATCCATGGATGGGACTTCGGTCTCCACTGACACAACCCCAGAAAATGGTCCGGCATTGGGACAGGAGGAGGTCAGCCGTACTTTGCAAACACTGGGGGTGTCCATCAAGTCAAAGTGGAGGAGACTACAGTCACCACCTGGATACCCCAGGGATGCTGGGCAGTCAGCCCAGATCCCCCACCGCATGATGGAGTCGGCCCAGATCCCCCACCGCATGATGGAGTCGGCCCAGATCCCCCACCGCATGATGGAGTCGGCCCAGATCCCCCACCGCATGATGGAGTCGGCCCAGATCCCTCACCGCATGATGGAGTCGGCCCAGATCCCCAACAGCAAGATGGAGCCGGCCCAGCCCCCCTGTCTTCTCTCCAGCGGCTGAGAGGACTTCAGGGAGGAGGACCAGTCCGTACTTCTCCCCAGTGGTGGGTATGTTCTACGGGAGAGGCAGAGGTTGGCTGGGTGAGTAATGCTTGGTGTGGGACCATTTGTTTGGGGTACTGTGTGGGTGCCGGCATTGGGGGACTGGAAGTACAGACTAACTTCGAAGTCCACCCGTCTGGGGTTTCCTCCTGCGTTAGTCCCCTGCCAAAAGGGGAGATATGTGACGGGAGTCACTTTGGGTGGGGGGCCCATGGAACACGGCTCACTTTGGGTGGGGGGCCCATGGAACACGGCTCACTTTGGGTGGGGGGCCCATGGAACACGGCTCACTTTGGGTGGGGGGCCCATGGAACACGGCTCACTTTGGGTGGGGGGCCCATGGAACACGGCTCACTTTGGGTGAGGGGCCCATGGAACACGGCTCACTTTGGGTGGGTGGCCCATGGAACACGGCTCACTTTGGGTGGGGGCCCATGGAACACGGCTCACTTTGGGTGGGGGGCCCATGGAACACGGCTCACTTTGGGTGGGGGGCCCATGGAACACGGCTCACTTTGGGTGGGGGGCCCATGGAACACGGCTCACTTTGGGTGGGGGCCCATGGAACACGGCTCACTTTGGGTGGGGGCCCATGGAACACGGCTCACTTTGGGTGGGGGGCCCATGGAACACGGCTCACTTTGGGTGGGGGCCCATGGAACACGGCTCACTTTGGGTGAGGGGCCCACGGAACACGGCTCACTTTGGGTGGGGGGCCCATGGAACACGGCTTACTTTGGGTGGGGGGCCCATGGAACACGGCTCACTTTGGGTGGGGGGCCCACGGAACACGGCTCACTTTGGGTGGGGGGCCCACGGAACACGGCTCACTTTGGGTGGGGGGCCCACGGAACACGGCTCACTTTGGGTGGGGGGCCCACGGAACACGGCTCACTTTGGGTGGGGGGCCCACGGAACACGGCTAACTTTGGGTGGGGGGCCCACGGAACACGGCTCAATTTGGGTGGGGGCCCATGGAACACGGCTCACTTTGGGTGAGGGGCCCACGGAACACGGCTCACTTTGGGTGGGGGCCCATGGAACACGGCTCACTTTGGGTGGGGGGCCCATGGAACACAGCTCACTTTGGAGAGGTGGGGAGACCCGTCTCAGCTCCCCATATCCCTCTTATGTGTAAGTCACCCTGTGCCTGTTAGGGGTACAGGGTGATCTGTCCTGATATTGTGTAGACATGTATAGGTGGGGGGTTGTTCATTGTTTAATGCCATGTGGTTGTCCCATTGTTCTATTGCGGGGAGAGGAGAAGAGAAGAAGCCGACGGAGGGGAGAGGAGAAGAAGCCGGCGGAGGGGAGAGGAGAAGAAGCCGACGGAGGGGAGAGGAGAAGAAGCCGGCGGAGGGGAGAGGAGAAGAATCCGGCAGAGGGGAGAGGAGTAGAAGCCGGCGGAGGGGAGAGGAGACGAAGCCGGCGGAGGGGAGAGGAGACAAAGCCGGCGGAGGGGAGAGGAGACGAAGCCGACGGAGGGGAGAGGAGAAGAAGCCGGCGGTGGGGAGAGGAGAAGAAGCCGGCGGAGGGGAGAGGAAGCTGGAAAAGGGGAGAGGAGAAGAAGCCGGCGGAGGGGAGAGGAGAAGAAGCCGGCGGAGGGGAGAGGAGAAGAAGCCGGCGGAGGGGAGAGGAGAAGAAGCCGGCGGAGGGGAGAGGAGACGAAGCCGACGGAGGGGAGAGGAGAAGAAGCCGGCGGAGGGGAGAGGAGAAGAAGCCGACGGAGGGGAGAGGAGAAGAAGCCGGCGGAGGGGAGAGGAGACGAATCCGGCGGAGGGGAGAGGAGAAGAAGCCGACGGAGGGGAGAGGAGAAGAAGCCGACGGAGGGGAGAGGAGAAGAAGCCGGCGGAGGGGAGAAGAAGCCGGCGGAGGGGAGAGGAGTAGAAGCCGGCGGAGGGGAGAGGAGACGAAGCCGGCGGAGGGGAGAGGAGACGAAGCCGGCGGAGGGGAGAGGAGACGAAGCCGACGGAGGGGAGAGGAGACGAAGCCGACGGAGGGGAGAGGAGACGAAGCCGACAGAGGGGAGAGGAGAAGAAGCCGACGGAGGGGAGAGGAGAAGAAGCCGGCGGAGGGGAGAGGAGAAGAAGCCGGCGGAGGGGAGAGGAGAAGAAGCCGGCGGAGGGGAGAGGAGTAGAAGCCGGCGGAGGGGAGAGGAGACGAAGCCGGCGGAGGGGAGAGGAGACGAAGCCGACGGAGGGGAGAGGAGACAAAGCCGGCGGAGGGGAGAGGAGACGAAGCCGACGGAGGGGAGAGGAGAAGAAGCCGGCGGTGGGGAGAGGAGAAGAAGCCGGCGGAGGGGAGAGGAGAGGAAGCTGGAAAAGGGGAGAGGAGAAGAAGCCGGCGGAGGGGAGAGGAGAAGAAGCCGGCGGAGGGGAGAGGAGAAGAAGCCGGCGGAGGGGAGAGGAGACGAAGCCGACGGAGGGGAGAGGAGAAGAAGCCGGCGGAGGGGAGAGGAGAAGAAGCCGACGGAGGGGAGAGGAGAAGAAGCCGGCGGAGGGGAGAGGAGACGAATCCGGCGGAGGGGAGAGGAGAAGAAGCCGACGGAGGGGAGAGGAGAAGAAGCCGACGGAGGGGAGAGGAGAAGAAGCCGGCGGAGGGGAGAAGAAGCCGGCGGAGGGGAGAGGAGTAGAAGCCGGCGGAGGGGAGAGGAGACGAAGCCGGCGGAGGGGAGAGGAGACGAAGCCGGCGGAGGGGAGAGGAGAAGAAGCCGGCGGAGGGGAGAGGAGAAGAATCCGGCAGAGGGGAGAGGAGTAGAAGCCGGCGGAGGGGAGAGGAGACGAAGCCGGCGGAGGGGAGAGGAGACAAAGCCGGCGGAGGGGAGAGGAGACGAAGCCGACGGAGGGGAGAGGAGAAGAAGCCGGCGGTGGGGAGAGGAGAAGAAGCCGGCGGAGGGGAGAGGAAGCTGGAAAAGGGGAGAGGAGAAGAAGCCGGCGGAGGGGAGAGGAGAAGAAGCCGGCGGAGGGGAGAGGAGAAGAAGCCGACGGAGGGGAGAGGAGAAGAAGCCGGCGGAGGGGAGAGGAGACGAATCCGGCGGAGGGGAGAGGAGAAGAAGCCGACGGAGGGGAGAGGAGAAGAAGCCGACGGAGGGGAGAGGAGAAGAAGCCGGCGGAGGGGAGAAGAAGCCGGCGGAGGGGAGAGGAGTAGAAGCCGGCGGAGGGGAGAGGAGACGAAGCCGGCGGAGGGGAGAGGAGACGAAGCCGGCGGAGGGGAGAGGAGACGAAGCCGACGGAGGGGAGAGGAGACAAAGCCGACGGAGGGGAGAGGAGACGAAGCCGACAGAAGGGAGAGGAGAAGAAGCCGACGGAGGGGAGAGGAGAAGAAGCCGACGGAGGGGAGAGGAGAAGAAGCCGGCGGAGGGGAGAGGAGAAGAAGCCGGCGGAGGGGAGAGGAGTAGAAGCCGGCGGAGGGGAGAGGAGACGAAGCCGGCGGAGGGGAGAGGAGACGAAGCCGACGGAGGGGAGAGGAGACAAAGCCGGCGGAGGGGAGAGGAGACGAAGCCGACGGAGGGGAGAGGAGAAGAAGCCGGCGGTGGGGAGAGGAGAAGAAGCCGGCGGAGGGGAGAGGAGAGGAAGCTGGAAAAGGGGAGAGGAGAAGAAGCCGGCGGAGGGGAGAGGAGAAGAAGCCGGCGGAGGGGAGAGGAGAAGAAGCCGGCGGAGGGGAGAGGAGACGAAGCCGACGGAGGGGAGAGGAGAAGAAGCCGGCGGAGGGGAGAGGAGAAGAAGCCGACGGAGGGGAGAGGAGAAGAAGCCGGCGGAGGGGAGAGGAGACGAATCCGGCGGAGGGGAGAGGAGAAGAAGCCGACGGAGGGGAGAGGAGAAGAAGCCGACGGAGGGGAGAGGAGAAGAAGCCGGCGGAGGGGAGTAGAAGCCGGCGGAGGGGAGAGGAGACGAAGCCGGCGGAGGGGAGAGGAGACGAAGCCGGCGGAGGGGAGAGGAGAAGAAGCCGGCGGAGGGGAGAGGAGAAGAAGCCGGCGGAGGGGAGAGGAGAAGAAGCTGGAAAAGGGGAGAGGAGAAGAAGCCGGCGGAGGGGAGAGGAGACGAAGCCGACGGAGGGGAGAGGAGAAGAAGCCGGCGGAGGGGAGAGGAGACGAAGCCGACGGAGGGGAGAGGAGAAGAAGCCGGCGGAGGGGAGAGGAGAAGAAGCCGACGGAGGGGAGAGGAGAAGAAGCCGGCGGAGGGGAGAGGAGACGAAGCCGGCGGAGGGGAGAGGAGAAGAAGCCGGAGGAGGGGAGAGGAGAAGAAGCCGGCGGAGGGGAGAGGAGACGAAGCCGACGGAGGGGAGAGGAGAAGAAGCCGGCGGAGGGGAGAGGAGACGAAGCTGGAAAAGAGGAGAGGAGAAGAAGCCGGTGGAGGGGAGAGGAGAAGAAGCCGGAGGAGGGGAGAGGAGAAGAAGCCGACGGAGGGGAGAGGAGAAGAAGCCGGCGGAGGGGAGAGGAGAAGAAGCCGGCGGAGGGGAGAGGAGAAGAAGCCGGCGGAGGGGAGAGGAGAAGAAGCCGACGGAGGGGAGAGGAGAAGAAGCCGGCGGAGGGGAGAGGAGATGAAGCCAGCGGAGGGGAGAGGAGAAGAAGCCGGCGGAGGGGAGAGGAGAAGAAGCCGACGGAGGGGAGAGGAGAAGAAGCCGGCGGAGGGGAGAGGAGAAGAAGCCGGCGGAGGGGAGAGGAGACGAAGCTGGAAAAGGGGAGAGGAGAAGAAGCCGGCGGAGGGGAGAGGAGAAGAAGCCGGCAGAGGGGAGAGGAGAAGAAGCCGATGGAGGGGAGAGGAGAAGAAGCCGGCGGAGGGGAGAGGAGAAGAATCCGACGGAGGGGAGAGGAGAAGAAGCCGACGGAGGGGAGAGGAGAAGAAGCCGACGGAGGGGAGAGGAGAAGAAGCCGACGGAGGGGAGAGGAGAAGAAGCCGGCGGAGGGGAGAGGAGAAGAAGCCGACGGAGGGGAGAGGAGAAGAAGCCGGCGGAGGGGAGAGGAGAAGAAGCCGGCCGAGGGGAGAAGAAGCCGGCCGAGAAGAGAGGAGAAGAAGCCGGAGGAGGGGAGAGGAGAAGAAGCCGGTGGAGGGGAGAGGAGAAGAAGCCGGAGGAGGGGAGAGGAGAAGAAGCCGGTGGAGGGGAGAGGAGAAGAAGCCGGAGGAGGGGAGAGGAGAAGAAGCTGATGGAGGGGAGAAGAGAAGAAGCCGACTTTTAGCTGCTGCACAGAGAGCCATACAGGGGATCGGTGCCAGTAAATGCCCCTCCCCCGCCGCACCCATCACCCTCCCTGCCCACATCCGATTCACCCAGCTGCCTGGGCCCCTCTGCTGGCCTGGGCCCCGTACAGAAGGACTAGTGGTACCCCCTTATCCACGCCCTGCACATGACAGGTTCCAGATGAACGCAGGATGCTTCCCAGTGCGCAGCGTGGCCCATTCATGCGCAGCGTCTTCCTACTGTGACGGGGACCCAAAGACCAGAAGCGGCTCGGGTGAGGAGAGCGCTGGATCCCCGGACAGGTGAGGCTGCTTTCACACTGACCCATGGAAGAAAAACGCATGACCATTAAATCCTATGGAACTTTTCACACTGGCCAGTTGCGGGTGCATTTTGTTTTTCAAAGTCCTGCTTCCTGCATTTTTTGGGGTGCGGTAAAAAAACCACCAAAAACGCACCAACGGTTGTGTATTTTTTGGAGTCACATGTTTTGTTTTGTTTATCGCAGGTGCAAAACGCATCGTAAACATGGCAAAAGCACAGATGCATTTTTAGCATGGTTTTGTTGTCTTTTAATGGAGCAGTGTCAGTGTCGGTGTCGGTGTCAGTGTCAGTGTCAGTTAAACCTTCTTGCCTACGGTGGAACCATTCAAATCGGCACGACTCCGAATCCGTCAGAGTCGCAGCAATTCTGAAAGTGGTTCCTGCACTGCATTTTGTGATTTCAGGTGTGATTTGGATTGAAATCTCTGCAGGAAGTCACACAGATGTCTGCTGAGCCACACCTGAAGTCGCACCTGAAATCACACCTGAAATTGAACCTGAAGCTGCATCTGAAATCGCACCTGAAATCACACCTGAAATCACACCTGAAGCCGCACCTGAAATCGCACCTGAAGTCGCACCTGAAATCACACCTGAAGCCGCACCTGAAGACGCACGGACATGAGACTTTGAAATTGTGCGTCTTCGTCGCACGATTTCAAAGTGGGATCCAGTGTGAACCGGGGCTAAGTGACCTTTTATTTAGGGCCAGTTCACACCACAGACTCTCAGTCCTCTGCACCGGATCATGCGCCTAGTACGTCCTCTGCACCGGATCATGCGCCTAGTACTTCCTCTGCAGCGGATCATGCGCCTAGTACTTCCTCTGCAGCGGATCATGCGCCTAGTACTTCCTCTGCAGCGGATCATGCGCCTAGTACTTCCTCTGCAGCGGATCATGCGCCTAGTACTTCCTCTGCAGCGGATCATGCGCCTAGTACTTCCTCTGCACCGGATCACGCGCCTAGTATGTCCTCTGCACCGGATCATGCGCCTAGTGCGTCCTCTGCACCGGATCATGCGCCTAGTACGTCCTCTGCAGCGGATCATGCGCCTAGTACTTTCTCTGCACCGGATCATGTGCCTAGTATGCCCTCTGCACCGGATCATGCGCCTAGTACTTCCTCTGCACCGGATCATGCACCTAGTACGTCCTCTGCAGCGGATCATGCACCTAGTACGACCTCTGCACCGGATCATGCGCCTAGTACGTCCTCTGCAGCGAATCATGCGCCTAGGACGACCCTCTGCACCGGATCATGCGCCTAGTACTTTCTCTGCACCGGATCATGCGCCTAGTACGTCCTCTGCAGCGGATCATGCGCCTAGTACTTCCTCTGCACGGGATCATGCGCCTAGTACGTCCTCTGCAGCGGATCATGCGCCTAGTACGTCCTCTGCAGCGGATCATGCGCCTAGTACGTCCTCTGCAGCGGATCATGCGCCTAGTGCATCCTCTGCACCGCATCATGCGCCTAGTACGTCCTCTGCACCGGATCATGCGCCTAGTACGTCCTCTGCAGCGGATCATGCGCCTAGTACGACCCTCTGCACCGGATCATGCGCCTAGTACTTCCTCTGCACGGGATCATGCGCCTAGTGCGTCCTCTGCAGCGGATCATGCGCCTAGTACTTCCTCTGCACGGGATCATGCGCCTAGTGCGTCCTCTGCACCGGATCATGCGCCTAGTGCGTCCTCTGCACCGCATCATGCGCCTAGTACGTCCTCTGCACCGGATCATGCGCCTAGTACGACCCTCTGCACCGGATCATGCGCCTAGTACGTCCTCTGCAGCGGATCATGCGCCTAGTACGACCCTCTGCACCGGATCATGCGCCTAGTACTTCCTCTGCACCGGATCATGCGCCTAGTACGTCCTCTGCAGCGGATCATGCGCCTAGTACGTCCTCTGCACCGGATCATGCGCCTAGTACGTCCTCTGCACCGGATCATGCGCCTAGTACGTCCTCTGCACCGGATCATGCGCCTAGTACTTCCTCTGCAGCGGATCATGCACCTAGTACTTCCTCTGCAGCAGAACATGCGCCTAGTACTTCCTCTGCAGCGGATCATGCGCCTAGTACTTCCTCTGAAGCGGATCATGCGCCTAGTACTTCCTCTGCAGCGGATCATGCGCCTAGTACTTCCTCTGCACCGGATCATGCGCCTAGTACGTCCTCTGCACCGGATCATGCGCCTAGTGCGTCCTCTGCACCGGATCATGCGCCTAGTACTTCCTCTGCACCGGATCATGCGCCTAGTACTTCCTCTGCACCGGATCATGCGCCTAGTACTTCCTCTGCACCGGATCATGCGCCTAGTACGTCCTCTGCACCGGATCATGCGCCTAGTACGTCCTCTGCAGCGGATCATGCGCCTAGTACGACCCTCTGCACCGGATCATGCGCCTAGTACTTTCTCTGCACCGGATCATGCGCCTAGTACGCCCTCTGCACCGGATCATGCGCCTAGTACTTCCTCTGCACCGGATCATGTGCCTAGTACGTCCTCTGCAGCGGATCATGCACCTAGTACGACCTCTGCACCGGATCATGCGCCTAGTACGTCCTCTGCAGCGAATCATGCGCCTAGGACGACCCTCTGCACCGGATCATGCGCCTAGTACTTTCTCTGCACCGGATCATGCGCCTAGTACGTCCTCTGCACCGGATCATGCGCCTAGTACTTTCTCTGCAGCGGATCATGCGCCTAGTACGTCCTCTGCACCGGATCATGCGCCTAGTACTTCCTCTGCACGGGATCATGCGCCTAGTACGTCCTCTGCAGCGGATCATGCGCCTAGTGCATCCTCTGCACCGCATCATGCGCCTAGTACGTCCTCTGCACCGGATCATGCGCCTAGTACGACCCTCTGCACCGGATCATGCGCCTAGTACGTCCTCTGCAGTGGATCATGCGCCTAGTACGACCCTCTGCACCGGATCATGCGCCTAGTACGTCCTCTGCAGCGAATCATGCGCCTAGGACGACCCTCTGCACCGGATCATGCGCCTAGTACTTTCTCTGCACCGGATCATGCGCCTAGTACTTCCTCTGCACGGGATCATGCACCTAGTACGTCCTCTGCACCGCATCATGCGCCTAGTACGTCCTCTGCACCGGATCATGCGCCTAGTACGACCCTCTGCACCGGATCATGCGCCTAGTACGTCCTCTGCAGCGGATCATGCGCCTAGTACGACCCTCTGCACCGGATCATGCGCCTAGTACGTCCTCTGCAGCGGATCATGCGCCTAGTAGGTCCTCTGCACCGGATCATGCGCCTAGTACGTCCTCTGCAGCGGATCATGCGCCTAGTACGTCCTCTGCACCGGATCATGCGCCTAGTACTTTCTCTGCACGGGATCATGCGCCTAGTGCGTCCTCTGCAGCGGATCATGCGCCTAGTACTTCCTCTGCACCGGATCATGCGCCTAGTGCGTCCTCTGCACCGCATCATGCGCCTAGTACGTCCTCTGCACCGGATCATGCGCCTAGTACGACCCTCTGCACCGGATCATGCGCCTAGTACGTCCTCTGCAGCGGATCATGCGCCTAGTACGACCCTCTGCACCGGATCATGCGCCTAGTACTTCCTCTGCACCGGATCATGCGCCTAGTACGTCCTCTGCACCGGATCATGCGCCTAGTACGTCCTCTGCACCAGATCATGCGCCTAGTACGTCCTCTGCACCGGATCATGCGCCTAGTACGTCCTCTGCACCGGATCATGCGCCTAGTACTTCCTCTGCAGCGGATCATGCGCCTAGTACGTCCTCTGCACCGGATCATGCGCCTAGTACGTCCTCTGCACCGGATCATGCGCCTAGTACGTCCTCTGCACCGGATCATGCGCCTAGTACGTCCTCTGCACCGGATCATGCGCCTAGTACGTCCTCTGCACCGGATCATGCGCCTAGTACGTCCTCTGCACCGGATCATGCGCCTAGTACGTCCTCTGCAGCGGATCATGCGCCTAATATGACCCTCTGCACCAGATCATGCGCCTAGTACGTCCTCTGCAGCGGATCATGCGCCTAGTACGTCCTCTGCACCGGATCATGCGCCTAGTACGTCCTCTGCAGCGGATCATGCGCCTAATATGACCCTCTGCACCAGATCATGCGCCTAGTACGTCCTCTGCAGCGGATCATGCGCCTAGTACGTCCTCGTAGACTTGTATAGATCTGTAGGGGAAGCGTATAGACCTGTAGGGGAAGCGTGTAGATCTGTAGGGGAAGCGTGTAGACTTGTAGGGGAAACGTGTAGACCTGTAGGGGAAGCGTGTAGATCCGTAGGGGAAGCGTGTAGATCCGTAGGGGAAGCATGTAGATCCGTAGAGGAAGCGTGTAGATCCATAGGGGAAGCGTGTAGACTTGTAAGGGAAGTGTGTAGACTTGTAGGGGAAGCGTGTAGATCTGTAGGGGAAGCGTGTAGATCTGTAGGGGAAGCATGTAGACTTGTAGGGGAAGCGTGTAGACTTGTAGGGGAAGCGTGTAGATCTGTAGGGGAAGCGTGTAGACTTGTAGGGGAAGCGTGTAGATCTGTAGGGGAAGTGTGCAGACATGTAGGGGAAGTGTGTAGATTTGTAGGGGAAGCGTGTAGATCTGTAGGGGAAGCATGTAGATCTGTAGGGGAAGCATGTAGATTTGTATGGGGAAGCGTGTAGACCTGTAGGGGAAGCATGTAGATTTGTATGGGGAAGCGTGTAGACCTGTAGGGGAAGCATGTAGATTTGTATGGGGAAGCGTGTAGACCTGTAGGGGAAGTGTGTAGATCTGTAGGGGAAGCGTGTAGACCTGTAGGGGAAGCGTGTAGATTTGTATGGGGAAACGTGTAGATTTGTATGGGGAAGCGTGTAGACTTGTAGGGGAAGCGTGTAGACCTGTAGGGGAAGCGTGTAGACCTGTAGGGGAAGCGTGTAGATCTGTAGGGGAAGCGTGTAGATCTGTAGGGGAAGCGTGTAGACTTGTAGGGGAAACGTGTAGACCTGTAGGGGAAGCGTGTAGATCTGTAGGGGAAGCGTGTAGATCAGTAGGGGAAGCGTGTAGATCTGTAGGGGAAGCGTGTAGACTTGTAGGGGAAGCGTGTAGACCTGTATAGGAAGCGTGTAGACCTGTAGGGGAAGCGTGTAGATCTGTAGGGGAAGCGTGTAGATCTGTAGGGGAAGCGTGTAGATCTGTAGGGGGAGCGTGTAGACTTGTAGGGGAAGCGTGTAGACCTGTAGGGGAAGCGTGTAGACCTGTAGGGGAAGCGTGTAGATCTGTAGGGGAAGCGTGTAGACTTGTAGGGGAAGCGTGTAGACCTGTAGGGGAAGCGTGTAGACATGTAGGGGAAGCGTGTAAATTTGTAGGGGTGCTCAACCCACTTGAAGCAAATAAAATGTCTACCCACAGAGACACCGAGGTCTTTGGAGCCTCAGGGGGAGTGGCAGCTTTGAGTTCTGGGAGGATTCTCAGGATGACCAGAGCAGGATGTTGAACACGGATCAGAACCGTAGTGCCCATTCCAATCACCAGAACCTTTAGTGACCTGTCATGTGCTGAGTGCGCTGGCTAACTCCTGTGTGCATCCGCTGCCATAATAACCAGACCTGGAGGAGGAAAGATCCATCTGGAGGAGGAAAGATCCACCTGGAGGAGGAAAGAGCACTTCCCGAGACATGTGACCGCCGCGCTCTATATATATATATAATGGTAGCAATGAGGAAACTCTGCACCGCGCCTCAACATAACATCTGCTTTATTGTACACGGAAGACACACATATATGTATACGACTACTATGGCAGTCAGGGGCCCGAGTGCTGATAAACGTATGAAAAGGGACCATTCTGGGACAGGAGAGGCCCCAAAACCCCCAGACCTCCACCCTTACGTCCCCGGAGTCCCCAGACAGCTAACCACACTTTCCAGGCCCCAGAACCCCCAGGCAAACTCCTCCTCTTCAGGCCCAAGCCCACACTTACCACCACCCCTAGAACCCTAGACCATCACCCTCCCTTCCCCAGGCCCCAGAATTCCCAGACTACCAATCCCTATTCCCCAGGTCACAGAACCCCCAGACCACTATTCTCCTTTCCCAGGACCCAACACCACCAAACCTCCTTTCCCAGGCACCAGAATCCCCAGCCCACACTTCCCTTTCCCAGAGTCCCAGAACCCCTAGACCATTACCCTCCCTTCCCCAGGCCAGAAAGCCCCAGACCACCAACCCTCCTTTCCCAGGCCACAGAACCCCCAAACCGCCAATCCCCTTCCCTAGGGCCCAGAGCCCCTGGACCACAAACCCCTCTTCCCAATGCCTTAGAATCCCCAGCCCACACGTCCCTTCCCCAGAGCCCAAGCACACACTTACCACCACCCCTAGAACCCTAGACCATCACCCTCCCTTCCCCAGGCCCCAGAATTCCCAGACTACCAATCCCTCTTCCCCAGGTCACAGAACCCCCAGACCACTATTCTCCTTTCCCAGGACCCAACACCACCAAACCCCCTTTCCCAGGCACCAGAACCCCCAGCCCACAATTCCCTTTCCCAGAGTCCCAGAACCCCTAGACCATTACCCTCCCTTCCTCAGGCCACAAAGCCCCAGACCACCAACCCTCCTTTCCCAGGCCACAGAACCCCCAAACCGCCAATCCCCTTCCCTAGGGCCCAGAGCCCCTGGACCACAAACCCCTCTTCCCAATGCCTTAGAATCCCCAGCCCACACTTCCCTTCCCCAGAGCCCCTAGACCACCAACCCCTCTTCCCAATGCCTTAGAATCCCCAGCCCACACTTCCCTTCCCCAGAGCCCCTAGACCACCAACCCCTCTTCCCCATGCCTTGGAATCCCCCGCCCACACTTCCCTTCCCCAGAGCCCCTAGACCACCAACCCCTCTTCCCCATGCCTTGGAATCCCCCGCCCACACTTCCCTTCCCCAGATCCCCTAGACCACCAACCCCTCTTCCCCATGCCTTGGAATCCCCCGCCCACACTTCCCTTCCCCAGATCCCCTAGACCATCACCCTCCCAGGCCCCCTGTGCTTATTCCATGCAGTGTACCGCTCCTCCCATCTCACGCCAAGTCTGCGTCTTTGTACACGCCTGCAGTGTGGAGGCAGAGACCACCGCCAACCGTTTTCCGTCTTCCTCTGATTTTGCACTTCCAGTGACAGTGGCCTCACGAATCTACTCATACAATTACCAATGAGGCCATTAGAGCGAAGCTCCTACTAACCCCTCCCACCTATCACTCGGCTCTCCTCAGTTCACGTCCACCAACCGGAACTTCAACCTCTTCTCAAATTGTCATTTTTCCAGGGTGGAGCCAAATCTGATTGGTGGTTGTAGAACAAAACTGACAACTTCTTACTAAAGACAAAAAAGTAGTGTGTGACTCCTCCCTGTACCACTTGTGGAGCTCCACCCATCACTGTGCATAGCTCCTCCCACTACTAACTACAAAGCCTCTACCAATAATTCCTCCCAATACTACCTGCATTATTCTATATAACTCCTCCCACTGCGCCATAATACACATTCTATTATTCCATGTAGCTTCCCAAATACTTGATAGAACGTCTCATATTGCTCCACATAACTCCTCCCATTATTCTGTATGACTCCTCCCATCAGTCTTCCTGAGTCCTATCATTATTTTCCCTGAACCCTCCCATCATTCTCCCTGACCCCTCCCATCATTCTCCCTGACCCCTCCCATCATTCTCCCTGACTCCTATCGTTATTCTCTGACTCCTCCTATTTTTCCTCTTTGACTCCTCCCATCATTGCATTTCTCAGTATTATCTGCAGGTATTGGGGATCCTCCTGGGATGTTATTGGGGGCAGTTGTCCATGCAGGGGTCCCCAGACCAGAAGAAGGAGTACACGTTGACCAAAGGGAACATAGTCAGGGCCCCCACCATAGAGCCCAGCTGCACCACTGCACCACACCAGACGAGGGCGCTGTGTCCTTCATCTCGTAGAATCATTCCGATAACCACTTTCACATAGGAGAGGATCCCAACAAAGAGCACCCAGGAGACGACCTGCGGAGACAGACAGATCATGAGCCTCACGTGTGGACTACATGGAGACGTCCTCATCCCTCACGTCAGTCCTCTATAAATCCCACACGTGACCCTCCACCCAGCTAGTTCCACATTCATCTAGGCTAAGATGAAGAACGAAGTCCATCGAGTTCAAGCTACATAAAACCATCTTCAGTCCTCAGAGCCCTGAAGCCATCAATGATCCAGAGGAAGGCAAAAAAAAAAACCTAAAAGTCATCAAATCTACTCTAACAGAAGAAAAAATTCCTTCCCGATCCCCAGACGTGGTCAGACACTCCCTGGATCAACCATCGTCCACGATATTCCTCATAAAGATATTTGGCCAGGTCTACTTTGTGCATTCAGGACCAGGAACCCATCCGGCCTTGTTGTCAAGTCATCTACTCTGTTAGGTTCCATCTCTTTTGGTCCAGGTGCACCTCCCCCCCCCGACTTTTATGGCGACTGTTAGGTGAAGAACTTTGCCCCAAAGAGACCGTATCCCTTTGGAACGGTACCATCCATTCAGGTAATCTTTTCACTGTGCCCAGTATTCATTTAGTGACCCTTCTCTGCCCTTCTAGGTCCACCATGTTTTTTTGTGAGCTGGTTGGAAATGTCCGGACATAGATGGGCAGATGTCCCCCCAAAAATAATGAAGTAGGAAAGACACCTTCCCATCCATGACAGCACTGCCTACCCAACTTCTCCAATGGACTGAACCAGGAACAGGCCTTTCCGTATTTCCTCCCCTCACTGGATGGATTGGACAGGTCAATAGGAAATCCTCTTTCGATACAATTTTTTGTCCGCAAACTTCGCTCCAAAAATGACTTCGACCCAACCCTTTTTTGTCCCAAGCCTCGTCCCAGAAATAACTTTGACCCAACCATCATCCAATCAGAGGCAGAAATCGGGACACTCATGGATAGTTTTACTTGTCGAGGTGGTTTCGGGGTTTTTTGGCCATCACCAATGTAGTGTAGGGAGCCCCATGGCTTCCATGGAGAAGGGCCAATGGATCAACATGGTGGACCGAGCGGAACACTGATCAGCATCCCTTCAATTCTGCTCTCCCCGGTGATACTGGCTTCCCGTCCTCCTTGGGAAGGGACTGTGAAATCCTGGGCCAGCTAAACATAGAAGAGTGATATGAGAAGACCCCCCAACTGTTGGAGGACACAAGACGAGGCCAGGGCTGGAGTGGAGGTTCGTTCCCCATCAGGGTACCTACCATGAGTGCTCCTCCAATGGCGCTGTGCAGAAGAGGTGGACAAGGACTCAGCACTGCAATACCCATGATGTAAGAGCCGATAATGGAACCGACCAATGACAGCACTCCGACAACGACCAGAGACCTGCAGGAGAGAGACAGGTGTCACCGGTGACGGGGTCCACACCGCTGGGGCCCGGAACTCGGGTTCTCCACCATAAAGGAGGTATGTCCCCTCCAGGCGTGTGCGCTTCCACTGGCTGACCTAAAACAGACTACCACCATGGTGTCCCTATAACTGGGGGAGCCTTAGAGTGTCAGCTCCTTGGTACAGCACTAACCCTCCCCCCCCCCCCCCCCCACAGTCCCACACAAGTCCCTGGGCGAGGAGCACACAGGAAGCTCGATGGGGTGCGCATAGTGGGTGTGGCTTCACTGTGCTGGCATTTAAAGGGGTATACACACACCGAGACTTGAGAGGAGACAGTCCTACCGACATTCAATTGCTGTGCCACAAGTCAGGGAGCCAAAGACACCCAGTGTACAGAGTGCAGGGGTCAGGAGGGTGTCATGTACAGCCCAGTGTACAGAGTGCAGGGTCAGGAGGGTGTCATGTACAGCCCAGTGTACAGAGTGCAGGGGTCAGGAGGGTGTCATGTACAGCCCAGTGTACAGAGTGCAGGGGTCAGGAGGGTGTCATGTACAGCCCAGTGTACAGAGTGCAGGGGTCAGGAGGGTGTCATGTACAGCCCAGTGTACAGAGTGCAGAGGTCAGGAGGGTGTCATGTACAGCCCAGTGTACAGAGTGCAGGGGTCAGGAGGGTGTCATGTACAGCCCAGTGTACAGAGTGCAGGGGTCAGGAGGGTGTCATGTACAGCCCAGTGTACAGAGTGCAGGGGTCAGGAGGGTGTCATGTACAGCCCAGTGTACAGAGTGCAGGAGGTCAGGAGGGTGTCATGTACAGCCCAGTGTACAGAGCGCAGGGGTCAGGAGGGTGTCATGTACAGCCCAGTGTACAGAGTGCAGAGGTCAGGAGGGTGTCATGTACAGCCCAGTGTACAGAGTGCAGAGGTCAGGAGGGTGTCATGTACAGCCCAGTGTACAGAGCGCAGGGGTCAGGAGGGTGTCATGTACAGCCCAGTGTACAGAGTGCAGAGGTCAGGAGGGTGTCATGTACAGCCCAGTGTACAGAGTGCAGGGGTCAGGAGGGTGTCATGTACAGCCCAGTGTACAGAGTGCAGGGGTCAGGAGGGTGTCATGTACAGCCCAGTGTACAGAGTGCAGGGGTCAGGAGGGTGTCATGTACAGCCCAGTGTACAGAGTGCAGAGGTCAGGAGGGTGTCATGTACAGCCCAGTGTACAGAGTGTAGGGGTCAGGAGTGTGTCATGTACAGCCCAGTGTACAGAGTGCAGGGGTCAGGAGGGTGTCATGTACAGCCCAGTGTACAGAGTGCAGGGGTCAGGAGGGTGTCATGTACAGCCCAGTGTACAGAGTGCAGGGGTCAGGAGGGTGTCATGTACAGCCCAGTGTACAGAGTGCAGAGGTCAGGAGGGTGTCATGTACAGCCCAGTGTACAGAGTGTAGGGGTCAGGAGTGTGTCATGTACAGCCCAGTGTACAGAGCGTAGGGGTCAGGAGTGTGTCATGTACAGCCCAGTGTACAGAGCGCAGGGGTCAGGAGGGTGTCATGTACAGCCCAGTGTACAGAGTGCAGAGGTCAGGAGGGTGTCATGTACAGCCCAGTGTACAGAGCGCAGGGGTCAGGAGGGTGTCATGTACAGCCCAGTGTACAGAGTGCAGGGGTCAGGAGGGTGTCATGTACAGCCCAGTGTACAGAGTGCAGGGGTCAGGAGTGTGTCATGTACAGCCAAGTGTACAGAGTGCAATGGTCAGGAGGGTGTCATGTACAGCCCAGTGTACAGAGTGCAGGGGTCAGGAGTGTGTCATGTACAGCCCAGTGTACAGAGTGCAGGGGTCAGGAGTGTGTCATGTACAGCCCAGTGTACAGAGCGCAGGGGTCAGGAGTGTGTCATGTACAGCCCAGTGTACAGAGCGCAGGGGTCAGGAGGGTGTCATGTACAGCCAAGTGTACAGAGTGCAATGGTCAGGAGGGTGTCATGTACAGCCCAGTGTACAGAGTGCAGGGGTCAGGAGTGTGTCATGTACAGCCCAGTGTACAGAGTGCAGGGGTCAGGAGGGTGTCATGTACAGCCCAGTGTACAGAGTGCAGGGGTCAGGAGGGTGTCATGTACAGCCCAGTGTACAGAGTGCAGAGGTCAGGAGTGTGTCATGTACAGCCCAGTGTACAGAGTGCAGGGGTCAGGAGGGTGTCATGTACAGCCCAGTGTACAGAGCGTAGGGGTCAGGAGTGTGTCATGTACAGCCCAGTGTACAGAGCGCAGGGGTCAGGAGTGTGTCATGTACAGCCCAGTGTACAGAGCGCAGGGGTCAGGAGTGTGTCATGTACAGCCCAGTGTACAGAGTGCAGGGGTCAGGAGTGTGTCATGTACAGCCCAGTGTACAGAGCGCAGGGGTCAGGAGTGTGTCATGTACAGCCCAGTGTACAGAGCGTAGGGGTCAGGAGTGTGTCATGTACAGCCCAGTGTACAGAGCGCAGGGGTCAGGAGGGTGTCATGTACAGCCCAGTGTACAGAGCGTAGGGGTCAGGAGTGTGTCATGTACAGCCCAGTGTACAGAGCGCAGGGGTCAGGAGGGTGTCATGTACAGCCCAGTGTACAGAGCGTAGGGGTCAGGAGTGTGTCATGTACAGCCCAGTGTACAGAGTGCAGGGGTCAGGAGGGTGTCATGTACAGCCCAGTGTACAGAGTGCAGGGGTCAGGAGGTTGTCATGTACAGCCCAGTGTACAGAGTGCAGGGGTCAGGAGTGTGTCATGTACAGCCCAGTGTACAGAGCGTAGGGGTCAGGAGTGTGTCATGTACAGCCCAGTGTACAGAGCGCAGGGGTCAGGAGTGTGTCATGTACAGCCAGTGTACAGAGTGCAGGGGTCAGGAGTGTGTCATGTACAGCCCAGTGTACAGAGCGCAGGGGTCAGGAGTGTGTCATGTACAGCCCAGTGTACAGAGCGCAGGGGTCAGGAGTGTGTCATGTACAGCCCAGTGTACAGAGCGCAGGGGTCAGGAGTGTGTCATGTACAGCCCAGTGTACAGAGCGCAGGGGTCAGGAGTGTGTCATGTACAGCCCAGTGCACAGAGCGCAGGGGTCAGGAGTGTGTCATGTACAGCCCAGTGTACAGAGCGCAGGGGTCAGGAGGGTGTCATGTACAGCCCAGTGTACAGAGCGCAGGGGTCAGGAGTGTGTCATGTACAGCCCAGTGTACAGAGCGCAGGGGTCAGGAGTGTGTCATGTACAGCCCAGTGTACAGAGTGCAATGGTCAGGAGGGTGTCATGTACAGCCCAGTGTACAGAGCGTAGGGGTCAGGAGGGTGTCATGTACAGCCCAGTGTACAGAGTGCAGGGGTCAGGAGGGTGTCATGTACAGCCCAGTGTACAGAGTGCAGGGGTCAGGAGGGTGTCATGTACAGCCCAGTGTACAGAGCGCAGGGGTCAGGAGGGTGTCATGTACAGCCCAGTGTACAGAGCGTAGGGGTCAGGAGGGTGTCATGTACAGCCCAGTGTACAGAGTGCAGGGGTCAGGAGGGTGTCATGTACAGCCCAGTGTACAGAGTGCAGGGGTCAGGAGGGTGTCATGTACAGCCCAGTGTACAGAGTGCAGGGGTCAGGAGGGTGTCATGTACAGCCCAGTGTACAGAGCGCAGAGGTCAGGAGGGTGTCATGTACAGCCCAGTGTACAGAGCGTAGGGGTCAGGAGGGTGTCATGTACAGCCCAGTGTACAGAGCGTAGGGGTCAGGAGGGTGTCATGTACAGCCCAGTGTACAGAGCGTAGGGGTCAGGAGGGTGTCATGTACAGCCCAGTGTATAGAGCGTAGGGGTCAGGAGGGTGTCATGTACAGCCCAGTGTACAGAGCGCAGGGGTCAGGAGGGTGTCATGTACAGCCCAGTGTACAGAGCGCAGGGGTCAGGAGGGTGTCATGTACAGCCCAGTGTACAGAGTGCAGGGGTCAGGAGGGTGTCATGTACAGCCCAGTGTACAGAGTGCAGGGGTCAGGAGGGTGTCATGTACAGCCCAGTGTACAGAGCGCAGGGGTCAGGAGGGTGTCATGTACAGCCCAGTGTACAGAGTGCAATGAGCAGGAGAATTTAAAGTGATATTAAAGGCCTAGATTAAAAAAAACCAAACACATCATACTTACCTGCTGTCTGTTATGGTTCTGCACAGAGCAGCCCAGATCCTCCTCTTTGGTCCACCACCGGTGCTCCTGGACCCTCCCTCCTGTCATGTGCCCCCACAGCAAGCAGCTTGTTATGGGGGCACCCGCTACTCCATGTTTCCATTTACACATGGAGCATGGCCCCGCCCCTCTCTCTTCCCATTGGCTCACTGGCTGTGATTGACAGCAGCGGGAGCTAATGGCCCCTGCTGCTGTCTCAGCCAATGAGGAGAGGGAGTCCCAGGATAGCCGAGACTCCACTGCACATCACTGGATGGAGAGGGGGCCTAGACGAGTATTAGGTGGACTGGGGGGGGGGATGCTGCACATTGAAGATTGTTACCTTCATGCATAGAATGAGCCTTTAAAACCACTTTAACATACAAATCATTGTACTGAGTGCTGTGGTCAGGAGTATGTAACATACAATTCATTGCATAGAATGCAGAGGTCAGGAGTATGTAACATACAACTCATTGCATAGAATGTAGAGGTCAGGTGTATGTAACATACAAATCATTGTACTGAGTGCTGTGGTCAGGAGTATGTAACATACAACTCATTGCATAGAATGTAGAGGTCAGGTGTATGTAACATACAGCTCATTGTACAGAGTGCTGTGGTCAGGAGTATGTAACATACAACTCATTGCATAGAATGCAGAGGTCAGGAGTATGTAACATACAACTCATTGCATAGAATGTAGAGGTCAGGCGTATGTAACATACAACTCATTGCATAGAATGTAGAGGTCAGGTGTATGTAACATACAAATCATTGTACTGAGTGCTGTGGTCAGGAGTATGTAACATACAACTCATTGCATAGAATGTAGAGGTCAGGTGTATGTAACATACAGCTCATTGTACAGAGTGCTGTGGTCAGGAGTATGTAACATACAACTCATTGCATAGAATGTAGAGGTCAGGTGTATGTAACATACAACTCATTGTACAGAGTGCTGTGGTCAGGAGTATGTAACATACAATTCATTGCATAGAATGCAGAGGTCAGGAGTATGTAACATACAATTCATTGCATAGAATGCAGAGGTCAGGAGTATGTAACATACAACTATTTGCATAGAATGCAGAGGTCAGGAGTATGTTACAGCTCATTGTATAGAGTGGTGTGGTGAGGAGTATGTAACATACAGTCCATCATACACAATGCAATGGTCAGGAGTATGTATCATACAGCCCATCATTCAGAGTGCAGTGGTCAGGCGTATGTAACATACGGCCCATTGTGTTTCATGCTGGCCATACATGGCAGTGGCCTGAATCTATAGCATCAGTACACGGATCTGACCTCTGAACCCTGCATATATACACGGCTTGATGTTCACAAAGCAATATCACCAATATATGGTGTCCAGTTAGTACTCCCATTCCCAGTACCTGTTGGGTAGATACATGGCTATGCCGCAGGCCAATGGGTTTGCCATGGAGGCAAGAGTGGCGGCCAAATGGTAGATGCGTCCTCCGTAGGGCATGCAGGAGTAAGTCTGAACTGCAGGAAGTACAGCGTTGGTCAGCGCGTTGATCCAGGCCAGGACAAGGAAGATGAAGATCTTTTCATACAGGGAATATCTTTGACTTTCCTTCACCTCGGAAACCTCCGCACTGACCTCTTCTCCCATCATTGGTCGTTGCTCCACCCCCTTTCCCCAGGACTCCTCCTGACCTCTTTTCTGGTTCTTTAGCACCTCCTGGTGTCTGTGTGTGCTGGGCATGGTGTGAAGGGTAGTAAAGGCTATCAGGCAGATGACCATCATACCGGCCAGAAACAAGAAGAAGCTCCAGGCCGGGAACCTGGCTGGCTGGTAAACAGCTGTGAGATTTCCCAGGACAAAGGACCCATTGGTTCCGGTGATGTTCACTGGTTGGCACCTCAACACCCCAA
Source organism: Staurois parvus (assembly GCF_062004578.1). Taxonomy (NCBI): domain Eukaryota; kingdom Metazoa; phylum Chordata; class Amphibia; order Anura; family Ranidae; genus Staurois; species Staurois parvus. The sequence goes on along the minus strand of NW_028319179.1, from coordinate 157,510 downwards.
CGCCTTGAGCCAGGGCCAGGAGTGCTGGCATCAACCCACTTAGTCCCTCTCCAATGAAATAGGAGACAAGGTAGTCTGGCCGGAGGCGGGTCATGTATGGAAGGAAGGTGACGGAAGAGGTGCAGTCCACCAAGGACAGGAAGAAGATGAGAGAGAGCAGGGCCGTACTCCTCCGTGTGCCTCCTACCCAGCTTGTTTCCTGCCACAGAAATGCCAGAAGCAAACAGGACACAACCCCTACCCCTAACAGGACAAAAATGACAGGACCCTCCCGGAGGTGCCCCGGACGAAACTTATGAGTCAGTGTGACTGCCAGGGGCCCAATATTGGCAAACTGGATAAGAAGAGACAAGTAAGAGGGCAACTCCCAACCTTCTGGTGCCTGAGGCACCAACAGAGGCAACTCCACCCACACTCCATTGATGGCAACCCAGGAGCCCAAACCAAGCAAGCAGGAGAGGATATGTAGGACAAGAGCCATGACCGGCCAATCACGGGAAGTTCTGTAATAATGGGGGTTTCCGTGGAATAATAATTCACATTAATATCTTATCAGACTAAGTCTTCATCTGCAGCAGAACAGCCAATGAGGGAATCCAAGATCGGTGATCTATTAATGAGGATCCTCTGTCATCCAGATCCCGGGAGACGGGAAGGACTTGGGTTCAGACCAAATGATGAACAACTATTCCAGCTGAACAGAATCTTAATCCATAACCTCCGGAAGTGGCCAAGTTCTCTACTTTCGTGAAGATAAATCCACAAACCACAGACAATAGCTGGAATTCCAAAGGCGGCTCTTTATCCCGGAAATGAAAACATTCCACCGCCTGTGAAGAGGAAATAAGATAATAAAAAAAATATTCACCAACAGAGAAGAGAAATCTCGAGGAATGATGGAATTCAGAGGACAGAGATGACAGTGTGTGGATCTCACCCATCACCACCTAGATCCATTGTACAGATCAACAATGATCCCATCTATATACCAGAATCCATTGTACAGATCAGCAGATACAATTGTCCCATCTACCGTGCAGGAAATGTGTATTTGCCCCCCCTGATGGTGAATGTTCGCCCCTCACACAGAAATGATCGGTCTAACAATGGAATGTTCGCCCCTCACACAGAAACGATCGGTCTAACAATGGAATGTTCGCCCCTCACACAGAAACGATCGTTCTAACAATGGAATGTTTGCCCCTCACACAGAAACGATCGGTCTAACAATGGAATGTTCGCCCCTCACACAGAAACGATCGGTCTAACAATGGAATGTTCGCCCCTCACACAGAAATGATCGGTCTAACAATGGAATGTTCGCCCCTCACACAGAAATGATCGGTCTAACAATGGAATGTTCGGTGTAACACTGAGAGACAGAATACAACAACAAATTCAGCAGAAATGCGTCTAACAAATGATGACGGATCTGCATGTTCATGAGGGAAAGAAGGATTTGATCCCCTATCATTCAGCAGGATTTCTGGCTCCCAGGTGTCTCTCATACAGGTAACAAGCTGAGATTAGAAGCAGTCTCTTAAAGGGAGTGCTGCTAATCTCATTGTGTTACCTGTATAAAAGACACCTGTCCACAGGAGCCATCAAACCATCAGATTCCAAACTCTCCACCATGGCAAAGACCAAAGAGCTGTCCAAGGATGTCAGGGACAAGATGGTAGACCTACACAAGGCTGGACTGGGCTACCAAACTATGGCCAAGCAGCTTGGTGAGAAGGTGACAACAGTTGGTGCAATCATTCACAAATGGAAGAAACACAAAACAAGTGTCAGTCTCCCTAGGTCTGGTGCACCATGCAAGATCTCACCTCGTGGAGTGTCAATGATCGGTGTAACACCGAGAGACCCCCCGAGAGGCAAATCGGATATTCCCTGGATCAACGTTCCCTATAAATGTTCTATCCAGTTATATTCTGTGTATCTGAGAAGGAATCCAGGACTTTTTTAAAGAAATCGTTGATAATCATGGCAATCCTCTATGGTGGAGATAATGAGCACTCACAGGAGCCCTGAGGAAGTCACGTGACTCGTGACACAATGCGTAGGACGGAAGCGTGGTGACGTCACTTCCGGTACAGACGGCAGCCGCCATCTTGGTACTCCTTAAGTCTACACACCTCTCTGCATTGCAGGGTTTCTTGCCTGTATGGGTCTGCGGACCTTGTTTTAAATGTGAATAGTCACTTTGCTTTCTTTTTTACCAATAATTATTGACTTACTACACTATGGGAAGCTTTTGATTCTAATTTTTCATGTGGGGCCATTGGAGAGGAGAGTATGTTGGCCAAATCCATGAAGGGGCATCTGAGCTATTATTGCTGGAACTCCTGTAGTGCTCATTATCCCCACCATAGAGGATTGCCCGGATTACCATCGAGGGGGACACAGCGGTATCATCCACTGAGTGCATTTAAAGCCTTACGACCCCCTGCAGGTCGCAGGTTGGAGGTGAGAGGAGAGCGCACGCTAGCTGGAGGATTGTATTGCAGTGATCACTGGATGTTTCCCGGCTTGTGCTGAAGATACACAGATATCACTAGGACTGTACACTATATTGTGGAACATTTTATTCTTTCAGTGTATTTCACATTTGGTCATCACTGGCACTGTATATACACTGTGTGGTCTTGTGTGCATGGACTGAAGGAGACTGTGTGTGTATGTGTGCGTGTGTGGGTGTGTGTGTGTGTGTGTGTGCGTGTGTATGTGTGCGTGTATGTATGTGTGTGTGGGTGTATGTGTGCGTGTGTATGTGTGCGTGTGTGGGTGTGTGTGTGTATGTGTGCGTGTGTGTGTGTATGTATGTGTGTGTGGGTGTATGTGTGCGTGTGTTGGTGTCCGTGTGTGTGTGTATGTGTGCGTGTGCGTGTGTATGTGTGCATGTGTGGGTGTGTATGTGTGCGTGTGTGTGTGTATGCATGCGTGTGTGTGTGTATGTGTGCGTGTGTGGGTGTGTGTGTGTATGCATGCGTGTGTGTGTGTATGTGTGCGTGTGTGGGTGTGTGTGTGTATGTGTGCGTGTGTGTGTGTATGTATGTGTGTGTGGGTGTATGTGTGCGTGTGTGGGTGTACGTGTGTGTGTGTATGTGTGCGTGTGTGTGTGTATGTGTGCGTGTGTATGTGTATGTGTGCGTGTGTGGGTGTATGTGTGTGTGTGTATGTGTGCGTGTGTGGGTGTATGTGTGTATGTGTGCGTGTGTGGGTGTACGTGTGTGTGTGTATGTGTGCGTGTGTGTGTGTATGTGTGCGTGTGTATGTGTATGTGTGTGTATGTGTGCGTGTGTATGTGTGCGTGTGTGGGTGTGGGTGTATGTATGTGTGTGTGTATGTATATATATACATATGTGTGTTTGGGGGGGGGGGGGGTCGGGGAGTTGTACATGATATTGAAAAGAATCAAAGGCTGGAAGGTGAGCAAAAGGAAACGGAGGAATGGAAGGTACTACAGAAAGAAGACCGCTGTTGGGGTTTGATTGGATGATGAAGATGGAGGGATACAAGGTAGAACCGGAAGGAGATGGAGGGATGGAAGGTGGTACTGGGAGGAGATGGAGGGATGGAAGGTTGTACTGGGAGGAGATGGAGGGATGGAAGGTTGTACTGGGAGGAGATGGAGGGATGGAAGGTGGTACTGAGAGGAGATGGAGGGATGGAAGGTGGTACTGAGAGGAGATGGAGGGATGGAAGGTGGTACTGAGAGGAGATGGAGGGATGGAAGGTGGTACTGAGAGGAGATGGAGGGATGGAAGGTGGTACTGGAGGAGATGGAGGGATGGAAGGTGGTACTGGGAGGAGATGGAGGGATGGAAGGTGGTACTGGGAGGAGATGGAGGGATGGAAGGTGGTACTGAGAGGAGATGGAGGGATGGAAGGTGGTACTGGGAGGAGATGGAGGGATGGAAGGTGGTACTGGAGGAGATGGAGGGATGGAAGGCGGTACTGAGAGGAGATGGAGGGATGGAAGGCGGTACTGAGAGGAGATGGAGGGATGGAAGGCGGTACTGAGAGGAGATGGAGGGATGGAAGGCAGTACTGGGAGGAGATGGATGGAAGGTGGTACTGGCAGGAGATGGAGGGATGGAAGGCAGTACTGGGAGGAGATGGATGGAAGGTGGTACTGGGAGGAGATGGAGGGATGGAAGGCAGTACTGGGATGAGATGGAGGGATGGAAGTTGGTACTGGGAGGAGATGGAGGGATGTAAGGTGGCACTAAGAGGAGATGGAGGGATGGAAGCTGGTAGTAGGAGGAGATGGAGGGATAGAAGGTGGCACTGGGAGGAGATGGAGGGATGGAAGCTAGTAGTAGGAGGAGATGGAGGGCTGGAAGGTGGTACTGGGAGGAGATGGAGGGATGGAAGGTGGTACTGGGAGGAGATGGAGGGATGGAAGGTAGTACTGGGAGGAGATGGAGGGATGGAAGGTGTTACTAGGAGGAGATGGAGGGATGTAAGGTAGTACTGGGAGGAGATGGAGGGATGGAAGGTAGTACTGGGAGGAGATACAGGGATGGAAGGTGGCACTAGGAGGAGATGGAGGGATGGAAGGTGGTAGTAGGAGGAGATGGAGGGATGGAAGGTGGTACTGGGAGGAGATGGAGGGATGGAAGGTTGTACTGGAAGGAGATGGAGGGATGGAAGGTTGTACTGGAAGGAGATGGAGGGATGGAAGGTGGTATTAAGAGGAGATGGAGGGATGGAAGTTGGTACTGGGAGGAGATGGAGGGATGGAAGGTAGTACTGGGAGGAGATGGAGGGATGGAAGGTTGTACTGGGAGGAGATGGAGGGATGGAAGGTTGTACTGAGAGGAGATGGAGGGATGGAAGGTGGTACTGGGAGGAGATGGAGGGATGGAAGGTTGTACTGGGAGGAGATGGAGGGATGGAAGGTGGTACTAAGAGGAGATGGAGGGATGGAAGTTGGTACACGGAGGAGATGGAGGGATGGAAGGCGGTACTGGAGAAGATGGATGGAAGGTGGTACTGGGAGGAGATGGAGGGATGGAAGGTGGTACTCAGAGGAGATGGAGGGATGGAAGGTGGCACTGGGAGGAGATGGAGGGATGGAAGGTGGTACTGGGAGGAGATGGAGGGATGGAAGGTGGTACTGAGAGGAGATGGAGGGATGGAAGGTGGTACTGGGAGGAGATGGAGGGATGGAAGGTGATACTGGGAGGAGATGGATGAATGGAAGGAGGTACTGGGAAGAGATGGAGGGATGGAAGGTAGTACTGGGAGGAGATGGAGGGATGGAAGGTGGTACTGGGAGGAGATGGAGGGATGGAAGCTGGTAGTAGGAGGAGATTGAGGGATGGAAGGTGGCACTGGGAGGAGCTGGAGGGATGGAAGCTGGTAGTAGGAGGAGATGGAGGGATGGAAGGTGGCACTAAGAGGAGATGGAGGGATGGAAGGTGGCACAAGGAGGAGATGGAGGGATGGAAGGTGTTACTAGGAGGAGATGGAGGGATGGAAGGTAGTACTGGGAGGAGATGGAGGGATGGAAGGTAGTACTGGGAGGAGATGGAGGGATGGAAGGTGGCACTAGGAGGAGATGGAGGGATGGAAGGTGGTAGTAGGAGGAGATGGAGGGATGGAAGGTGGTACTGGTAGGAGATGGAGGGATAGAAGGTGGTACTGGGTGGATATGGAGGGATGGAAGGTGATTCGAAGTGGAAATGGAGGGATGGAAGGCAGTACTGGGAGGAGATGGAGGGATGGAAGGCAGTACTGGGAGGAGATGGAGGGATGGAAGGTTGTACTGGGAGGAGATGGAGGGATGGAGGGATGGAAGGTGGAACTGGGAGGAGATGGAGGGATGGAAGGTTGTACTAGTAGGAGATGGAGGGATGGAAGGCGGTACTAAGAGGAGATGGAGGGATGGAAGTTGGTACACGGAGGAGATGGAGGGATGAAAGGCGGTACTGGAGAAGATGGATGGAAGGTGGTACTGGGAGGAGATGGAGGAATGGAAGGTGGTACAGGGAGGAGATGGAGGGATGGAAGATGGTACTGGGAGGAGATGGAGGGATGGAAGGTGGTACTGGGAGGAGATGGAGGGATGGAAGGTGGTACTGAGAGGAGATGGAGGGATGGAAGGTGGTACTGGGAGGAGATGGAGGGATGGAAGGTGATACTGAGAGGAGATGGATGAATGGAAGGAGGTACTGGGAGGAGATGGAGGGATGGAAGGCGGTACTGGGAGGAGATGTAGGGATGGAAGGCGGTACTGGGAGGAGATGGAGGGATGGAAGGCGGTACTGGGAGCAGATGGAGGGATGGAATGTGGCACTGGGAGGAGATGGAGGGATAGAAGGTGGTACTGGGACGAGATGGAGGGATGGAAGGAGGTACTAAGTGGAGATGGAGGGATGGAAGGTGGCACTGGGAGGAGATGGAGGGATGGAAGGTGGCACCGGGAGAAGATGGAAGGATTGAAGGCGGTATCGGGAGGAGATGGAGGGATGGAAGGTAGTACTGGGAGGAGATGGAGGGTATAGAAGGTGGCACTGGGAGGAAATGGAGGGATGGAAGGTGGTACTGGGAGGAGATGGAGGGATGGAAGGTGGTACTGGGAGGAGATGGAGGGATGGAAGGCGGTACTGGGAGGAGATGGAGGGATGGAAGGTGGTACTGGGAGGAGATGGATGGAAGGCGGTACTGGGAGGAGATGGAGGGATGGAAGGCGGTACTGGGAGGAGATGGAGGGATGGAAGGCGGTACTGGGATGAGATGGAGGGATGGAAGTTGGTACTGGGAGGAGATGGAGGGATGTAAGGTGGCACTAAGAGGAGATGGAGGGATGGAAGCTGGTAGTAGGAGGAGCTGGAGGGATGGAAGGTGGCACTGGGAGGAGATGGAGGGATGGAAGCTAGTAGTAGGAGGAGATGGAGGGCTGGAAGGTAGTACTGGGAGGAGATGGAGGGATGGAAGGTGGTACTGAGAGGAGATGGAGGGATGGAAGCTGGTAGTAGGAGGAGATGGAGGGATGGAAGGTGGCACTGGGAGGAGATGGAGGGATGGAAGGTGGTACTGGGAGGAGATGGAGGGATGGAAGGTTGTACTGGGAGGAGATGGAGGGATGGAGGGATGGAAGGTGGAACTGGGAGGAGATGGAGGGATGGAAGGTTGTACTAGTAGGAGATGGAGGGATGGAAGGCGGTACTAAGAGGAGATGGAGGGATGGAAGTTGGTACACGGAGGAGATGGAGGGATGAAAGGCGGTACTGGAGAAGATGGATGGAAGGTGGTACTGGGAGGAGATGGAGGAATGGAAGGTGGTACAGGGAGGAGATGGAGGGATGGAAGATGGTACTGGGAGGAGATGGAGGGATGGAAGGTGGTACTGGGAGGAGATGGAGGGATGGAAGGTGGTACTGAGAGGAGATGGAGGGATGGAAGGTGGTACTGGGAGGAGATGGAGGGATGGAAGGTGATACTGAGAGGAGATGGATGAATGGAAGGAGGTACTGGGAGGAGATGGAGGGATGGAAGGCGGTACTGGGAGGAGATGTAGGGATGGAAGGCGGTACTGGGAGGAGATGGAGGGATGGAAGGCGGTACTGGGAGCAGATGGAGGGATGGAATGTGGCACTGGGAGGAGATGGAGGGATAGAAGGTGGTACTGGGACGAGATGGAGGGATGGAAGGAGGTACTAAGTGGAGATGGAGGGATGGAAGGTGGCACTGGGAGGAGATGGAGGGATGGAAGGTGGCACCGGGAGAAGATGGAAGGATTGAAGGCGGTATCGGGAGGAGATGGAGGGATGGAAGGTAGTACTGGGAGGAGATGGAGGGTATAGAAGGTGGCACTGGGAGGAAATGGAGGGATGGAAGGTGGTACTGGGAGGAGATGGAGGGATGGAAGGTGGTACTGGGAGGAGATGGAGGGATGGAAGGTGGTACTGGGAGGAGATGGAGGGATGGAAGGTGGTACTGGGAGGAGATGGATGGAAGGCGGTACTGGGAGGAGATGGAGGGATGGAAGGCGGTACTGGGATGAGATGGAGGGATGGAAGTTGGTACTGGGAGGAGATGGAGGGATGTAAGGTGGCACTAAGAGGAGATGGAGGGATGGAAGCTGGTAGTAGGAGGAGCTGGAGGGATGGAAGGTGGCACTGGGAGGAGATGGAGGGATGGAAGCTAGTAGTAGGAGGAGATGGAGGGCTGGAAGGTAGTACTGGGAGGAGATGGAGGGATGGAAGGTGGTACTGAGAGGAGATGGAGGGATGGAAGCTGGTAGTAGGAGGAGATGGAGGGATGGAAGGTGGCACTGGGAGGAGATGGAGGGATGGAAGGTGGTACTGGGAGGAGATGGAGGGATGGAAGGTTGTACTGGGAGGAGATGGAGGTATGGAAGGTGGTACAAAGAGGAGATGGAGGGATGGAAGTTGGTACACGGAGGAGATGGAGGGTGAAAGGCGGTACTGGAGAAGATGGATGGAAGGTGGTACTGGGAGGAGATGGAGGGATGGAAGTTGGTACACGGAGGAGATGGAGGGTGGAAGGCGGTACTGGAGAAGATGGATGGAAGGTGGTACTGAGAGGAGATGGAGGGATGGAAGGTGGCACTGGGAGGAGATGGAGGGATGGAAGGTGGCACTGGGAGGAAATGGAGGGATGGAAGGTGGCACTGGGAGGAAATGGAGGGATGGAAGGTGGCACTGGGAGGAGATGGATGAATGGAAGGAGGTACTGGGAGGAGATGGAGGGATGGAAGGTGGCACTGGGAGGAGATGGAGGGATGGAAGGTGGTACTGGGAAGAGATGGAGGGATGGAAGGCGGTACTGGGAGGAGATGGAGGGATGGAAGGCGGTACTGGGAGGAGATGGAGGGATGGAAGGCGGTACTGGGAGGAGATGGAGGGATGGAAGGCGGCACTGGGAGGAGATGGAGGGATGGAAGGTGGCACTGGGAGGAGCTGGAGGGATGGAAGGTGGCACTGGGAGGAGATGGAGGGATGGAAGGAGGTACTACGTGGAGATGGAGGGATGGAAGGTGGCACCGGGAGGGGATGGAAGGATGGAAGGTGGCACTGGGAGGAGATGGAGGGATGGAAGGTGGTAGTAGGAGGAGTTGGAGGGATGGAAGGTGGTAGTAAGAGGAGATGGAGGGATGGAAGGTGGTACTGGGAGGAGATGGAGGGATGGAAGGTGGCACTGGGAGGAGATGGAAGGTAGCACTGGGAGGAGATGGAGGGATGGAAGGTGGCACTGGGAGGAGATGGAGGGATGGAAGGTAGTACTGGGAGGAGATGGATGGTATGGAAGGTGGCACTGGGAGGAGATGGAGGGATGGAAGGTGGTAGTAGGAGGAGTTGGAGGGATGGAAGGTGGTAGTAAGAGGAGATGGAGGGATGGAAGGTGGTACTGGGAGGAGATGGAGGGATGGAAGGTGGCACTGGGAGGAGATGGAAGATGGCACTGGGAGGAGATGGAGGGATGGAAGGTGGCACTGGGAGGAGATGGAGGGAAGGAAGGTGGCACTGGGAGGAGATGGAGGGATGGAAGGTGGCACTGGGAGCAGATGGAGGGATGGAAGATGGCACTGGGAGGAGATGGAGGGATAGAAGGTGGCACTGGGAGGAGATGGAGGGATGGCAGGTGGCACTGGGAGGAGATGGAGGGATGGAAGGTGGCACTGGGAGGAGATGGAGGGATGGAAGGTGGCACTGGGAGGAGATGGAGGGATGGAAGGTGGTACTGGGAGGAGATGGAGGGAAGGAAGGTGGCACTGGGAGGAGATGGAGGGATGGAAGGTGGTACAGGGAGGAGATGGAGGGATGGAAGGTGGCACTGGGAGGAGATGGAGGGATGGAAGGTGGTACTGGGAGGAGATGGAGGGATGGAAGGTGGTAGTAGGAGGAGATGGAGGGATGGAAGGTGGTACTGGGAGGAGATGGAGGGAAGGAAGGTGGTACTGGGAGGAGATGGAGGGATGGAAGGTGGTACTGGGAGGAGATGGAGGGAAGGAAGGTGGTACTGGGAGGAGATGGAGGGATGGAAGTTGGTACTGGGAGGAGATGGAGGGAAGGAAGGTGGTACTGGGAGGAGATGGAGGGATGGAAGGTGGTAGTAGGAGGAGGTGGAGGGATGGAAGGTGGTACTGGAAGGAGATGGAGGGATGGAAGGTGGTACTGGGAGGAGGTGGAGGGATGGAAGGCGGTACTGGGAGGATATGGAGGGATGGAAGGTGATAGTAGGAGGAGATGGAGGGATGGAAGGTGGTACTGGAAGGAGATGGAGGGATGGAAGGTGGTACTGGGAGGAGATGGAGGGATGGAAGGTGGTACTGGGAGGAGATGGAGGGATGGAAGGTGGTACTGGGAGGAGATGGAGGGATGGAAGGTGGTACTGGGAGGAGATGGAGGGAAGGAAGGTGGTACTGGGAGGAGATGGAGGGATGGAAGGTGGTACTGGGAGGAGATGGAGGGAAGGAAGGTGGTACTGGGAGGAGATGGAGGGATGGAAGGTGGTACTGGGAGGAGATGGAGGGATGGAAGGTGGTACTGGGAGGAGATGGAGGGATGGAAGGTGGTAGTAGGAGGAGATGGAGGGATGGAAGGTGGTACTGGGAGAAGATGGAGGGATGGAAGGTGGTACTGGGAGGAGATGGAGGGATGGAAGGTGGTAGTAGGAGGAGATGGAGGGATGGAAGGTGGTACTGGAAGGAGATGGAGGGATGGAAGGTGGTACTGGGAGGAGGTGGAGGGATGGAAGGCGGTACTGGGAGGATATGGAGGGATGGAAGGTGATAGTAGGAGGAGATGGAGGGATGGAAGGTGGTACTGGAAGGAGATGGAGGGATGGAAGGTGGTACTGGGAGGAGATGGAGGGATGGAAGGTGGTACTGGGAGGAGATGGAGGGATGGAAGGCGGTACTGGGAGGATATGGAGGGATGGAAGGTGATAGTAGGAGGAGATGGAGGGATGGAAGGTGGTACTGGAAGGAGATGGAGGGATGGAAGGTGGTACTGGGAGGAGATGGAGGGATGGAAGGTGGTACTGGGAGGAGATGGAGGGATGGAAGGTGGTACTGGGAGGAGATGGAGGGATGGAAGGTGGTACTGGGAGGAGATGGAGGGAAGGAAGGTGGTACTGGGAGGAGATGGAGGGATGGAAGGTGGTACTGGGAGGAGATGGAGGGAAGGAAGGTGGTACTGGGAGGAGATGGAGGGATGGAAGGTGGTACTGGGAGGAGATGGAGGGATGGAAGGTGGTACTGGGAGGAGATGGAGGGATGGAAGGTGGTAGTAGGAGGAGATGGAGGGATGGAAGGTGGTACTGGGAGACGATGGAGGGATGGAAGGTGGTACTGGGAGGAGATGGAGGGATGGAAGGTGGTAGTAGGAGGAGATGGAGGGATGGAAGGTGGTACTGGAAGGAGATGGAGGGATGGAAGGTGGTACTGGGAGGAGGTGGAGGGATGGAAGGCGGTACTGGGAGGATATGGAGGGATGGAAGGTGATAGTAGGAGGAGATGGAGGGATGGAAGGTGGTACTGGAAGGAGATGGAGGGATGGAAGGTGGTACTGGGAGGAGATGGAGGGATGGAAGGTGGTACTGGGAGGAGATGGAGGGATGGAAGGCGGTACTGGGAGGAGATGGAGGGATGGAAGGCGGTACTGGGAGGAGATGGAGGGATGGAAGGCGGTACTGGGAGGAGATGGAGGGATGGAAGGTGGTACTGGGAGGAGATGGAGGGATGGAAGGTGGTACTGGGAGGAGATGGAGGGATGGAAGGTGGTACTGGGAGGAGATGGAGGGATGGAAGGTGGTAGTAGGAGGAGATGGAGGGATGGAAGGTGGTACTGGAAGGAGATGGAGGGATGGAAGGCGGTACTGGGAGGATATGGAGGGATGGAAGGTGATAGTAGGAGGAGATGGAGGGATGGAAGGTGGTACTGGAAGGAGATGGAGGGATGGAAGGTGGTACTGGGAGGAGATGGAGGGATGGAAGGCGGTACTGGGAGGAGATAGAGGGATGGAAGGTGGTACTGGGAGGAGATGGAGGGATGGAAGGCGGTACTGGGAGGAGATGGAGGGATGGAAGGCGGTACTGGGAGGAGATGGAGGGATGGAAGGCGGTACTGGGAGGAGATGGAGGGATGGAAGGTGGTACTGGGAGGAGATGGAGGGATGGAAGGCGGTACTGGGAGGAGATGGAGGGATGGAAGGTGGTAGTAGGAGGAGATGGAGGGATGGAAGGTGGGTGAGAATGGACAATGGTTGATTAACCTTCACATTTCATAGTGAACACCACAACCTGCAGAGTGATGGAGATTCCAGGGTGTGTCATGTGTGGTGCAGTGAGGTGTAGAGGAATTCACTGCTCGGGGGAGTGCCTCCCTAGGATGGGCACCTACTGCTCTCTGTCAGTCAGTGATACTTTCCTCAGGGAGGGGCAGGTGGAGCTGCCAGTTAGCAGCTGACATTCCAGAAGGGATTAATCAAGAACGACCTACATACGGCCCTGAAGTCTGCTGCAGATCCTGAGATATGAATATTTCCTCCTCCAGAACGACACATATGGGGGGTCTCCATAACACCCCCCACACCTACCACATAACTACTTACCTCCTGCAATAGAAAACTCCTCCTACCACCTACCTCCAGAGAGCGATCTCCTCCATGAGTGTATCACACCCCACACCTACCACATAACTACTTACCTCCTGCAATAGAAAACTCCTCCTACCACCTACCTCCAGAGAGAGCGATCTCCTCCATGAGTATATCACCCCCCACATCTATTACATAACTACTTACCTCCTGCCATAGAAAACTCCTCCTACCACCTACCTCCAGAGAGCGATCTCCTCCATGAGTATATCACACCCCACACCTACCACATAACTACTTACCTCCTGCCATAGAAAACTCCTCCTACCACCTACCTCCAGAGAGCGATCTCCTCCATGAGTATATCACCCCCCACATCTATTACATAACTACTTACCTCCTGCCATAGAAAACTCCTCATACCACCTACCTCCAGAGAACGATCTCCTCCATGAGTGTATCACACCCCACACCTACCACATAACTACTTACCTCCTGCCATAGAAAACTCCTCATACCACCTACCTCCAGAGAGAGCGATCTCCTCCATGAGTGTATCACCCCCCACACCTACCACATAACTACTTACCTCCTGCCATAGAAAACTCCTCCTACCACCTACCTCCAGGGAGCGATCTCCTCCATGAGTGTATCACACCCCACACATAACTACTTACCTCCTGCCATAGAAAACTCCTCTGATAAAGAGCACAGCACATTACTAACTTACCTATTAGAGAAAGTAACTCACAACACCTACTTACCTTCTGCCTGAACACCTCATAATCCCCCCCCTCCCCCATCTCTCACACTTCACATTACCTCTTGATACAGAAAATGCATGATATGACCCACCTACCCCTGATCACAGAACATACCTCTTCACACCTCTCTACCTACTATACAAAACACCTCATGACAACCTACCTACCTCCTGTCCCAGAGCACACAGAGCAACACCAATCAAAGAAAAGGTAAGTTGATGCCCCCAGAAATCTCAGTACCAGTAAGTAGGTGGTCTCTGGTGAAACAGAATAGGTGGGTGATCTCAAATGACACATGACAAGTAGGTAAGTGGTCTCATTTAACACAAGACAGGTAGGTGGAGGCAGAATGGGTAGGTGGGTGGTCTCTGGTAATACAGGACAGGGAAGGGGTTTCAGGAGACACAGGAAGGTAGGTGGTCTCAAGTGATTCAGAACTAGTAGGTAGATAAGTAGTCTTAGGTGATACAGTACAGGTAGGTAGTCTCAGGTGATTAGGATAGATAGGTGGTCTCAGGTGATTCAGAAGTGGTAGGCAGGTGGTCTCTGGTAATACATGATGGGTAGGTAAGTTGTCTCAAGTGATTGAGAAGTGAGAGGTAGGTAGTCTCAGGTGATACAGAGCATGTAGGTAAATGGTTTTAGGTAATGCAAAGTTAGAAGGTAGGTAGACTCGGGGAATGCAGGTTGGCTAGGTAGGTGGTCTCAGGTGATACAGGACAGGTATAAAAGTGGCCTCAGGTGATACAGGGTGGGTTGGTGGGAAGTCTCAGAATATAAAGGACAGGTGGGTGTTCTCAAGTGACAGGAAGGTAGGTGGTCTCAGGTGATACAGGGTGGGTTGGTGGGAAGTCTCAGATTATACAGGACAGGTGGGTGTTCTCAAGTGACAGGAAGGTAGGTGGTCTCAGGTGATACAGGGTGGGTTGGTGGGAAGTCTCAGATTATAAAGGACAGGTGGGTGTTCTCAAGTGACAGGAAGGTAGGTGGTCTCAGGTGATACAGGGTGGGTTGGTGGGAAGTCTCAGATTATAAAGGACAGGTGGGTGTTCTCAGGTGACAGGAAGGTAGGTGGTTTCAGGTGATACAGGGTGGGTTGGTGGGAAGTCTCAGATTATAAAGGACAGGTGGGTGTTCTCAAGTGACAGGAAGGTAGGTGGTTTCAGGTGATACAGGGTGGGTTGGTGGGAAGTCTCAGATTATACAGGACAGGTGGGTGTTCTCAAGTGACAGGAAGGTAGGTGGTCTCAGGTGATACATGTCATGAAATTAGGTGGTCTTAGGTAATACAGGATGTGAAGGTAGGTGGCCTCTGCTGACACAGGACAGGTATGTAGGGAAGACCCCAGTACTCTCCCTGGATCCCAACCACCCCGTATGGCTGTCAGACCCCCCATACACCCTGTAGGTGGTCACTCACCCATGTGTTCTGCTGGAGGTCAGTCTCTGTTCTGGGATCTGATGAGAAGAAACTGAGTTATGTCTCAGCTGACGGAGGAGTGACTGGAGGAGGGGTGAGGAAAGGAGGGGGGGGGTGAAAGTTCTGGGCTCCTGCCTTCTATGAAGAAGTTCTGGGTGGAGGGATGGGGAGCACTCATCTCATTGTACAGCACCTAGAAGAAGTCCCCCTCCCCCGTGAAATGTCCCCAAGTTGTCATGTTACAATGTATTTATTGGGACTGAATGTGAAAAGTGTGGTGGGATTTGTATTCGGCCCCCCGGAGTCAATACTTTGTAGGACCCCCTTTGGCTGCCATTCCAGCTGCAAGTCTTTTTGGGGATGTCTCTTTGCACATCTAGAGAGGGACATTTCTGCCCGTTCTTCTTTGCAGAATCCCTCAAGCTGTCAGATTGGATGGAGGGCGTCTGGAAACAGCAATTTTCAGGTCTGGCCACAGATTCTCCATTGGATTTGGGTCTGGACTGTGACTGGGCCATTCTAACCCATGAAGATGCTTTGATGGGAACCATTCCATTGTAGGTCTGGCTGGATGTTTCGGGTCGTTGTCCTGCTGGAAGGGGAACCTCCGCCCCGGTCTCATGTCTTCTGCAGACTCTAACAGGTCTTCTTCTAGGATTGCCCTGTATTTGGCTCCATCCATCTTCCCGTCAACTCCGACCAGCTTCCCTGTCCCTGCTGAAGAAAAGCATCCCCACACCATGATGATGCTGCCACCACCATGTTTCACGGTGGGGATGGTGTGTTCAGGGGGATGGGCGGTGTTAGTTTTCCCCCACACATAGCGTTTTGCTTTTAGGCCGTAAAGTCCCATGTTGGTCCCCTCTGACCAGAGCCCCTTCTTCCACACGTTTGCTGTCCCCCCCACATGGCTTCTCACAAACTGCAGACGGGACTTCTTATGGCTTTCCTCCAACAATGGCTTTCTTCTTGTCACTCTTCCATAAAGGCCAGATTTGTGGAGTGAAGACTAATAGTTGTCCTGAGGACAGATTCCCCCCCTGAGCTGTGATCTCTGCAGCTCCTCCAGAGTTCCCATGAGCCTCTTGGCTGCTTCTCTGATGAATGCTCTCCTTGCCCGGCCAGTCAGTTTAGGTGGACGGCCATGTCTTGGTAGGTTGGCAGTTGTGCCGTACTCCTCCCATGATGGATTGAACACAGTGCTCTGTGAGATGGGCAAAGCTCGGGAGATTAATAACCTGACCCTGCTTTACACTTCTCCACAACTTTATCCCTGACCTGTCTTGTGTGTTCCTTGGCCATCATGATGCTGATTGGTCACTAATGTCCTCTAACAAACCTCTGAGGGCTTCACAGAACAGCTGGATTTATACTGAGATCACATGACACACAGGGGGACTCTATGTACTAATCGGGTGACATCTGAAGGCAATTGGTTCCACTAGATTTTAGTTAGGGGGATCAGAGTAAAGGGGGCTGAATACAAATGCCGCCACACTTTTCACAGATTTATTGGTCACAAATGTTGGAAACCATTTCTCATTTACCTTCCACTTCACAATTATGTGCCCCTTGTGTCGGTCCATCACATCCAATCCCGATAGATACATTGTAACATGACAACATGGGGGGGGGGGGGATACATTGTAACATGACAACATGGGGGGGGGGATACATTGTAACATGACAACATGGGGGGGGGGATACATTGTAACATGGGGGGGGATACATTGTAACATGACAACATGGGGGGGGGGGGGATACATTGTAACATGACAACATGGGGGGGGGATACATTGTAACATGACAACATGGGAGGGGGGATACATTGTAACATGACATGGGGGGGGAATACATTGTAACATGACAACATGGGGGGGGGGGGTACATTGTAACATGACAACATGGGGGGGGGATACATTGTAACATGACATGGGGGGGGAATACATTGTAACATGACAACATGGGGGGGGGGATACATTGTAACATGACATGGGGGGGAATACATTGTAACATGACATGGGGGGGAATACATTGTAACATGACAACATGGGGGGGGATACATTGTAACATGACAACATGGGGGGGGGGGAAGACATTGTAACATGACAACACGGGGGACATTCCAAGGGGAGGAATGCTTCCACAAGGCACTGTACATGGAGGGAGGGGGGATGGGGAACACTCACCATCATCCTACATGGAGGGTGTATCATGCTCAGATGTGGGGGGGGAGGGGTCCCAGATGACTGCACAAGTCAGTATCAGACCTGCCAGGATGACTTGGTTCAATTCACTCAGCATGCAGGGAGTGTACATACATAGTGCAATCTGCATCGTGTCTTACCAGAGGACAGATCACCATCAGCTGCACCAGATCCTCCCTATACACTGACAGTCACAGCTCCCCTCCAGTGCAGGTACAGTCACCCCAATATCAGACTCACAGAGTCCCCCCCCCCTGCACCCCAAGAATAGACCTCTGTCTCTCAACAGGAGTCTCTCCCTCCCATCCCCCAATAACAGACTCCTATACCTCAGCGGGGGTCTCTCCCCTCCATCCCCCAATAATGGACTCCTGTACCTCAGCGGGGGTCTCTCCCCCCCATCCCCCAATAATGGACTCCTATACCTCAGCGGGGGTCTCTCCCTTCCCCCAATAATGGACTCCTATACCTCAGCGGGGGTCTCTCCCCCCCATCCCCCAATAATGGACTCCTGTACCTCAGCGGGGGTCTCTCCCCCCCATCCCCCAATAATGGACTCCTGTACCTCAGCGGGGGTCTCTCCCCCCCATCCCCCAATAATGGACTCTTATACCTCAGCGGGGGTCTCTCCCTCCCATCCCCCAATAATGGACTCCTGTACCTCAGCGGGGGTCTCTCCCCCCCATCCCCCAATAATGGACTCTTATACCTCAGCGGGGGTCTCTCCCCCCATCCCCCAATAATGGACTCCTGTACCTCAGCGGGGGTCTCTCCCCCCCATCCCCCAATAATGGACTCCTGTACCTCAGCGGGGGTCTCTCCCCCCCATCCCCCAATAATGGACTCCTATACCTCAGCGGGGGTCTCTCCCCTCCCCCAATAATGGACTCCTGTACCTCAGCGGGGGTCTCTCCCCCCCATCCCCCAATAATGGACTCCTATACCTCAGCGGGGGTCTCTCCCCTCCATCCCCCAATAATAGACTCCAATACCTCAGCGGGGGTCTCTCCCTCCCATCCCCCAATAATGGACTCCTATACCTCAGCGGGGGTCTCTCCCCCCCATCCCCCAATAATAGACTCCTATACCTCAGCGGGGGTCTCTCCCCTCCCCCAATAATGGAGTCCTATACCTCAGCGGGGGTCTCTCCCCTCCCATCCCCCAATAATGGACTCCTATACCTCAGCGGGGGTCTCTCCCCTCCCATCCCCCAATAACAGACTCCTGTACCTCAGCGGGGGTCTCTCCCCCCCATCCCCCAATAATGGACTCCAATACCTCAGCGGGGGTCTCTCCCCTCCCATCCCCCAATAATAGACTCCTATACCTCAGCGGGGGTCTCTCCCTCCCATCCCCCAATAATGGACTCCAATACCTCAGCGGGGGTCTCTCCCTCCCATCCCCCAATAATGGACTCCAATACCTCAGCGGGGGTCTCTCCCTCCCATCCCCCAATAACAGACTCCTATACCTCAGCGGGGGTCTCTCCCTCCCATCCCCCAATAACAGACTCCTATACCTCAGCGGGGGTCTCTCCCCTCCCCCAATAATGGACTCCTATACCTCAGCGGGGGTCTCTCCCTCCCATCCCCCAATAATGGACTCCAATACCTCAGCGGGGGTCTCTCCCTCCCATCCCCCAATAACAGACTCCTATACCTCAGCGGGGGTCTCTCCCTCCCATCCCCCAATAACAGACTCCTATACCTCAGCGGGGGTCTCTCCCTCCCATCCCCCAATAATGGACTCCAATACCTCAGCGGGGGTCTCTCCCTCCCATCCCCCAATAATGGACTCCAATACCTCAGCGGGGGTCTCTCCCTCCCATCCCCCAATAATGGACTCCTATACCTCAGCGGGGGTCTCTCCCCCCCATCCCCCAATAATGGACTCCAATACCTCAGCGGGGGTCTCTCCCTCCCATCCCCCAATAATGGACTCCAATACCTCAGCGGGGGTCTCTCCCTCCCATCCCCCAATAACAGACTCCTATACCTCAGCGGGGGTCTCTCCCTCCCATCCCCCAATCCATTGTGCCATTGGGAGGAATTGTGCTCCATGGTTGTGCCCCAAGGGCCAGATAAAAGCAAGTAAAGGGCCACATCTGGCCCTCGGGCCGCAGTTTGGAGACCCGTTGTAGACCCTTCCATCCACACGTCTTCCCATTGGCTGGTTTGAGTGACACCTTTGATCTTCTGTGTCATATGAAGCCCCATTGGCTGAGATCGGAGATATTTCCGGGATTGTTGGGGGAATTCGGTGAAACGTCGACTTCTTCAAGTTGTTTTTGTCACAATTTTTGGAGAAGGAAATACATTCCCCCCATGAGGTCCCCAGAGGCACTCTTCTCCCCCCCAATTCAGCATTCCCATCACGGAAGGAGGCTGCTCTGTCCACCCCCCCATAGTACCACTGACCGGGGGGGGGGATTACATCGATGTTCCTCCCCCGAGCCATCAGTGATGAGCAACCAATCAAATCATCTGGACTGAGCCGATCGGCTGCAATGGATCATTATTGGCCAAGCGAGGCTCAGAGGTCAGAGCTGAACAATGTGACTTCATCAGGGGCTTCGGAACGAGTCAGCTGGAGGACAGTCATCTACAGACTGAAATATTCCACACCATGGAGATCCCTGAGCTGCTCCAGATGTGAGGTGCCCATGGATAGGTCCTCCTGAAACACAATCTCATGGTGCAGGTCTTATGGCCAGGAACCAGGGGTCTCCAAAATGTGGCCTGCAGGCCTTTATCTGGCCCTTGAGGCATGATTCCTCCCACTGACACCAATGATGGGGCACTATTCCCCCCACTGACACCAATGATGGGGCACTATTCCATCCACTGACACCAATGATGGGACACTATCCCTCCCACTGACACCAATGATGGGGCACTATCCCTCCCACTGACACCAATGATGGGGCACTATTCCATCCACTGACACCAATGATGGGACACTATTCCTCCCACTGACACCAATGATGGGACACTATTCCTCCCACTGACACCAATGATGGGGCACTATTCCTCCCACTGACACCAATGATGGGGCACTATTCCTCCCACTGACACCAATGATGGGGCACTATTCCTCCCACTGACACCAATGATGGGGCACTATTCCCCCCACTGACACCAATGATGGGGCACTATTCCTCCCACTGACACCAATGATGGGGCACTATTCCCCCCACTGACACCAATGATGGGGCACTATTCCTCCCACTGACACCAATGATGGGGCACTATTCCTCCCACTGACACCAATGATGGGGCACTATTCCTCCCACTGACACCAATGATGGGGCACTATTCCCCCCACTGACACCAATGATGGGGCACTATTCCTCCCACTGACACCAATGATGGGGCACTATTCCTCCCACTGATACCAATGATGGGGCACTATTCCTTCCACTGACACCAATGATGGGGCACTATTCCTCCCACTGACACCAATGACGGGGCACTATTGCTCCCACTGACACCAATGACGGGGAACTATTCCTCCCACTGACACCAATGATGGGACATTATTCCTCCCACTGACACCAATGATGGGGCACTATTCCTCCCACTGACACCAATGATGGGGCACTATTCCTCCCACTGACACCAATGATGGGGCACTATTCCTCCCACTGACACCAATGATGGGGCACTATTCCTCCCACTGACACCAATGATGGGGCACTATTCCTCCCACTGACACCAATGATGGGGCGCTATTCCTCCCACTGACACCAATGACGGGGCACTATTCCTCCCACTGACACCAATGACGGGGCACTATTCCTCCCACTGACACCAATGACGGGGCACTATTCCTCCCACTGACACCAATGACGGGGCACTATTGCTCCCACTGACACCAATGATGGGGCACTATTCCTCCCACTGACACCAATGATGGGGCACTATTCCCCCCCACTGACACCAATGATGGGGCACTATTCCTCCCACTGACACCAATGATGGGGCACTATTCCTTCCACTGACACCAATGATGGGGCACTATTCCTCCACTGACACCAATGGCGGGACACTATTCCCCCCACTGACACCAATGATGGGGCACTATTCCTCCCACTGACACCAATGATGGGACACTATTCCTCCCACTGACACCAACGATGGGGCACTATTCCTCCCACTGACACCAACGATGGGACACTATTCCTCCACTGACACCAATGATGGGGCACTATTCCTCCCACTGACACCAATGATGGGGCACTATTCCCCCCCACTGACACCAATGATGGGGCACTATTCCTCCCACTGACACCAATGATGGGGCACTATTCCCCCCACTGACACCAATGATGGGGCACTATTCCTCCCACTGACACCAATGATGGGGCACTATTCCTCCCACTGACACCAATGATGGGGCACTATTCCTCCCACTGACACCAATGATGGGACACTATTCCTGCCACTGACACCAATGATGGGACACTATTCCTGCCACTGACACCAATGATGGGGCACTATTCCTCCCACTGACACCAATGATGGGACACTATTCCTGCCACTGACACCAATGATGGGACACTATTCCTGCCACTGACACCAATGATGGGGCACTATTCCTCCCACTGACACCGATGATGGGACACTATTCCTCCCACTGACACCAATGATGGGGCACTATTCCTCCCACTGACACCAATGATGGGGCACTATTCCTCCAACTGACACCAA
This sequence comes from Staurois parvus, assembly GCF_062004578.1. NCBI lineage: Eukaryota > Metazoa > Chordata > Amphibia > Anura > Ranidae > Staurois > Staurois parvus. The sequence goes on along the minus strand of NW_028319179.1, from coordinate 135,834 downwards.
TGATGGGGCATTATTCCTCCCCCACTGACACCAATGATGGGGCACTATTCCTCCAACTGACACCAATGATGGGGCATTATTCCTCCCCCACTGACACCAATGATGGGGCACTATTCCTTCCACTGACACCAATGATGGGGCACTATTCCTTCCAATGACACCAATGATGGGGCACTATTCCTCCCACTGACACCAATGATGGGTCACTATTCCTCCCACTGACACCAATGATGGGGACTATTCCTCCCACTGACACCAATGATGGGGCACTATTCCTCCCACTGACACCAATGATGGGGCACTATTCCTCCCACTGATACCAATGATGGGGCACTATTCCTCCCACTGACACCAATAATGGGGCACTATTCCCCCCACTGACACCAATGATGGGGCACTATTCCTCCCACTGACACCAATGATGGGGGCACTATTCCTCCCACTGACACCAATGATGGGACACTATTCCTCCCACTGACACCAATGATGGGGCACTATTCCTTCCACTGATACCAATGATGGGTCACTATTCCTCCCACTGACACCAATGATGGGACACTATTCCTTCCACTGACACCAATGATGGGGCACTATTCCTCCCACTGACACCAATGATGGGGTACTATTCCTCCCACTGACACCAATGATGGGGCACTATTCCTCCAACTGACACCAATGATGGGGCATTATTCCTCCCCCACTGACACCAATGATGGGGCATTATTCCTCCCCCACTGACACCAATGATGGGGCACTATTCCACCCACTGACACCAATGATGGGGCACTATTCCTTCCACTGATACCAATGATGGGGCACTATTCCTCCCACTGACACCAATGATGGGGCACTATTCCTCCCACTGACACCAATGATGGGGCACTATTCCTCCCACTGACACCAATGATGGGGACTATTCCTCCCACTGACACCAATGATGGGGCACTATTCCCCCCACTGACACCAATGATGGGGCACTATTCCTCCCACTGACACCGATGATGGGGCACTATTCCTCCCACTGACACCGATGATGGGACACTATTCCTCCCACTGACACCAATGATGGGGCACTATTCCTCCCACTGACACCAATGATGGGACACTATTCCTCCCACTGACACCAATGATGGGGCACTATTCCTCCCACTGACACCAATGATGGGACACTATTCCCCCCACTGACACCAATGATGGGGCACTATTCCTCCCGCTGACACCAATGATGGGGCACTATTCCTCCCGCTGACACCAATGATGGGGCACTATTCCTCCCACTGACACCAATGATGGGGCACTATTCCTCCCACTGACACCAATGATGGGGCACTATTCCTCCCACTGACACCAATGATGGGTCACTATTCCCCCCCACTGACACCAATGATGGGGCACTATTCCCCCCACTGACACCAATGATGGGGCACTATTCCCCCCACTGACACCAATGATGAGGCACTATTTCTCCCACTGACACTAATGATGGGGCACTATTCCTCCCTCCTGACACCAATGATGGGAAACTATTCCTCCCACTGACACCAATGATGGGGCATTATTCCCCCCACTGACACCAATGATGGGGCACTATTCCTCCCGCTGACACCAATGATGGGGCGCTATTCCTCCCGCTGACACCAATGATGGGGCGCTATTCCTCCCACTGACACTAATGATGGGGCACTATTCCTCCCACTGACACCAATGATGGGGCACTATTCCTCCCACTGACACCAATGATGGGGCACTATTCCTCCCACTGACACCAATGATGGGGCACTATTCCTCCCACTGACACCAATGATGGGGCACTATTCCTCCCACTGACACCAATGATGGGGCACTCTTCCTCCCACTGACACCAATGATGGGGCACTATTCCTCCCACTGACACCAATGATGGGTCACTATTCCCCCCACTGACACCAATGATGGGGCACTATTCCTCCCACTGACACCAATGATGGGTCACTATTCCTCCCACTGACACCAATGATGGGGCACTATTCCTCCCACTGACACCAATGATGGGTCACTATTCCCCCCACTGACACCAATGATGGGTCACTATTCCTCCCACTGACACTAATGATGGGACACTATTCCTCCCACTGACACCAATGATGGGGCACTATTCCCCCCCACTGACACCAATGATGGGTCACTATTCCTCCCACTGACACTAATGATGGGACACTATTCCTCCCACTGACACCAATGATGGGACACTATTCCTCCCACTGACACCAATGATGGGGCACTATTCCTCCCACTGACACCAATGATGGGACACTATTCCTCCCACTGACACCAATGATGGGGCATTATTCCCCCCACTGACACCAATGATGGGTCACTATTCCTCCCACTGACACTAATGATGGGACGCTATTCCTCCCACTGACACCAATGATGGGGCGCTATTCCTCCCACTGACACCAATGATGGGGCGCTATTCCTCCCACTGACACCAATGATGGGGCGCTATTCCTCCCACTGACACCAATGATTGGGGCGCTATTCCCCCCACTGACACCAATGATGGGGCACTATTCCTCCCACTGACACCAATGATGGGGCACTATTCCTCCCACTGACACCAATGATGGGTCACTATTCCCCCCACTGACACCAATGATGGGTCACTATTCCTCCCACTGACACCAATGATGGGGCACTATTTCTCCCACTGACACTAATGATGGGGCACTATTCCCCCCACTGACACCAATGATGGGGCACTATTCCTCCCACTGACACCAATGATGGGGCACTATTTCTCCCACTGACACCAATGATGGGGCACTATTCCCCCCACTGACACCAATGATGGGGCACTATTCCTCCCACTGACACCAATGATGGGACACTATTCCTCCCACTGACACCAATGATGGGGCATTATTCCCCCCACTGACACCAATGATGGGGCACTATTCCTCCCACTGACACCAATGATGGGGCACTATTCCTCCCGCTGACACCAATGATGGGGCGCTATTCCTCCCACTGACACCAATGATGGGGCACTATTCCTCCCGCTGACACCAATGATGGGGCGCTATTCCTCCCACTGACACTAATGATGGGGCACTATTCCTCCCGCTGACACCAATGATGGGGCGCTATTCCTCCCACTGACACCAATGATGGGTCACTATTCCCCCCACTGACACCAATGATGGGTCACTATTCCTCCCACTGACACTAATGATGGGACGCTATTCCTCCCACTGACACCAATGATGGGGCGCTATTCCTCCCACTGACACCAATGATGGGGCACTATTCCTCCCACTGACACCAATGATGGGTCACTATTCCCCCCACTGACACCAATGATGGGTCACTATTCCTCCCACTGACACTAATGATGGGACACTATTCCTCCCACTGACACCAATGATGGGGCACTATTCCTCCCACTGACACCAATGATGGGGCACTATTCCTCCCACTGACACCAATGATGGGTCACTATTCCTCCCCCCACTGACACCAATGATGGGGCACTATTCCTCCCACTGACACTAATGATGGGACACTATTCCTCCCACTGACACCAATGATGGGGCGCTATTCCTCCCACTGACACCAATGATGGGGCACTATTCCTCCCACTGACACCAATGATGGGTCACTATTCCCCCCACTGACACCAATGATGGGTCACTATTCCTCCCACTGACACTAATGATGGGACACTATTCCTCCCACTGACACCAATGATGGGGCACTATTCCTCCCACTGACACCAATGATGGGGCACTATTCCTCCCACTGACACCAATGATGGGTCACTATTCCTCCCCCCACTGACACCAATGATGGGGCACTATTCCTCCCACTGACACCAATGATGGGGCACTATTCCTCCCACTGACACCAATGATGGGCACTATTCCCCCCACTGACACCAATGATGGGCACTATTCCCCCCACTGACACCAATGATGGGGCACTATTCCTCCCACTGATACCAATGATGGGGCGCTATTCCTCCCACTGACACCAATGATGGGGCGCTATTCCTCCCACTGACACCAATGATGGGTCACTATTCCCCCCACTGACACCAATGATGGGGCACTATTCCTCCCGCTGACACCAATGATGGGGCGCTATTCCTCCCACTGACACTAATGATGGGGCACTATTCCTCCCGCTGACACCAATGATGGGGCGCTATTCCTCCCACTGACACCAATGATGGGTCACTATTCCCCCCACTGACACCAATGATGGGTCACTATTCCTCCCACTGACACTAATGATGGGACGCTATTCCTCCCACTGACACCAATGATGGGGCGCTATTCCTCCCACTGACACCAATGATGGGGCACTATTCCTCCCACTGACACCAATGATGGGGCGCTATTCCTCCCACTGACACCAATGATTGGGGCACTATTCCCCCCACTGACACCAATGATGGGGCACTATTCCTCCCACTGACACCAATGATGGGGCACTATTCCTCCCACTGACACCAATGATGGGTCACTATTCCCCCCACTGACACCAATGATGGGTCACTATTCCTCCCACTGACACCAATGATGGGGCACTATTTCTCCCACTGACACTAATGATGGGGCACTATTCCCCCCACTGACACCAATGATGGGGCACTATTCCTCCCACTGACACCAATGATGGGGCACTATTTCTCCCACTGACACCAATGATGGGGCACTATTCCCCCCACTGACACCAATGATGGGGCACTATTCCTCCCACTGACACCAATGATGGGACACTATTCCTCCCACTGACACCAATGATGGGGCATTATTCCCCCCACTGACACCAATGATGGGGCACTATTCCTCCCGCTGACACCAATGATGGGGCGCTATTCCTCCCACTGACACCAATGATGGGGCACTATTCCTCCCGCTGACACCAATGATGGGGCGCTATTCCTCCCACTGACACCAATGATGGGGCACTATTCCTCCCGCTGACACCAATGATGGGTCACTATTCCTCCCACTGACACTAATGATGGGGCACTATTCCTCCCACTGACACTAATGATGGGGCACTATTCCTCCCGCTGACACCAATGATGGGGCGCTATTCCTCCCACTGACACCAATGATGGGTCACTATTCCCCCCACTGACACCAATGATGGGTCACTATTCCTCCCACTGACACTAATGATGGGACACTATTCCTCCCACTGACACCAATGATGGGGCGCTATTCCTCCCACTGACACCAATGATGGGGCACTATTCCTCCCACTGACACCAATGATGGGTCACTATTCCCCCCACTGACACCAATGATGGGTCACTATTCCTCCCACTGACACTAATGATGGGACACTATTCCTCCCACTGACACCAATGATGGGGCACTATTCCTCCCACTGACACCAATGATGGGGCACTATTCCTCCCACTGACACCAATGATGGGTCACTATTCCTCCCCCCACTGACACCAATGATGGGGCACTATTCCTCCCACTGACACTAATGATGGGACACTATTCCTCCCACTGACACCAATGATGGGGCGCTATTCCTCCCACTGACACCAATGATGGGGCACTATTCCTCCCACTGACACCAATGATGGGTCACTATTCCCCCCACTGACACCAATGATGGGTCACTATTCCTCCCACTGACACTAATGATGGGACACTATTCCTCCCACTGACACCAATGATGGGGCACTATTCCTCCCACTGACACCAATGATGGGGCACTATTCCTCCCACTGACACCAATGATGGGTCACTATTCCTCCCCCCACTGACACCAATGATGGGGCACTATTCCTCCCACTGACACCAATGATGGGGCACTATTCCTCCCACTGACACCAATGATGGGCACTATTCCCCCCACTGACACCAATGATGGGGCACTATTCCTCCCACTGACACCAATGATGGGGCACTATTCCTCCCACTGACACCGATGATGGTATCATACAACAGACAGAGAGATGAGACGGTTCTGGAAAAGGTTGATATTTAATGATATAAAAGACCCCGGAATGGTGAGGAATGGTGGTCCTCAGAAGGCGCAGTTGTCCTGACAGTCCCTCCCGCTATGGAACAGGTGGTAGATGCTGACCATCGGGAACATCAACAAGGCACCAATCAGGGAGCCCGCCTGGATGACGGCTCCACACCATAGGAGGGCGCTATGGCCGGCTTCGTGCAGGAGGCTTCCTATCACCACCTTCAGGTAGGACAGAAGTCCCAGGAACAGGGACCAGGCCAGGACCTGCAGACAGGAGACAGACCATCAGAGGATCTCATCGATTACATCACAGAAAATAAAGGGGGCGGAGAAAGGGGTGGAGAATGGGGACCCACACACAGTGCAGGAAATGAGTATTTGCTCCCCCCCTGATGCTGAATGTTTGCCCCTCACACAGAAATGATCGGTCTAACAATGGAATGTTCCCCCTCACACAGAAACGATCGGTCTAACAATGGAATGTTCGCCCCTCACACAGAAACGATCGGTCTAACAATGGAATGTTCGCCCCTCACACAGAAACGATCGGTCTAACAATGGAATGTTCGCCCCTCACACAGAAACGATCGGTCTAACAATGGAATGTTCGCCCCTCACACAGAAACGATCGGTCTAACAATGGAATGTTCGCCCCTCACACAGAAACGATCGGTCTAACAATGGAATGTTCGCCCCTCACACAGAAACGATCGGTCTAACAATGGAATGTTCGCCCCTCACACAGAAATGATCGGTCTAACAATGGAATGTTTGCCCCTCACACAGAAATGATCGGTCTAACAATGGAATGTTCCCCCCTCACACAGAAATGATCGGTCTAACAATGGAATGTTCTCCCCTCACACAGAAACGATCGGTCTAACAATGGAATGTTCGCCCCTCACACAGAAACGATCGGTCTAACAATGGAATGTTCGGTGTAACACTGAGAGACAGAATACAACAACAAATTCAGCAGAAATGCGTCTAACAAATGATGACGGATCTGCATGTTCATGAGGGAAAGAAGGATTTGATCCCCTTCACAAAACATGACTTAGTACTTGGTGGCCAATCCCTTGTTGGCCATCACAGAGGTCAGACGTTTCCTGGAGTTGGCCCCCAGGTTCGCACACATCTCAGGAGGGATTTTGGCCCACTCCTCTTGACAGATCCTCTCCAAGTCATTAAGGTTTGGTGGCTGACGTTTGGCAACTCGAACTTTCAGCTCCTCCACAGATTTTCCATCAGATGAAGGTGTGGAGACTGGCTAGGCCACTCCAGGACCTTAATGTGCTTCTTCTTGAGCCGCTCCTTTGTTGCCTTGGCCGTGTGTTTTGGGTCATTGTCATGCTGGAACACCCATCCACCACCCATTTCCAATGCCCTGGCTGAGGGAAGAAGGTTCTCACCCAAGATTTGAGGGTACATTGCCCCGTCCATCGTCCCTCTGATGCGGTGCAGTTGTCCTGTCCCCTTAGCAGAAGAACACCCCCAAAGCAGAATGTTTCCACCACCATGTTTCACAGTTGGGATGGTGTTCTTGGGGTCATAGGCAGCATTCCTCCTCCTCCAAACATGGCGAGTTGAGTTGATGCCAAAGAGCTGGATTTTGGTCTCCTCTGACCACAACACTTCCCACCAGTCCTCCTCGGCATCATTCAGATGTTCAGTGGCAGACTTCAGACGGGCCTGGACATGGGCTTTCTTGAGCAGAGGGACCGTGCGGGCACTGCAGGATTTCAGTCCTTGTCGGCGTAGTGTGTTACCAATTGTTTTCTTGGTGATTGTGGTCCCAGCTGCCTGGAGATCATTGACAAGATCCTCACGTGTAGTTCTGGGATGATTCCTCACTGTTCTCATGATCATTGACACTCCACGAGGTGAGATCTTGCATGGTGCACCAGACCTAGGGAGACTGACACTTGTTTTGTGTTTCTTCCATTTGTGAATGATTGCACCAACTGTTGTCACCTTCTCACCAAGCTGCTTGGCCATAGTTTGGTAGCCCAGTCCAGCCTTGTGTAGGTCTACCATCTTGTCCCTGACATCCTTGGACAGCTCTTTGGTCTTTGCCATGGTGGAGAGTTTGGAATCTGATGGTTTGATGGCTCCTGTGGACAGGTGTCTTTTATACAGGTAACACAATAAGATTAGCAGCACTCCCTTTAAGAGACTGCTTCTAATCTCAGCTTGTTACCTGTATGAGAGACACCTGGGAGCCAGAAATCCTGCTGAATGATAGGGGATCAAATCCTTCTTTCCCTCATGAACATGCAGATCCGTCATCATTTGTTAGACGCATTTCTGCTGAATTTGTTGTTGTATTCTGTCTCTCAGTGTTACACCGAACATTCCATTGTTAGACCGATCATTTCTGTGTGAGGGGCGAACATTCCATTGTTAGACCGATCGTTTCTGTGTGAGGGGCGAACATTCCATTGTTAGACCGATCATTTCTGTGTGAGGGGCGAACATTCCATTGTTAGACCGATCATTTCTGTGTGAGGGGCGAACATTCCATTGTTAGACCAATCATTTCTGTGTGAGGGGCGAACATTCCATTGTTAGACCAATCATTTCTGTGTGAGGGGCGAACATTCCATTGTTAGACCGATCATTTCTGTGTGAGGGGCGAACATTCCATTGTTAGACCGATCGTTTCTGTGTGAGGGGCGAACATTCCATTGTTAGACCGATCATTTCTGTGTGAGGGGCGAACATTCCATTGTTAGACCGATCGTTTCTGTGTGAGGGGCGAACATTCCATTGTTAGACCGATCGTTTCTGTGTGAGGGGCGAACATTCCATTGTTAGACCGATCGTTTCTGTGTGAGGGGCGAACATTAAATTGTTAGACCGATCGTTTCTGTGTGAGGGGCGAACATTCCATTGTTAGACCGATCATTTCTGTGTGAGGGGAGAACATTCCATTGTTAGACCGATCATTTCTGTGTGAGGAGAGAACATTCCATTGTTAGACCGATCATTTCTGTGTGAGGGGCGAACATTCCATTGTTAGACCGATCATTTCTGTGTGAGGGGCGAACATTCAGCATCAGCCGGGGAGCAAATACACATTTCCTGTACTGTAGGTGTCCTGACAACGGAGGTCACAGCTTTTGGGGGTGACAACCAACAGGAACCACAAAGGGACCATCACTCAGGACTGACCAACCCCAGATGGAGCAGAAGATGCGGAGTTCCTCCGATCGGTCATGTATGTAATATGTGATCTCTACACACGCAGCCGGTGGATGTTCTCTCCTCTGTAGAGGGATCAGCAGAGCGTGTTGTATGACTCCCCCCACCATGTGTCCTCATGTGTCCCGGGAACCCGTGATCTGGAACGTTTCCTGACTCACCGCCTTCACCTCCCACGCAGCTGGATCCGCTTCACCCGGCAAAACCACAAAACCTGATGGAGGTTAATAAACAACCTCCTGGATGTGTCCACCCGACTCCGCCCCCACCCCGCCCTCGCCCCGCCCAGGAATGTATCCAGGGATCAGGAAACCTGCCCTACACACTATATACAGGACAGAGCTCCTCCCATCTACACACTATACACAGGACAGAGCCCCTCCCACCTACCCACTTTATACAGGACAGAGCTCCTCCCATCTACACACTATACACAGGACAGAGCCCCTCCCACCTACCCACTTTATACAGGACAGAGCTCCTCCCACGTACACTATATACAGGACAGAGCTCCTCCCATCTACACACTTTATACAGGACAGAGCTCCTCCCACGTACACTATACACAGGACAGAGCCCCTCCCACCTACCCACTATATACAGGACAGAGCTCCTCCCACCTACACTATATACAGGACAGAGCTCCTCCCACCTACACTATATACAGGACAGAGCTCCTCCCACCTACACTATATACAGGACAGAGCTCCTCCCACCTACACTATATACAGGACAGAGCCCCTCCCACCTACACACTAAATACAGGACAGAGCTCCTCCCACCTACACACTATACACAGGACAGAGCTCCTCCCACCTACACACTATACACAGGACAGAGCTCCTCCCACCTACACACTATACACAGGACAGAGCTCCTCCCACCTACACACTATATACAGGACAGGACAGAGCTCCTCCCATCTACACTATACACAGGACAGAGCTCCTCCCACCTACACACTATACACATGACAGAGCTCCTCCCACCTACACTATACACAGGACAGAGCTCCTCCCACCTACACACTATACACAGGACAGAGCTCCTCCCACCTACACTATACACAGGACAGAGCTCCTCCCACCTACACACTATATACAGGACAGAGCTCCTCCCACCTACACTATATACAGGACAAGCCGCCTCCCACCTACACTATATACAGGACAGAGCCCCTCCCACCTACACTATATACAGGACAGAGCTCCTCCCACCTACACTATATACAGGACAGAGCTCCTCCCATCTACACACTATACACAGGACAGAGCCCCTCCCACCTACACTGTATACAGGACAGGCCACCTCCCACCTACACTATATACAGGACAGGCCGCCTCCCACCTACACTATACACAGGATACAGCGCCCCCTTCTGTCCTGTATATAGTGTGTAGATGGGAGGAGCTCTGTCCTGTATATAGTGTGTAGGTGGGAGGAGCCCTGTCCTGTATATAGTGTAGGTGGGAGGAGCCCTGTCCTGTATATAGTGTAGGTGGGAGGCGGCCTGTCCTGTATATAGTGTAGGTGGGAGGAGATCTGTCCTGTATATAGTGTAGGTGGGAGGAGCCCTGTCCTGTATATAGTGTAGGTGGGAGGAGATCTGTCCTGTATATAGTGTAGGTGGGAGGCGGCCTGTCCTGTATATAGTGTAGGTGGGAGGCGGCCTGTCCTGTATATAGTGTAGGTGGGAGGAGATCTGTCCTGTATATAGTGTAGGTGGGAGGAGATCTGTCCTGTATATAGTGTAGGTGGGAGGAGCCCTGTCCTGTATATAGTGTAGGTGGGAGGCGGCCTGTCCTGTATATAGTGTAGGTGGGAGGAGATCTGTCCTGTATATAGTGTAGGTGGGAGGAGCCCTGTCCTGTATATAGTGTAGGTGGGAGGAGCTCTGTCCTGTATATAGTGTAGGTGGGAGGAGATCTGTCCTGTATATAGTGTAGGTGGGAGGCGGCCTGTCCTGTATATAGTGTAGGTGGGAGGCGGCCTGTCCTGTATATAGTGTAGGTGGGAGGAGATCTGTCCTGTATATAGTGTAGGTGGGAGGAGCTCTGTCCTGTATATAGTGTAGGTGGGAGGAGATCTGTCCTGTATATAGTGTAGGTGGGAGGAGCCCTGTCCTGTATATAGTGTAGGTGGGAGGAGATCTGTCCTGTATATAGTGTAGGTGGGAGGAGCTCTGTCCTGTATATAGTGTAGGTGGGAGGAGATCTGTCCTGTATATAGTGTAGGTGGGAGGAGCCCTGTCCTGTATATAGTGTAGGTGGGAGGAGCTCTGTCCTGTATATAGTGTAGGTGGGAGGCGGCCTGTCCTGTATATAGTGTAGGTGGGAGGCGGCCTCATGATGGGGGTCTGTATATGAAGGGACACCGAGCTGTGAGCGCCCCCTAGGCTCAGATTTGTGTCCTATTCCTGTAATGGAGGCAGCGAGTGACACCACCGGAACCAGTGACACCGCTCCCTGGAACTCACCACCAGCACGATCCCCGCTGTACTCCCCACCAATGGAGGACAAGGACTGAGCGCCGCCAACACCATCAGATAACTGCCCAGTAATACGCCGGCCGCCATGATCAACCCGAGACCCAGAGAAGACCTGAGGAGAGGAAACAACCAATCAGTGTCCATCGTACAAAGAGGACCAATCCCAGCCCAGTCCCAGCCATACAGAACCGCCCCGCCTACAATCATTACAAACATGTCCTTCAGGGACTGTGCCTAGGCTGAGATGATGTCATCAGTCCTGCTGCAGGCAGGAGGAGTCATTTCCTCAGTCTCCCCTCCCCCAGTGATCAGACTGTACATTGTACCTTTGTAGAAGGAGGAGGAGTCATTTCCTCAGTCTCCCCTCCCCCAGTGATCAGACTGTACATTGTAACTTTGTAGGAGGAGGAGTCATTTCCTCAGTCTCCTCTCCCCCAGTGATCAGACTGTACATTGTAACTTTGTAGGAGGAGGAGTCATTTCCTCAGTCTCCTCTCCCCCAGTGATCAGACTGTACATTGAAACTTTGTAGAAGGAGGAGGAGTCGTTTCCTCAGTCCCCTCCCCCAGTGATCAGACTGTACATTGTACCTTTGTAGGGGGAGGCGTGTCCTCAGTCCCCTCCCCCAGGGATCAGACTGTACATTGTACCTTTGTAGGGGGAGGCGTGTCGTCAGTCCCCTCCCCCAGGGATCAGACTGTACATTGTACCCTTGTAGGAGGCGTGTCCTCAGTCCCCTCCCCCAGGGATCAGACTGTACATTGTACCTTTGTAGGGGGAGGCGTGTCCTCAGTCCCCTCCCCCAGGGATCAGACTGTACATTGTACCTTTGTAGGGGGAGGCGTGTCGTCAGTCCACTCCCCCAGGGATCAGACTGTACATTGTACCCTTGTAGGAGGCGTGTCCTCAGTCCCCTCCCCCAGGGATCAGACTGTACATTGTACCTTTGTAGGAGGAGGCGTGTCCTCAGTCCCCTCCCCCAGGGATCAGACTGTACATTGTACCTTTGTAGGAGGAGGCGTGTCCTCAGTCCCAGTACACTCCCCCCTCACACAGTAAGCCCCTCCCATATCAGTGTCAGGTGAAGGTTTGTATAGAGGATCAGCAATCAGAAGTCGTATAAAAAATGTACAAATATTCATCTCTCCGCCGAGGACTCCGATCACCCGGAGGAGACATGACAGGGAATCCTCCACAACCTCAGCAATGGAGACTTCTGATTGTGACGTGTGACGTGTGACGTGTGATCTGTTGATGTGTGACCTGTGACGTGTGACCTGTGATGTGTGATGTGATGTGTGATGTGTGACGTGTGACCTGTGATGTGTGACGTGTGACGTGTGACCTGTGATGTGTGATGTGTGACGTGTGACCTGTGATGTGTGATGTGTGACGTGTGACCTGTGATGTGTGATGTGTGACGTGTGACCTGTGATGTGTGACCTGTGATGTGTGACGTGTGACGTGTGACCTGTGACGTGTGACCTGTGATGTGTGACCTGTGATGTGTGACGTGTGACCTGTGATGTGTGACGTGTGACCTGTGATGTGTGACCTGTGATGTGTGACCTGTGACGTGTGACCTGTGACGTGTGACCTGTGATGTGTGACCTGTGACGTGTGACCTGTGATGTGTGACCTGTGATGTGTGACCTGTGACGTGTGACCTGTGACGTGTGACCTGTGATGTGTGACCTGTGATGTGTGACGTGTGACCTGTGATGTGTGACGTGTGACCTGTGACGTGTGACCTGTGATGTGTGACGTGTGACCTGTGATGTGTGACGTGTGACCTGTGATGTGTGACGTGTGACCTGTGATGTGTGACCTGTGATGTGTGACCTGTGATGTGTGACGTGTGACCTGTGATGTGTGACCTGTGATGTGTGACCTGTGATGTGTGACGTGTGACCTGTGATGTGTGACCCGTGATGTGTGACGTGTGACCTGTGACGTGTGACCTGTGATGTGTGACGTGTGACCTGTGATGTGTGACCTGTGATGTGTGACCTGTGACGTGTGACGTGTGACCTGTGATGTGTGACCCGTGATGTGTGACGTGTGACCTGTGACGTGTGATGTGTGACCTGTGACGTGTGACCTGTGATGTGTGACCTGTGATGTGTGATGTGTGACCTGTGACGTGTGACCTTGGATGTGTCACCTGTGATGTGTGACCTGTGATGTGTGACGTGTGACCTGTGACGTGTGACGTGTGACCTGTGATGTATGACGTGTGACCTGTGATGTGTGACCTGTGATGTGTGACCTGTGACCTGTGATGTGTGACGTGTGATGTGTGACCTGTGATGTGTGACGTGTGATGTGTGACCTGTGATGTGTGACGTGTGACCTGTGATGTGTGACGTGTGATGTGTGACCTGTGATGTGTGACGTGTGACCTGTGACGTGTGACCTGTGATGTGTGACCTGTGATGTGTGACGTGTGATGTGTGACCTGTGATGTGTGACGTGTGACCTGTGATGTGTGACCTGTGATGTGTGACGTGTGACCTGTGATGTGTGACGTGTGACCTGTGATGTGTGACCTGTGACCTGTGATGTGTGACCTGTGACGTGTGACCTGTGATGTGTGACGTGTGACCTGTGATGTGTGACGTGTGACCTGTGATGTGTGACGTGTGATCTGTGACGTGTGACGTGTGACCTGTGATGTGTGACCTGTGATACCTGTGATGTGTGACGTGTGACCTGTGATGTGTGACCTGTGATGTGTGATGTGTGACCTGTGATGTGTGACGTGTGACCTGTGATGTGTGACCTGTGATGTGTGACGCGTGACCTGTGATGTGTGACCTGTGATGTGTGACGTGTGACCTGTGATGTGTGACCTGTGACGTGTGACCTGTGATGTGTGACGTGTGACCTGTGATGTGTGATCTGTGATGTGTGACGTGTGACGTGTGATGTGTGATCTGTGATGTGTGATCTGTGACCTGTGACGTGTGACCTGTGACGTGTGACCTGTGACGTGTGACCTGTGATGTGTGACGTGTGACCTGTGATGTGATCTGTGATGTGTGACCTGTGATGTGTGACGTGTGATGTGTGACGTGTGATGTGTGACCTGTGATGTGTGACCTGTGATACCTGTGATGTGTGACCTGTGATGTGTGACCTGTGACGTGTGACCTGTGATGTGTGACCTGTGATGTGTGACGCGTGACCTGTGATGTGTGACCTGTGATGTGTGACGTGACGTGTGACCTGTGACGTGACATGTGTGACCTGTGATGTGTGACCTGTGACGTGTGACCTGTGACGTGTGACCTGTGACGTGACGTGTGACCTGTGATGTGTGACGTGACGTGTGACCTGTGATGTGTGACGTGACATGTGTGACCTGTGATGTGTGACGTGACGTGTGACCCGTGATGTGTGACCTGTGATGTGTGACGTGACATGTGTGACCTGTGACGTGTGACCTGTGATGTGTGACGTGTGACCTATGATGTGTGACCTGTGATGTGTGTACGTGTGATGTGTGACGTGACATGTGTGACCTGTGATGTGTGACCTGTGATGTGTGACCTGTGACCTGTGATGTGTGACGTGTGACCTGTAATGTGTGACGTGTGATGTGTGACGTGACATGTGATGTGTGACCTGTAATGTGTGACGTGTGATGTGTGACATGACATGTGATGTGTGACGTGACGTGTGACCTGTGATGTGTGACGTGACGTGTGACCTGTGATGTGTGACGTGACATGTGTGACCTGTGATGTGTGACCTGTGATGTGTGACATGTGTGACCTGTGATGTGTGACGTGTGACCTGTGATGTGTGACGTGACGTGTGACCCGTGATGTGTGACCTGTGATGTGTGACGTGACATGTGTGACGTGACATGTGTGACGTGACATGTGTGACCTGTGACGTGTCCTCTGTCCTCAGAGTGGGAATGACGTGTGACATGTGACGTGTGACCTGTAATGTGTGATGTATGACGTGACGTGTGACCTGTGATGTGTGACGTGACCTGTGATGTGTGACGTGATATGTGACTTGTGATGTGTGACTTGTGACCTCTGACATGTGACCTGTGATGTGTATATAGTGTGTCACGCAGCCTAGAAGTGCGGTCGCGGCCATTTTGGAAGTGGGAACACGTGAAGGACTACACCTGCGCTGTGCTGAACACTGGAAGCTGCTCGTCTTCCATGTTAATGTAACAAATCGTGTCGCAGTTTCTATATTATCTCCTATTTACCTCGTGAGGACTGGGAGCCGGGACATTGGGAGCCGGGACATTGGGAGCCGGGACATTGGGAGCCGGGACATTGGGAGCCGGGACATTGGGAGCCGGGACATTGGGAGCCGGGACATTGGGAGCCGGGACATTGGGAGCCGGGACATTGGGAGCCGGGACATTGGGAGCCGGGACATTGGGAGCCGGGACATTGGGAGCCGGGAGGGCGCCACCATCCATTGTTGCAGCAGATGGAGGAGATCACTTTTCACTGTTCTGTAGTCTGAAGTGTTCACCATCCATCCCCACCATCTGCAGGAGATCTCACAGGTTCTATTGTTCAGAGTTGTAACGCTCACTACTAATAATTAATTCTAATATATATATACATTGTATACAGTCCGGGGGAGGGGGGGCTCACTTCTGGGGGATATATATATACATTGTATACAGTCCGGGGGAGGGGGGGTCACTTCTGGGAGATATATATATATATATACATTGTATACAGTCCGGGGAGGGGGGGTCACTTCTGGGAGATACTGTATATATATATATATATATACAGTGAGGAACAGAAGTATTGAACCCCCTGAGATTCTGCAAGTTCTCCCACTTCTCCATCATGGAGGGTCTGACATTCACATTGCAGGGGATTCCCACTCTGAGGACAGAATTCAGGAGATCACATTGCAGGGGATTCCCACTCTGAGGACAGAATTCAGGAGATCACATTGCAGGGGATTCCCACTCTGAGGACAGAATTCAGGAAATCACATTGCAGGGGATTCCCACTCTGAGGACAGAATTCAGGAGATCACATTGCAGGGGATTCCCACTCTGAGGACAGAATTCAGGAGATCACATTGCAGGGGATTCCCACTCTGAAGACAGAATTCAGGAGATCACATTGCAGGGGATTCCCCCTCTGAGGACAGAATTCAGGAGATCACATTGCAGGGGATTCCCACTCTGAGGACAGAATTCAGGAGATCACATTGCAGGGGATTCCCACTCTGAGGACAGAATTCAGGAGATCACATTGCAGGGGATTCCCACTCTGAGGACAGAATTCAGGAGATCACATTGCAGGGGATTCCCACTCTGAAGACAGAATTCAGGAGATCACATTGCAGGGGATTCCCACTCTGAGGACAGAATTCAGGAGATCACATTGCAGGGGATTCCCACTCTGAGGACAGAATTCAGGAGATCACATTGTATGATTTGTAAAGAATGTATTTGTCTCGCACGGCTGAACAGAAGGATTTGAACCCCTGAGAAGCAGCAAGAATTCTGGCTCTCAAAGACCTGGGATTTCCTGAATGTGATCTCCTGAATTCTGTCCTCAGAGTGGGAATCCCCTGCAATGTGATCTCCTGAATTCTGTCCTCAGAGTGGGAATCCCCTGCAATGTGATCTCCTGAATTCTGTCCTCAGAGTGGGAATCCCCTGCAATGTGATCTCCTGAATTCTGTCCTCAGAGTGGGAATCCCCTGCAATGTGATCTCCTGAATTCTGTCCTCAGAGTGGGAATCCCCTGCAATGTGATCTCCTGAATTCTGTCCTCAGAGTGGGAATCCCCTGCAATGTGAATGTCAGACCCTCCATGATGGAGAAGTGGGAGAACTTGCAGAATCTCAGGGGGTTCACATACTTCTGTTCCTCACTGTATATATATATATCCCCCAGAAGTGAGCCCCCCCTCCCCCGGACTGTATACAATGTATATATATATACACAGCACCCCCCCCAAGTGAGCCCCCCCTCCCCCGGACTGTATACAATGTATATATATATACACAGCACCCCCCCCAAGTGAGCCCCCCCTCCCCCGGACTGTATACAATGTATATATATATATATATATCTCCCAGAAGTGAGCCCCCCCTCCCCGGACTGTATACAATGTATACAGCACCCCCCAGAAGTGAGCCCCCCCTCCCCCGGACTGTATACAATGTATATATATATCTCCCAGAAGTGAGCCCCCCCTCCCCCGGACTGTATACAATGTATACAGCACCCCCCAGAAGTGAGCCCCCCCTCCCCCGGACTGTATACAATGTATATATATATCTCCCAGAAGTGAGCCCCCCCTCCCCCGGACTGTATACAATGTATATATATATCTCCCAGAAGTGAGCCCCCCCTCCCCCGGACTGTATACAATGTATATATATATATATCTCCCAGAAGTGAGCCCCCCCTCCCCCGGACTGTATACAATGTATATATATATATCCCAGAAGTGACCCCCCCTCCCCCGGACTGTATACAATGTATATATATATATCCCAGAAGTGACCCCCCCTCCCCCGGACTGTATACAATGTATATATATATATATCCCCCAGAAGTGAGCCCCCCCTCCCCCGGACTGTATACAATGTATATATATATCTCCCAGAAGTGAGCCCCCCCTCCCCCGGACTGTATACAATGTATATATATATCTCCCAGAAGTGAGCCCCCCCTCCCCCGGACTGTATACAATGTATATATATATCTCCCAGAAGTGAGCCCCCCCTCCCCCGGACTGTATACAATGTATATATATATCTCCCAGAAGTGAGCCCCCCCTCCCCCGGACTGTATACAATGTATATATATAGTATCCCCCAGAAGTGACCCCCCCTCCCCCGGACTGTATACAATGTATATATATATATATCTCCCAGAAGTGAGCCCCCCCTCCCCCGGACTGTATACAATGTATATATATATATCCCAGAAGTGACCCCCCCTCCCCCGGACTGTATACAATGTATATATATATCCCCCAGAAGTGAGCCCCCCCTCCCCCGGACTGTATACAATGTATATATATATATCCCAGAAGTGACCCCCCCTCCCCCGGACTGTATACAATGTATATATATATGTATTGCGCACGTTCTGCACTTTGATGACGTTATTTTTCGCTGTTTATGTGGATTTAGCGGCGGTGATACACAATCAGAAGTTTATATTTTTGAGGTTCTCGAGGATTTTTTGGAATTTCTCCAGCAGATGATCAGAGATACGAGTCCATTATCTGTATTATATACTTATTATTATTATTATTACTACGAGTTTATATAGCGCCAAAGGGTTTGCTCAGCGCTGTACAATAGGGGGGGACAATACATGGCACAGTACAACAAAGACAGACAGCGTACGAGGGGTAAGAGGGCCCTACTCTTACGAGCTTACAATCTAGGAGGGAGGGGGTAAAGGTACAGTAGGAAGTGGCTGGGGGGGATGAAGTGGTAGGAGGAATGAGGGAGGATGGCCGTTAGGTGAGGGTGGGGTAGGCTTCCCTGAAGAGATGGGTTTTGAGGGAGCGCCTGAATGTGAATAGAGAAGGCGACAGTCTGATGGATTGGGGCAGTGAGTTCCAGAGGATGGGGGAGGACCTGGAGAAGTCCTGCAGTCGTGCGTGGGAGGAGGAGACCAGGGAGCAGGATAGAAGGAGGTCCTGTGAGGAGCGAAGGGTACAGGTAGGGTGGTACTTGGTGATCAGATTGGTGAGGTAGTCAGGGGCAGTGTTGTGAACGGCTTTGTAGGTCAGGGTAAGGAGTTTATATTTGATGCGTTGGGCAATCAGGAGCCAGTGGAGGGAGAGGCAGAGGGGGGTGGCAGAGGTGGAGCGGGTGGTGAGGTGGATGAGTCTGGCAGCTGAGTTCAGGATGGTCTGAAGTGGGGAGAGCCTGCACTGGGGTAGGCCAGTGAGGAGGGAGTTGCAGTAGTCAAGGCGTGAGATGATGAGGGAGTGTACTAGAAGTTTGGTGGTGTCTGGGGTGAGGAAGGAGCGGATCTTGGCAATGTTGCGAAGATGGAGCCTGCATGTGTTTGTGAGTGATATCATGTGATGTTATCTTGTGTCCATACACACACAGACTGGAATCGTTTTTTGGCTGGAAACCCCCCCCCCCCCCCAGAACTAGTGGGTTCCTAGAGGAGCTTAGCTGTAAAAATGCTGAAAACCGTGGTAAAATGCCACAAACTGGTGTTTATGGATTTTTTTTTTTTTGACCAAAAATATTTATTTTTTTGTTAAAAAAAAAAAAATTGCAAATGTGGAAAAACGCCGCTAAATGCTAATGCACAAACGCTGAAAAACTCAGTCTCCCCTCCCCCACAGTCCCATCAGTCTCTGTACCAGAGGAGCTTACACTCTAATGTCCCCTCCCCCACAGTCCCATCAGTCTCTGTACCACAGGAGCTTACACTCTAATGTCCCCTCCCCCACAGTCACATCAGTCTCTGTACCACAGGAGCTTACGCTCTAATGTCCCCTCCCCCACAGTCACATCAGTCTCTGTACCACAGGAGCTTACGCTCTAATGTCCCCTCCCCCACAGTCCCATCAGTCTCTGTACCAGAGGAGCTGACACTCTAATGTCCCCTCCCCCACAGTCACATCAGTCTCTGTACCAGAGGAGCTGACACTCTAATGTCCCCTCCCCCACAGTCCCATCAGTCTCTGTACCAGAGGAGCTTACACTCTAATGTCCCCTCCCCCACAGTCACATCAGTCTCTGTACCACAGGAGCTTACACTCTAATGTCCCCTCCCCCACAGTCACATCAGTCTCTGTACCACAGGAGCTTACGCTCTAATGTCCCCTCCCCCACAGTCCCATCAGTCTCTGTACCAGAGGAGCTGACACTCTAATGTCCCCTCCCCCACAGTCACATCAGTCTCTGTACCAGAGGAGCTTACACTCTAATGTCCCCTCCCCCGCAGTCCCATCAGTCTCTGTACCAGAGGAGCTTACACTCTAATGTCCCCTCCCCCACAGTCCCATCAGTCTCTGTACCAGAGGAGCTTACACTCTAATGTCCCCTCCCCCGCAGTCCCATCAGTCTCTGTACCAGAGGAGCTTACACTCTAATGTCCCCTCCCCCACAGCCCCATCAGTCTCTGTACCACAGGAGCTTACACTCTAATGTCCCCTCCCCCACAGTCACATCAGTCTCTGTACAGAGGAGCTTACACTCTAATGTCCCCTCCCCCACAGTCACATCAGTCTCTGTACAGAGGAGCTTACACTCTAATGTCCCCTCCCCCACAGTCACATCGGTCTCTGCACCAGAGGAGCTTACGCTCTAATGTCCCCTCCCCCACAGTCACATCGGTCTCTGCACCAGAGGAGCTTACGCTCTAATGTCCCCTCCCCCACAGTCCCATCAGTCTCTGTACCAGAGGAGCTTACACTCTAATGTCCCCTCCCCCACAGTCACATCGGTCTCTGCACCAGAGGAGCTTACACTCTGCACCAGATAGGTTGTGCTGCAGTTGCTCTCCCTCTCCAGGCACTAGGGGGCCAGGCCTGCTCGCCTGGCCCCAGAAACATGGCCTCTTCTGGGCTAGGCTCAGACCATGCTCCCCCTGAGGGACCCAGCTTGCCTTCCCATACTTCACCAGCACCTGAAGACCTTGGCTGTGGCCCTAAAAGTGGGGAATCCCTCCCTGTCTTTAGAGAGCGGGTTGCTGACTATCTGGTGAGAATCGCAAAGGAGGAGGAAAAGTTGGTGAGTCTGAAAACTGACTACAAGAAAAAGAAAGTTCTCCATGACAAGTCATGGAGCAGCAAGAGGCAGAGCATGAAGCCGGAGATGAAGGGTCTGGAGGTCGCCATTAAGAAGCAGCAGAATCTGGTAAAGACGCTGAAGGAGAAGAGCGGAGCTTTCAGAGAAAAGTTCCGGAATGAGGAAAGGTTCCGGAAGATGAAGGGAGACTCCGGTAAGGATCCAGCATCGGCGGTGGCAGTACGGGTGGAGAGTGAGGAGGGGGTCCTGGATGCTGCCCCTGCTATCCCATCCACCTCAGGATCTGCTTCCCTGGAGGAAATGTCAGCCTCTGCCCCCCTCCCTCCACAGCAAGCTGGAGGAACAGCACAGGAGGTAGAGGAATATGGTGGAGGGCTGCTAAAGTACATTGAGGAATTGGAGTCTTCCCTAATTGGAAGAACTTTCCGTTTTTCTGAGGACTCTGAGGATGAAGATGACGGTGAGGACTCTGTACCTGGTCCTGTAAAGGAGAAAAAAACAGAAAAGCCGCGCTTTATTAAAAGTGCCATTTTGGACTCCAGCGTGGACAGCCATGTGCACTGCAGTGTTTTGGAGGGAAATCCTCCTGTGTGTGCACAGAGCTCTGCAGGGAAGATGGCTGCTGTGCCTGCAGGACTGCACTCTGCTGGGACTGAGGACTCTGATACCAGGAACCCTGGGACTGTGGACTCTACTGGGGGGAAGGTAAAGGGGGGATCTGAGACTATTGCTGGACAACCTCTGCTGATGGCTGCAAATGCAGCAGAAAATGGTGGGAGGGAAATTGTCAGCAGCACTCTGAAAGGGGTTGCTGAAACCCAGGGGAGAGTGACCAGGAGTGGAAGGCTTTTGCCTAAGAGGAGTATGTTGGGGGAGGGGGAGACAGGAGCATCTGGTGTGAGTGGGTCTGCTGGGAGCAGTAGTGCCACGAGTGAAAGGAAACATATGGATGATAAGAGTGCTTGCAATGCTGGAAAGGGGAATGCCTGTGTGTTGGTGGATGGAGGGACTGCTGCTGCCTCTGATGGTGGTCTGCAGAGCGGGGGCTCTGAGGTTCCTGCAACCAATGGGCGGGGTGCAGCTTTAAGGTCCACTACATCTAATGCTGCAAATAAGACCTATGCTGGGGCTCTGGCTGGGAGGAGGGGGTCACATCATGTTGTCAGCTCTGGGGGGAGGTCTGCTGCAGGTCTGCCATCTGCACCCCTGTCCTTCAGGAGGAGGAATTTGGTGCAGCTCAGATGGGAAGGTGGGGGTGCTCCCCCGGTCAGGATGTCGGTGGTGGACAGGATTTTGGAGATGGGGTTTAGGGCGGATGACATCTTCGCCTTGATCAGCCCTGTAGGATCCTATGAATATGATCTGTCCTTTGTGCGCCCCGAGTCTCTGGATATATTCTGGGAGAAGTATGAACACATGTATAAGGGTCTGCCGGAATGGAGGGGACTCGTCCCAAAGGTGGTCTCACGCCAACCTCTAGTGAAGACGGTCACCATTCTAGTACGGAATGAGTCCATTCCTTCGGCTGACTTGGCTGTCTGGCTGAGGAGATTTGGGGAGCTACTTGCACCCCTGAAGAAGATTGTGGATGAGAGAGGGATATGGACTGGTGGGTGGTCGGTGCAGATGAGGTTGTATGTGTGTGGGAATGTGGTCCAGCATCTGCCCTCCTCAGCCTTCATTGGGAAGGACAGGATTGTGGTGTTCTACCCTGGACAGCCCAAGCTCTGCAATAAGTGCGGTTCTCGGGGTCACTTCGCCTCCTCATGTCCAGAGATGAAGTGCTCCCTATGTCAGGATCTGGGGCACCTGGCTAAGGATTGTAATATCATCAGGTGCAATCTGTGTGATAAGGTTGGCCATTCGTACAACCGGTGCCCTGAGGCCATGCACAACCAGTCAGCTTTGGTGGAAGAGTTTTTTCGTCTGGACATGGAGGAGGCAGAGGAGAGGGAGGCTGTGCCAGGGGTCCCCAATGTCTCTGTCCCTGTGGTCCCAGTGTCTGATGGTCCCTCTAATGTGTCATCTCCTTGTGTTGTGCCCCCTGAGTCAGTGTCCGTGGATGTTGTGTCTGATCCTCCTGTGTCAGTTTCCCCAGAGGTAGTGGGGGCTGTGGAGGGAACTGGACCAATGTGTATGGTTGCACCGACCCCCCCTCCCCGGCGTCAGAGGGTCAGAGCGCGTGAGGCGCTGGGGGGTGGAGTGAATGATGGTGGGGGTGTTGGGGTGAAGGTTGGGGGGACTGCTGTGGTGAGTGGAGAGAGTGGGGTGGATGATGTTGTTGGTGATGGTGGAAGGGAAGGGGAGGGGGCTTTGCGGGCCGGTTTATCAAATGATGATATGGAGTGGTTGGAGGCAAAAAGGAAGTCTGGGAAGAAGAAGCGGAAGAAGGATGTGCCTGTACCTGACCCTGGGAGGGTGGAGGTGTCAAACACATTTGAAGTGTTATCTGAGGTGGAGGATGAGGGATCTTCAGGGGATGAGTCTCTGGTTTCCATGGAGGAGGAAACACAGAGGACTATGAAGCGTGTAGGGTCTCCAAGTAGGGAGGGGGGTAAGCAGGCTAAGAAACGGGTACCTCGATCATCCTGATGGCGGTTCCCACTCCTTTGAAGGTGGCGACCATTAATGTCTCCAGCATAAAATCAGTAAGCGCTCGTAACATGGCCTTATTTTTGCTCAGCAGGTTTGATGCTGACATTTTCTTTTTGCAGGAGACCAGGTTGTCCAGTTTGGGGGATGTTCATATGGCGAAGAAGGAGTGGAGGCGCGGCCCCTCCTTCTGGTCTCTTGCGGCCGAGCCTTACACTGGAGTTGCGGTACTTTTTTCCGGCATGGTAACCTGTCGGCGGATTATTGAGGTAGAAATGGGGAGATGCATGGTCTTAGACGTCTCCATGGGGGGGCAGGACCTGCGCCTGATTAACATCTATGGGCCCCAGACAAAATGGGACAGGAAATGCCTCTTCATGAAGATCAAGCCTTTCCTTTTTACAGCCCAGCAAGTTGTCTTCGGTGGTGACTTTAACACCGTCACTAGGACTAAGGACAGGAGAGGGACCGGAGTCAGGCTGGACTGTGACGGCTAGAGAGGCAGGTCTGGTTGATGTGCACATTCATTGCTGCCCAGACGACACGGGATTCACTTTTCAGAGAGGTTCCAGTCAGAGTAGAATAGATAGGTTTTTTTTAAAGGGGAACTCCGCCTTCTCGGCACCAGTGTGTCAGGCAGTAGAGTTTTCCGATCACTGTATTCTGTCTGTGACTCTGAGTGGCCCCGATACACCACCTAAGGGGAGGGGTACCTGGAAGCTGAATTCGGCACTCCTGGACGATGAGAAGGTGAGTCAATCCTTTGAGGATTTTTTTCAGGCACAGGTATCAATCATGGACGTTTGCAGCAGTAAGTCTGAGTGGTGGGAGCTTACAAAACGAAGGATCGTTGGGTTTTTCAAGGCCATAGGAAGGAATAAACAGCTTGATAAGTATGTCACCTACCAGCGTCTGCGGAGGAAGCTCGATCGGCTTGTCTCGAATAATGGAGATCCAGAAGCGATCTCTGAGGTCAAACTCTTGCTCAGGCAGTGTCAATATGACAGGCATGCCTCTTTGGTTCTGGAGAGGGATTATGGGAAATATCACTCGCCCGACCCTTACCAGAACTGCAAACAAGGTAGAGCAGTTAAGTCAGTTGTAGGCCTGGTTGACAGTACGGGTTCCCTGACAAAGTCCAAGTCAGGGATCCTGGAAACCTCCAGGTCATATTATGCTGACCTCCTGGGTAGGAGGGACCTCGATCGGGCGAGCATGTCGGGTTTTCTGGACTCTACTCCAGGACTGGGAAATGGCAGTTCTCTTGTGAGTTTGACAGAGGACATCACGGCAGATGAGGTGGTGAAAGCTATTGATCAGCTTGCCATGAAGAAGTCGCCTGGGCCAGACGGATTGACAGCCGAGTTTTATAAGCACTTTAAGGTGACTCTGGCCCCATATTTGGTGGAGGTGTTTAATGGCTGTCTGAGAGAGGGTTCGCTCTCTCCCTCCATGCGACAATCTGCAGTGATTCTTCTGTCAAAGGGTAAGGATTCCTCGAGAATTGAGAATTGGCGGCCCATTAGCCTTCTCAATGTTGATAGGAAGATATTGGCAAAAATTATTTTCTGGCGTTTATCGTCTGTTGCGGGCAATTTACTTTCTCGCCATCAGCACTGTTCGGTTCAGGGAAGAAGCACTTTTTCAGCGGTGTTAGCTGTCCGGGAGGCCCTGGAGCGGTGCAGGGCTGCAGGCTGGGGAAAGTTCCTGCTGGCATTGGATCAGGCCAAAGCTTTTGATCGAGTCAATCATGAGTACCTATGGCTGCTTCTTGGCAAGTATGGCCTGGAGGGGGGCTTTATCGATTGGCTAAAGACCTTATACAGAGGGGCTGAAAGCTTCATGCTTGTGAATGGTTGGATTGGACGACCCTTTGAGGTTGGCTCAGGTGTGCGTCAGGGGTGTCCTTTGAGTCCTCTGCTATATGCGTTTGTAATCGATCCCTTCATTCGGAGGTTAGAGAGCGGACCGTTGTGTGGAGTTCCTTTGGGCATTCCTGGGGAGCCCCCTCTGAGGGTCGTGGCCTATGCTGATGACGTGTCTGTTTTCATCTCCGGGACGCAGGAGGTGGAGGAGGTGGTCTCGGTGATGGAACAGTATGCTGAGACAGGAGGCGGAGGATGTGGTCTCGGTGATGGAACAGTATGCTGAGGCAGGAGGCGGAGGAGGTGGTCTCGGTGATGGAACAGTATGCTGAGGCAGGAGGCGGAGGAGGTGGTCTCGGTGATGGAACAGTATGCTGAGGCATCTGGCTCAAAGATCAATCAGGATAAGAGTGAGGTTTTCTGGATGGGAGAGGAAGGCGAAGGCTTTACCCTTCCGGACGCCTTCCCAGAGCCCCAGCAGGAAATTAAAGTTTTAGGCATCAGATTTGGTCCCGGTGATTACGGCCTTGCAAATTGGGTAAGCAGGCTACAAGATGCCGATGCCAAGGTGGCCAGCTGGAAGGATTGGAAACTCTCTTACAGGGAAAGGATTGACCTGATTAAAACTTACCTGATCCCGGTATTTCTGTATGTCAGCTTTGTCTGTGTTTTGCCAGTGTCTCTCTATGCGAGGATCTACAGTTGTTTCTTCCAGCTGTTATGGGGGCACAAACTGAACCTCATTAAGAGGTCTGTAACCTACCTTCCCAGGCGGATGGGTGGCCTAGGTATGGTCAACCCGGTGGTTTTCTTTTCTCTGATGTTTTTGAAACATAATTTTGGTAGCATGCTGGCAGAGGAACCGCCTGGGTGGGTTGGTATTTTTCAGTCCTGGTTTAGGCCTTTTCTACGGAGCTGGGAGAATGGTGGGCCAGTGAAAAGCCTGAGGGTCCAACATGGTAAGCTCCCGGCTTATGTTGCCCCGTGTCTGAAAATGCTTCGGCAATGGCGAGTGACGGCGGAGGAAATTAAATCTCTTCCTAGGAAGGCCCTGGAGAGGAGGGTTGTTGAATCTGCCTTTAGCGAGCCATTGGCCTTGAGGGATTGCCCAGGCCCGGTTATGAGGGAGGGTCTGCGTTTGATGAATCTGGAGAGAATCCCTTTAAAGTTTCGGGATTTGGCCTGGCTCTCGTTCCATGGCAGACTCTATGTGAAGGGCAACCTGAAGCATCGCTCTGCGGAGAACCGTGGTTGTCCAAGAGTGGAGTGCGGTGGGGTGGAGGAGACGATGGACCATTTCTTGCTTCAGTGCCCCTTCAATATAGAAGTCTACAAGCGGGTGGGTGGGGCTCTGGGGATCCCTTTCCTTTCCCGCTTGAGTTACGCGGAGTGGTCTTACGGTGCCTTTCAGACTCACCGGGATTTTGATTTTGAGACACTTTTTCTAGTTAGCTTAGTAGTCCGTTACCACACGTGGAATGCACGGTGTCAGGTTTCCATTCGCAAAAAAGTCCTTCCTGTCGAGGTGGTGGTGAACAACATTCTGGGTGAGGTTGGGAAGATTCGGGGTCTTGAGAAGGACAGGTGGCGGCCGGGAGCCTGGACAAAGGCGTGGAGGAATGTCAGGTCCCCGTAGCTGCTGTCTGTCAGTCTCTGGGGGCGTGGCTTCTCTTTCTGTCCTTTCACGTCCCCTAGATTTTGTAACATCAGATTTTTGAAGAAAGGCTGCATGCATGGGATTGATGTATGGGGTGAATGTACGGGATGAATGTGTGGGATCAATGTATGGGGTGAATGTTTAATCGTTTCTTAGCCTGAGGGGGTGTTTAGGTGACGGTCAGGATTTGTTATTTTGCTGAAGTAAGCTGGTTTTGTTTAAAAATACATATTTTTATTCTGTATATATGTAAATATGATTTTTATGATGTTTTTTGTTTGCAAGATTTTAATAAACAAAAAATTTACACTCTAATGTCCCCTCCCCCACAGTCACATCGGTCTCTGCACCAGAGGAGCTTACACTCTAATGTCCCCTCCCCCACAGGACCAGTAAGTGACTGGTTGGGGTTCAGGATGGGGGAGGGTAATATTACTGGGATGGGGGGGGGGGGGGACACAGGGCGGCTCTGATCCCTACACGGGGGGAGAAGTCAGGCTGGATGCTCTATATTCGGCTTCCTCCCGCAGACAATGGGAGTCATTATGGGGGGGAGGGGGGGTCCTCGGTGTGATCATCACAAGGCTGGTGGAATGTATAAACACGGGGTCACACAAGGAGCTTCCCACACTCAGGGGCCGCAGGGGCCCCTCCATGAATCCACAAGTGTTATATCAGTGAGAGGGTCCCGGCACCCTGGGGGGGGGGGGAGTCTCTATTCACAACATGAACACATGGCGTCCCCCGATTCCTCCATCCCAATGTCTGCATGACCCTTCTACCCTTCTGGGGCCCCAACAAGGAGCCCATTTATAGATACAGCAAGTCCCGCCCCCCCCAGCTGTGTGACATCACCAACCCCCCCTTTATAATGACACCTCCAGACACACAGATGGAAGACCTATACTGTCCATCCAGTCCTGACATTTACACAGCTCTGTAATCAGGCCGGTGACCCGACCTGTCCATCCAGTCTTGAGATTTACACAGCTCTGTAATCAGGCCGGTGACCTGACCTGTCCATCCAGTCTTGAGATTTACACAGCTCTGTAATCAGGCCGGTGACCTGACCTGTCCATCCAGTCTTGAGATTTACACAGCTCTGTAATCAGGCCGGTGACCCGACCTATCCATCCAGTCCTGAGATTTACACAGCTCTGTAATCAGGCCGGTGACCTGACCTGTCCATCCAGTCCTGAGATTTACACAGCTCTGTAATCAGGTCACCTCCCCACCCCCAGCCTCTGAGTGGACAAGTGATGATGATGACGTCATCCCTCCCCTCTCCTCCAAACAGCGTGTTCTGTGTTGGCACCCGATTGGCTCCCGGTGCTGCCCCTCCCTCTCCTAGTCCGGCTGGAATCCATATCTCCAATCCACCTCATATTAGGACCTCGCAGGACACAAGCGCTCTTCACATTCATGACTACCTGGGTTATGCCGCCACCTTCAGGTAAATGGACACTGGACTGAAAAAAAAGGCAGGAAGCCCCGCCCATGGCAGGAAGCCCCGCCCACGCACAACCCCTCCCAGCCCCGCTAAGCCTCAGTCCTCATCGATGGGAGGGGCGGGGTCTCGGTGTCACACATGTAAAAAAAAAAATCTGCATTTTCTGTTAGAAAATTCCTTCGGACCCCCAAATATTATATCGGGGCCCTGCGGAATCAGATGGCGGGTGTTGCAACTTTTTATGTCGCGCGGTACGCTTTGTTTAACCCTTGGCGCCGGAACCTCACGGCCCTTTAAGGGTTTCAGAACCCGGGAGGCGGGGCTTTAAGGTCATGTGACCGCCGTGATTCGCCGTCACAAGAGGAGATCGGACCTTTCCGTGAGTACCGGACACGTGCGCTGGGTGCAGGGCGCGCTCTCAGCACATATGTTTTTGTTAATTGCACGCACACGCGTGTCCGCTCGGCGTCTAGGCCCAGGCACGGGGAGGCCGCACATTTGCGTGCGGTCGGCGTGAAGAGGTTAAACTCCATTTTTTTTGGAAGACGATAAACTTTAGTGAATTTTTGTGCACAAAAAAAAAAATATAACATCCGATTGTGCGGCGAGATATAAAAGATGACGTCACGGCGAGTAAATAGATACCAAACATGTCATGCTTTGAAATTGCGCACACCCGTGGAACGGCGCCAAACTACGGTACCTAAAAACCTCCGCAGGAGACGCTTTCTCAGCCTTTACAGGTGACCCCGGAGATCCGGCGCTGCAATCACTGCTCTCGCGGCGACACCTCGCATGTGCGCTGTCAACGCCGTTTACATATGTGGGCGTGACCTACGTAGGCGTTCGTCTTTGCGCATAACCACAACGGGGTGGGGCGCTTTACATGTTTTTATTTTGTAAATGTTTTTACATTTTTTTTTTTAATTAACTTTATTGCTATGACAAGGGATGAACAACATCCTTAGTGATATCACGGGCAGTGACAGGTCCTCTTCATGGGCAGTGACAGGTCCTCTTCATGGGCAGTGACAGGTCCTCTTCACGGGCAGTGACAGGTCCTCTTCACGGGCAGTGACAGGTCCTCTTCACGGGCAGTGACAGGTCCTCTTCACGGGCAGTGACAGGTCCTCTTCATGGGCAGTGACAGGTCCTCTTCATGGACCCAATATCTTTTCTCTGTCCTCCAAACTATCCAATCAGATTGAGATCGGTTCCATACGATGTTTCCACATTAGCCGAAAATGGAAGTGAGAAAATTCTCGGAACCACCAGCTTCAGTCTGGGGCCCCGGGACGGGAGAACCCAGGAGGGCGGGGGAGGGGTGACCCTTTCACCGCCTGTAAAAGCGATCCTGATTATCCAATGGGATCCCATCCCAGATACGGATGATGCCGGTAGCTGCAGGGACCATCCCCCCCTCAGACAACGGACGGGTACATCGCTGAGGATGAAGTGGCTACAATCACGACTTACCTGGGACCTGGGACATCCCAAAAGGACTGAACATGAAGGGTGGGCAACGCAGCAACAAGCCCAACATGCCCACAACAGAGGGGAACCCCAATACAAAGCCACCGGCAAAATCTACACCCCAAACTGGCGTTCTCGGAGGTGCAAACATCAACATGGTAGAACTTACTAAACGAGTAAAGAGAAGACCTGGAATCGGCCAAACATGGACACTGAGCTTCATGGTGACCCAGGAAGAGGCCAAACATGGACACTGAGCTTCATGGTGACCCAGGAAGAGGCCAAACATGGACACTGAGCTTCATGGTGACCCAGGAAGAGGCCAAACATGGACACTGAGCTTCATGGTGACCCAGGAAGAGGCCAAACATGGACACTGAGCTTCATGGTGACCCAGGAAGAGGCCAAACATGGACACTGAGCTTCATGGTGACCCAGGAAGAGGCCAAACATGGACACTGAGCTTCATGGTGACCCAGGAAGAGGCCAAACATGGACACTGAGCTTCATGGTGACCCAGGAAGAGGCCACACTTCCAACTGGGATGGAGGAACCTTTTCCTTGGTGCCATAGGCCTGAGAAATGAGCTGATGAATCCACCTAGAAATAGGGGGTGGAGAGCCAGCCTGACCTTTATGAGGACCCTCAGGCAGGACATATGGGGGCTCAGGAGACCGTACATTGTATACTGGGAGGAGAATGCAGGAGGAGAACAGACATTGTATACTGGGAGGAGAAGGCGGGAGGAGAACGGACATTGTATACTGGGAGGAGAAGGCGGGAGGAGACCGTACATTGTATACTGGGAGGAGAAGGCGGGAGGAGACCGTACATTGTATACTGGGAGGAGAAGGCGGGAGGAGACCGTACATTGTATACTGGGAGGAGAAGGCGGGAGGAGACCGTACATTGTATACTGGGAGGAGAAGGCGGGAGGAGAACGTACATTGTATACTGGGAGGAGAAGGCAGGAGGAGACCGTACATTGTATACTGGGAGGAGAAGGCGGGAGGAGACCGTACATTGTATACTGGGAGGAGAACGTACATTGTATACTGGGAGGAGAAGGCAGGAGGAGACCGTACATTGTATACTGGGAGGAGAAGGCGGGAGGAGACCGTACATTGTATACTGGGAGGAGAAGGCGGGAGGAGACCGTACATTGTATACAAAGAGGACCAAGGCCTCAACACCACCTCATCCTGGTGAAGAACCAGAAAAGGTTCCTTGCAGGAAAGAGCAGCCAACTCCGAGACCCTGTGAGCTCCGAGACCCTGTGAGCTCCGAGACCCTGTGAGCTGAGGCAATGTAGCAACACTGCATACAACGAGTAACAAGGGATCTCTTGGAGATGCTCAGAGACAAGTCTACAAAATGGAGAAGACCAAGTTAAAACCGCAGGCAGGCAGAACAGACATGGAGCCCATCTTTGAAAGCTGCCACTCCAAGTCTTCCAGCATCCAATTGGGAACTCAAGGCTCTCGGAAAATCCTCCAGGTACTGCTAAATGGCGGGATCCTCCGGAGTGGAGCATACTCCTTGCCCAGACTATAAAAGGGCTGAGCAAACATCCAGCACAAGCTATAGAGAAGTTCCCACCAGAGAGGAGGAGACCTTAAGGGGGGCTTCCGTTTTATCCACTGCGTCCTGAAAGACCCGGACCTCATTAAGTAGGAACAGGCTGGGACAACAGCCGGGGAACCCCATTTCATGTAGAACTCTTCCCCCATGGTGACTCCATCACTTCTTACAGATGATGGTGCACTGGAAAGGACTTGGGATTTTTGGTGGGTGCCGGGACCCGAACCCAAAGACTTTAAGGGGAAGAAGATTCCGGTAACCTCAGGTTAGTGCCGCCACATCTGCCAGGAAGCCCACTGTGGTCTCCTGTATATGGAAAAGCCCCAAAACCTGAGGATCCTCCTGAGAGGACTCATTCACAGAGAATTCTCAACAACCTGTTCCTGAGGAACTCTAATGCATCATCTCAAAACAGAAGGAAGGGAAGGAGAGCGTCCATGTATGAGGTCCAGGAGGTCCAACCTAGTGGAGACCTCAGAGAGCCGAACACACAGCCCACATATGGCTGCAGAAAATGTTATCAAAGGAAATCAGCTAAAGACTGAGGTTTACCTGAGCTGGGCGGGGTTATGCCTGGGCGGGGTTATAGTTGGGCGGGGTTATGCCTGAGCGGGGTTATAGTTGGGCGGGGTTATGCCTGGGCGGGGTTATGCCTGGGCGGGGTTCCTTGTTTTGGCCAGTGTCCATTCACCTGAAGGTGACCCATGTGGACACGACTATGAAGTCCTCCGTGTCCTCTGTGTCCTGTAATATGCAACTATGAAATCCTTGGTATTGAATATGGGAAACTTCCAGCTATAGTGTGTATGTAGTGTATGCTGGACGTCGGAGCTCTTCACCTGTAGACTGAAGATCTGTACGAGGGGAGGGGTGGGAGGACACGGGTCCTGCTGACATCAGCCTTGGAGAACACGCGGGTGACATATGGTGGAGAACACACGGGTGACGTATTATGGAGGAGAACACGGGTGACGTATTATGGAGGAGAACACGGGTGACGTATTATGGAGGAGAACACGGGTGATGTATTATGGAGGAGAACACGGGTGACGTATTATGGAGGAGAACACGGGTGACGTATTATGGAGGAGAACACGGGTGACGTATTATGGAGGAGAACACGGGTGACGTATTATGGTGGAGAACACACGGGTGACGTATTATGGTGGAGAACACACGGGTGGCGTATTATGGAGAACACACGGGTGACATATTATGGTGAACACACGGGTGACGTATGGCGGAGAACACACGGGTGACGTATGGCGGAGAACACACGGGTGACGCATGGCGGAGAACACACGGGTGACGTATGGCGGAGAACACACGGGTGACGTAATATGGTGGAGAACACACGGGTGACGTATTATGGTGGAGAACACACGGGTGACAAATTATGGTGGAGAACACACGGGTGACAAATTATGGTGGAGAACACACGGGTGACACATTATGGAGAACACACGGGTGACGTATTATGGTGGAGAACACACGGGTGACGTATTACGGTGGAGAACACACGGGTGACGTATTATGGTGGAGAACACATGGGTGACGTATTATGGTGGAGAACACACGGGTGACGTATTACGGTGGAGAACACACGGGTGACGTATTACGGTGGAGAACACACGGGTGACGTATTACGGTGGAGAACACACGGGTGACGTATTACGGTGGAGAATACACGGGTGACGTATTACGGTGGAGAACACACGGGTGACGTATTACGGTGGAGAACACACGGGTGGCGTATTATGGAGAACACACGGGTGACGTATTACGGTGGAGAACACACGGGTGGCGTATTATGGAGAACACACGGGTGACATATTATGGTGGAGAACACACGGGTGACGTATTACGGTGGAGAACACACGGGTGACGTATTACGGTGGAGAACACACGGGTGACGTATTACGGTGGAGAACACACGGGTGGCGTATTATGGAGAACACACGGGTGACGTATTATGGTGGAGAACACACGGGTGACGTATTATGGTGGAGAACACGGGTGACGTATTATGGTGGAGAACACATGGGTGACGTATTATGGTGGAGAACACACGGGTGACGTATTATGGTGGAGAACACACGGGTGACGTATTATGGTGGAGAACACACGGGTGACGTATTATGGTGGAGAACACACGGGTGACGTATTATGGTGGAGAACACACGGGTGACGTATTATGGTGGAGAACACACGGGTGACGTATTATGGTGGAGAACACACGGGTGACGTATTATGGTGGAGAACACACGGGTGGCGTATTACGGTGGAGAACACACGGGTGACGTATTATGGAGAACACACGGTGACGTATTATGGTGGAGAACACACGGGTGACGTATTATGGTGGAGAACACACGGGTGACGTATTATGGTGGAGAACACACGGGTGACGTATTATGGTGGAGAACACACGGGTGACGTATTACGGTGGAGAACACACGGGTGGCGTATTACGGTGGAGAACACACGGGTGGCGTATTACGGTGGAGAACACACGGGTGGCGTATTATGGTGGAGAACACACGGGTGACGTATTATGGAGAACACACGGGTGACGTATTACGGTGGAGAACACACGGGTGACGTATTATGGTGGAGAACACACGGGTGACGTATTACGGTGGAGAACACACGGGTGACGTATTATGGTGGAGAACACGGGTGACGTATTATGGAGAACACACGGGTGGCGTATTATGGTGGAGAACACACGGGTGACGTATTACGGTGGAGAACACACGGGTGACGTATTATGGAGAACACACGGGTGACGTATTACGGTGGAGAACACACGGGTGACGTATTACGGTGGAGAACACACGGGTGACATATTATGGTGGAGAACACACGGGTGACGTATTACGGTGGAGAACACACGGGTGACGTATTACGGTGGAGAACACACGGGTGACGTATTATGGTGGAGAACACACGGGTGACGTATTATGGTGGAGAACACACGGGTGACGTATTATGGTGGAGAACACACGGGTGACGTATTATGGAGAACACACGGGTGACGTATTATGGAGAACACACGGGTGACGTATTATGGAGAACACACGGGTGACGTATTACGGTGGAGAACACACGGGTGACGTATTATGGTGGAGAACACACGGGTGACGTATTACGGTGGAGAACACACGGGTGACGTATTATGGTGGAGAACACGGGTGACGTATTATGGAGAACACACGGGTGGCGTATTATGGTGGAGAACACACGGGTGACGTATTACGGTGGAGAACACACGGGTGACGTATTATGGAGAACACACGGGTGACGTATTACGGTGGAGAACACACGGGTGACGTATTACGGTGGAGAACACACGGGTGACGTATTACGGTGGAGAACACACGGGTGACGTATTATGGAGAACACACGGGTGACGTATTATGGTGGAGAACACACGGGTGACGTATTATGGAGAACACACGGGTGACGTATTATGGTGGAGAACACACGGGTGACGTATTACGGTGGAGAACACACGGGTGACGTATTATGGAGAACACACGGGTGACGTATTATGGTGGAGAACACACGGGTGACACATGTCAGAGAACACACGGGTGACGTATTATGGTGGAGAACACACGGGTGACACATTATGGAGAACACACGGGTGACGTATTATGGAGAACACACGGGTGACGTATTACGGTGGAGAACACACGGGTGACGTATTACGGTAGAGAACACACGGGTGACGTATTATGGTGGAGAACACACGGGTGACGTATTATGGTGAACACACGGGTGACGTATTATGGTGGAGAACACACAGGTGATGTATTATGGTAGAGAACACACGGGTGACGTATTATGGTGGAGAACACACGGGTGACGTATTACGGTGGAGAACACACAGGTGATGTATTATGGTAGAGAACACACGGGTGACGTATTATGGTGGAGAACACACGGGTGACGTATTACGGTGGAGAACACACGGGTGACGTATTATGGAGAACACACGGGTGACGTATTACGGTGGAGAACACACGGGTGACGTATTATGGTGGAGAACACACGGGTGACGTATTACGGTGGAGAACACACGGGTGACGTATTACGGTGGAGAACACACGGGTGACGTATTATGGAGAACACACGGGTGGCGTATTATGGTGGAGAACACACGGGTGACGTATTATGGAGAACACACGGGTGACGTATTACGGTGGAGAACACACGGGTGACGTATTACGGTGGAGAACACACGGGTGACGTATTATGGAGAACACACGGGTGACGTATTACGGTGGAGAACACACGGGTGACGTATTATGGTGGAGAACACACGGGTGACGTATTATGGAGAACACACGGGTGGCGTATTATGGTGGAGAACACACGGGTGACGTATTATGGAGAACACACGGGTGACGTATTACGGTGGAGAACACACGGGTGACGTATTATGGTGGAGAACACACGGGTGACGTATTATGGAGAACACACGGGTGACGTATTATGGTGGAGAACACACGGGTGACGTATTACGGTGGAGAACACACGGGTGACGTATTATGGAGAACACACGGGTGACGTATTATGGTGGAGAACACACGGGTGACGTATTATGGTGGAGAACACACGGGTGACACATTATGGAGAACACACGGGTGACACATTATGGAGAACACACGGGTGACACATTATGGAGAACACACGGGTGACGTATTATGGAGAACACACGGGTGACACATTATGGAGAACACACGGGTGACACATTATGGAGAACACACGGGTGACACATTATGGAGATAGTTTGCACAGCTTGGTAAGTTCCGGAACGGACGTCAGAGACTACTCGTGGACACACGTGGTGGGCGGTTCCTTACCTGCACAGGACACACATGGCGATGAAGCATGCTGCCGGGTTGGCGATGTTGCTCAGTACGACGGACCAATGGTAAGCGTCGGCTCCGTAGGGAAGGCAGCTGTAGGTCTGCACAGACGGCAGGACGCCATTGGTCAATGCGTTGGACAAGCCAAGTAACCCCAACAGGTAGATGTTCCGGGGGGTCCAGAATGGATGCTCAGCCAGGGTACTGGACTCCTCCGTCTTTCCATCCTCGGAGCTCCGCAGGGGGTAGGAATCTTCGGAGTCGGCTCCCTCCTGAGGGACTGTCTCGGCTCCCAGTTCTTGCTCAGGCTGCTTCTGGCCCCTTTTATGCCACAAAGGTAAGATGATGAAGGCGAGAGCGGAGACCGCCAGGAAGGTGAAGAGACCCCAGAAGTAGGAGGAGGCGGGGAAGTTCTCCTTCAGATAGCGGGGCTCCGTGCCATTGCTGGAGGTGTTGTTCCGGCACTCCAGGCGGCCCACCCCCTGACCCAGAGCCAGGATACAAGGGAAGAGGGCGCTGAGCCCCTGGCCAATGAAGAAGCTGCGTATATACTGCTGGGGGAAGCTGTACATGAAGGGCAGGAAGGTGACGTTGGAGGTGCAGCAGCCTAGAGCCAGGAGGTAGGCCAGGAGAAGGTACGGAACGCTGTGCTCCGCCCCGCCCACCACAACACGCCCGTTCCAGAACACCGCCAGGAATCCCGCTGACAGCAGACTCAGTACATGGATGGAGCGAATCAGCCACGGCTCCGATATCCGTCCCGGGGGACACAGCCGATGACTCACTGTGACTGCCAGGGGCCCGATGTTCCCAAATGCAATCAGCACCGTCAGGTAAGCCGGAAGGTTCCACGCTGTGGGGGGAAAAGAGAGAAGGTGAGAGGAGAACGGACATTGTATGCTGGGAGGTGGGAGGAGAACGGACATTGTATGCTGGGAGGTGGGAGGAGAACGGACATTGTATGCTGGGAGGTGGGAGGAGAACGGACATTGTATGCTGGGAGGTGGGAGGAGAACCGACATTGTATGCTGGGAGGTGAGAGGAGAACGGACATTGTATGCTGGGAGGTGGGAGGAGAACGGACATTGTATGCTGGGAGGTGGGAGAACGGACATTGTATACTGGGAGGTGGGAGGAGAACGGACATTGTATGCTGGGAGGTGGGAGGAGAACGGACATTGTATGCTGGTAGGTGGGAGGAGAACGGACATTGTATACTGGGAGGTGGGAGGAGAACGGACATTGTATACTGGGATGTGGGAGGAGAACGGACATTGTATGCTGGGAGGTGGGAGGAGAACGGACATTGTATGCTGGGAGGTGGGAGGAGAACGGACATTGTATGCTGGGAGGTGGGAGGAGAACGGACATTGTATGCTGGGAGGTGAGAGGAGAACGGACATTGTATGCTGGGAGGTGGGAGGAGAACGGACATTGTATGCTGGGAGGTGGGAGGAGAACGGACATTGTATGCTGGGAGGTGGGAGGAGAACCGACATTGTATGCTGGGAGGTGGGAGGAGAACGGACATTGTATGCTGGGAGGTGGGAGGAGAACGGACATTGTATGCTGGGAGGTGGGAGGAGAACGGACATTGTATACTGGGAGGTGGGAGGAGAACGGACATTGTATACTGGGAGGTGGGAGGAGAACGGACATTGTATGCTGGGAGGTGGGAGGAGAACGGACATTGTATACTGGGAGGTGGGAGGAGAACGGACATTGTATGCTGGGAGGTGGGAGGAGAACGGACATTGTATACTGGGAGGTGGGAGGAGAACGGACATTGTATACTGGGAGGTGGGAGGAGAACGGACATTGTATACTGGGAGGAGAAGGTGGATAGAGAGGCTGGGGGCAGGAGAAAGAGAGTGTTGGGGAGAGGAGGGAGAGAGGAATGGAGGGGGGTGGGGGAGAGAGTGAAGGGGGGGGGGAGAGAGGGAGGGGGGAGAGAGGGAGGGGGGGCGGGGGTAGGGCAGCATGCATACATACATGTGATTTTGCAGCAGTACCTCTCCTGTAGGGTGGGAGGAGACCAGTTACATGAATATTGTCCATTAAAGCGGAACTAAACCCTCCTATTGTTTCCAGCCAAGGAAGCCGCCATCTTGGCCTTCACTTGGGCTTCAACTGCCATTGTACTGCACATGTGATCAGCTAGGACTCCGCCCATTTGATGGTTGACAGTCGGGTTGAGAGTACAAACAAATGTGACAGTTGTGGAGCCGACATGGAGGAATGTTATACTGAGGGGTTTAGTTCCGCTGCAAAGTATTCTGTATGTAACCTAAGCCCCTCCCCTGACCCCACCCCCACTACCTCAGACTCCACCCAATATGCCATCCTCCTGTACCCCAACCTCAGCCCCTCCCCAAACCACACCCCCTACTACCTCAGACTCCACCCAATATGCCGTCCTCCTGTACCCCAACCTCAGCCCCTCCCCCAACCACACCCCCTACTACCTCAGACTCCACCCAATATGCCATCCTCCTGTACCCCAACCTCAGCCCCTCCCCCAACCACACCCCCTACTACCTCAGACTCCACCCAATATGCCGTCCTCCTGTACCCCAACCTCAGCCCCTCCCCCAACCACACCCCCTACTACCTCAGACTCCACCCAATATGCCATCCTCCTGTACCCCAACCTAAGCCCCTCCCACAA
The DNA here is from genome assembly GCF_062004578.1 of Staurois parvus. Lineage (NCBI taxonomy): Eukaryota > Metazoa > Chordata > Amphibia > Anura > Ranidae > Staurois > Staurois parvus. The sequence goes on along the minus strand of NW_028319179.1, from coordinate 96,241 downwards.
CCACACCCCCTACTACCTCAGACTCCACCCAATATGCCGTCCTCCTGTACCCCAACCCCAACCTCATCTTCCTACTGACCCCCCTGTGGTCAAATCTCTCTTGTTCTCAGTGTCTGCAAACATCTCCCAGCATCTTCCAGTGTCATCTCTGTACCCCCCCCAGTGTCTTCCAGTGTCATCTCTGTACCCCCCCAGTGTCTTCCAGTGTCATCTCTGTACCCCCCAGTGTCTTCCAGTGTCACCTCTGTACCCCCCCCAGTGTCTTCCAGTGTCCTCTCTGTACCCCCCAGTGTCTTCCAGTGTCATCTCTGTACCCCCCAGTGTCTTCCAGTGTCATCTCTGTACCCCCCAGTGCCTTCCAGTGTCATCTCTGTACCCCCCCCCCAGTGTCTTCCAGTGTCCTCTCTGTACCCCCCAGTGTTTTCCAGTGTCATCTCTGTACCCCCCAGTGTCTTCCAGTGTCATCTCTGTACCCCCCAGTGCCTTCCAGTGTCACCTCTGTACCCCCCAGTGTCTTCCAGTGTCCTCTCTGTACCCCCCAGTGTCTTCCAGTGTCATCTCTGTACCCCCCAGTGCCTTCCAGTGTCACCTCTGTACCCCCCAGTGCCTTCCAGTGTCATCTCTGTACCCCCCCAGTGCCTTCCAGTGTCATCTCTGTACCCCCCAGTGTCTTCCAGTGTCATTTCTGTACCCCCCAGTGCCTTCCAGTGTCATCTCTGTACCCCCCCAGTGCCTTCCAGTGTCATCTCTGTACCCCCCAGTGCCTTCCAGTGTCATCTCTGTACCCCCCAGTGTCTTCCAGTGTCATCTTTGTACCCCCCAGTGCCTTCCAGTGTCATCTCTGTACCCCCCAGTGTCTTCCAGTGTCATCTCTGTACCCCCCAGTGCCTTCCAATGTCATCTCTGTACCCCCCAGTGTCTTCCAGTGTCATCTCTGTACCCCCCAGTGTCATCTCTGTACCCCCCAGTGTCTTCCAGTGTCATCTCTGTACCCCCCAGTGCCTTCCAATGTCATCTCTGTACCCCCCAGTGTCTTCCAGTGTCATCTCTGTACCCCCCAGTGTCATCTCTGTACCCCCCAGTGTCTTCCAGTGTCATCTCTGTACCCCCCCCCAGTGTCTTCCAGTGTCATCTCTGTACCCCCCAGTGCCTTCCAGTGTCATCTCTGTACCCCCCAGTGTCTTCCAGTGTCATCTCTGTACTCCCCAGTGCCTTCCAGTGTCATCTCTGTACCCCCCAGTGCCTTCCAGTGTCATCTCTGTACCCCCCACTGTCATCTCTGTACCCCCCAGTGCCTTCCAGTGTCATCTCTGTACCCCCCAGTGTCTTCCAGTGTCATCTCTGTACCCCCCAGTGCCTTCCAGTGTCATCTCTGTACCCCCCAGTGCCTTCCAGTGTCATCTCTGTACCCCCCAGTGTCTTCCAGTGTCATCCCTGTACCCCCCCCAGTGTCTTCCAGTGTCATCTCTGTACCCCCCCCAGTGTCTTCCAGTGTCATCTCTGTACCCCCCAGTGTCTTCCAGTGTCACCTCTGTACCCCCCCAGTGTCTTCCAGTGTCCTCTCTGTACCCCCCAGTGTCTTCCAGTGTCATCTCTGTACCCCCCAGTGTCTTCCAGTGTCATCTCTGTACCCCCCAGTGCCTTCCAGTGTCATCTCTGTACCCCCCCCCCCCCCCCCAGTGTCTTCCAGTGTCCTCTCTGTACCCCCCAGTGTTTTCCAGTGTCATCTCTGTACCCCCCAGTGTCTTCCAGTGTCATCTCTGTACCCCCCAGTGCCTTCCAGTGTCACCTCTGTACCCCCCAGTGTCTTCCAGTGTCCTCTCTGTACCCCCCAGTGTCTTCCAGTGTCATCTCTGTACCCCCCAGTGCCTTCCAGTGTCACCTCTGTACCCCCCAGTGCCTTCCAGTGTCATCTCTGTACCCCCCCAGTGCCTTCCAGTGTCATCTCTGTACCCCCCAGTGTCTTCCAGTGTCATTTCTGTACCCCCCAGTGCCTTCCAGTGTCATCTCTGTACCCCCCCAGTGCCTTCCAGTGTCATCTCTGTACCCCCCAGTGCCTTCCAGTGTCATCTCTGTACCCCCCAGTGTCTTCCAGTGTCATCTTTGTACCCCCCAGTGCCTTCCAGTGTCATCTCTGTACCCCCCAGTGTCTTCCAGTGTCATCTCTGTACCCCCCAGTGCCTTCCAATGTCATCTCTGTACCCCCCAGTGTCTTCCAGTGTCATCTCTGTACCCCCCAGTGTCATCTCTGTACCCCCCAGTGTCTTCCAGTGTCATCTCTGTACCCCCCAGTGCCTTCCAATGTCATCTCTGTACCCCCCAGTGTCTTCCAGTGTCATCTCTGTACCCCCCAGTGTCATCTCTGTACCCCCCAGTGTCTTCCAGTGTCATCTCTGTACCCCCCCCAGTGTCTTCCAGTGTCATCTCTGTACCACCCAGTGCCTTCCAGTGTCATCTCTGTACCCCCCAGTGTCTTCCAGTGTCATCTCTGTACTCCCCAGTGCCTTCCAGTGTCATCTCTGTACCCCCCAGTGCCTTCCAGTGTCATCTCTGTACCCCCCACTGTCATCTCTGTACCCCCCAGTGCCTTCCAGTGTCATCTCTGTACCCCCCAGTGTCTTCCAGTGTCATCTCTGTACCCCCCAGTGCCTTCCAGTGTCATCTCTGTACCCCCCAGTGTCTTCCAGTGTCATCTCTGTACTCCCCAGTGCCTTCCAGTGTCATCTCTGTACCCCCCAGTGCCTTCCAGTGTCATCTCTGTACCCCCCAGTGTCTTCCAGTGTCATCTCTGTACCCCCCAGTGTCTTCCAGTGTCATCTCTGTACCCCCCCAGTGTCTTCCAGTGTCATCTCTGTACCCCCCAGTGCCTTCCAGTGTCATCTCTGTACCCCCCAGTGCCTTCCAGTGTCATCTCTGTACCCCCCAGTGCCTTCCAGTGTCATCTCTGTACCCCCCAGTGTCTTCCAGTGTCATCTCTGTACCCCCCAGTGTCTTCCAGTGTCATCTCTGTACCCCCCCAGTGTCTTCCAGTGTCATCTCTGTACCCCCCAGTGTCTTCCAGTGTCATCTCTGTACCCCCCAGTGCCTTCCAGTGTCATCTCTGTACCCCCCAGTGCCTTCCAGTGTCATCTCTGTACCCCCCAGTGTCTTCCAGTGTCATCTCTGTACCCCCCAGTGCCTTCCAGTGTCATCTCTGTACCCCACAGTGTCTTCCAGTGTCATCTCTGTACCCCCCAGCGTCTTCCAGTGTCATCTCTGTACCCCCCCAGTGCCTTCCAGTGTAATCTCTGTACCCCCCAGTGTCGTCCAGTGTCATCTCTGCACACCAGACTCCACCCAATATGCCGTCCTCCTGTACCCCGGCTTCCTCCTCTGACTGTACCCCAACCTCAGCCCCTCCCCCGACCACACCCCCTACCTCAGACTCCACCCAATATGCCCTCCTCCTGTACCCCGGCTTCCTCCTCTGACTGTACCCCAACCTCAGCCCCTCCCCTGACCACACCCCCTACCTCAGACTCCACCCAATATGCCGTCCTCCTGTACCCCGGCTTCCTCCTCTGACTGTACCCCAACCTCAGCCCCTCCCCCGACCACACCCCCTACCTCAGACTCCACCCAATATGCCGTCCTCCTGTACCCCAACCTCAGCCCCTCCCCCGACCACACCCCCTACCTCAGACTCCACCCGAAATGCCGTCCCCCTGTACCCCAACCCCCGGCCTGCCCCGGTATTCATGCACAGGAACAAGATGCAGATAATATCGCTCACCTTCAGGAAGCTCCTTCACAACGACAGGAAGCTCCACCCACAAGGAGTTCACAGACACCCAGGAGCCCATTCCGAATAGGGCCACGAGGACATGTGTGAGAAGGGCGCGGCCGGTCACCTCCATGTCTCCAGTCCTGGGAAAAGGTGTGAATTAGTGAGGCTTAGAGAATGGACGCACCCAGAACCCAAATCCTGCAGTCAGCCTCTGAACTCCATCTAGATGCATCAACTCACAAGGCTCAAATCTATACACCCCCCATACAGCCCGATCCGAATCTATACACCCCCCCATACAGCCCGATCCAAATCTATACACCCCCCATACAGCCCGATCCGAATCTATACACCCCCCATACAGCCCGATCCAAATCTATACACCCCCCATACAGCCCGATCCGAATCTATACACCCCCCATACAGCCCGATCCGAATCTATACACCCCCCATACAGCCCGATCCAAATCTATACACCCCCCATACAGCCCGATCCGAATCTATACACCCCCCATACAGCCCGATCCAAATCTATACACCCCCCATACAGCCCGATCCGAATCTATACACCCCCCATACAGCCCGATCCGAATCTATACACCCCCCATACAGCCCGATCCGAATCTATACACCCCCCATACAGCCCGACCCGAATCTATACACCCCCCATACAGCCCGATCCAAATCTATACACCCCCCATACAGCCCGATCCGAATCTATACACCCCCCATACAGCCCGATCCGAATCTATACACCCCCCATACAGCCCGATACGAATCTATACACCCCCCATACAGCCCGATCCGAATCTATACACCCCCCATACAGCCCGATCCGAATCTATACACCCCCCATACAGCCCGATCCGAATCTATACACCCTTCATACAGCCCGATCCAAATCTATACACCCCCCATACAGCCCGATCCGAATCTATACACCCCCCATACAGCCCGATCCGAATCTATACACCCCCCATACAGCCCGATACGAATCTATACACCCCCCATACAGCCCGATCCGAATCTATACACCCCCCATACAGCCCGACCCGAATCTATACACCCCCCATACAGCCCGATCCAAATCTATACACCCCCCATACAGCCCGATCCGAATCTATACACCCCCCATACAGCCCGATCCGAATCTATACACCCCCCATACAGCCCGATACGAATCTATACACCCCCCATACAGCCCGATCCGAATCTATACACCCCCCATACAGCCCGACCCGAATCTATACACCCCCCATACAGCCCGATCCAAATCTATACACCCCCCATACAGCCCGATCCAAATCTATACACCCCCCATACAGCCCGATCCGAATCCATACACCCCCCATACAGCCCGATCCAAATCTATACACCCCCCATACAGCCCGATCCAAATCTATACACCCCCCATACAGCCCGATCCGAATCTATACACCCCCCATACAGCCCGATCCAAATCTATACACCCCCCATACAGCCCGATCCGAATCTATACACCCCCCATACAGCCCGACCCGAATCTATACACCCCCCATACAGCCCGATTCGAATCTATACACCCCCCATACAGCCCGATCCGAATCTATACACCCCCCATACAGCCCGATCCGAATCTATACACCCCCCATACAGCCCGATCCGAATCTATACACCCCCCATACAGCCCGATCCGAATCTATACACCCCCCATACAGCCCGATCCGAATCTATACACCCCCCATACAGCCCGATCCGAATCTATACACCCCCCATACAGCCCGATCCGAATCTATACACCCCCCATACAGCCCGATCCGAAACTATACACCCCCCATACAGCCCGATCCGAATCTATACACCCCCCATACAGCCCGATCCGAATCTATACACCCCCCATACAGCCCGATCCGAATCTATACACCCCCCATACAGCCCGATCCGAATCTATACACCCCCCATACAGCCCGATCCGAAACTATACACCCCCCATACAGCCCGATCCGAATCTATACACCCCCCATACAGCCCGATCCGAAACTATACACCCCCCATACAGCCCGATCCGAATCTATACACCCCCCCATACAGCCCGATACAAATCTATACACCCCCCATACAGCCCGATCAGAATCTATACACCCCCCATACAGCCCGATCCGAATCTATACACCCCCCATACAGCCCGATCCGAATCTATACACCCCCCCATACAGCCCGATCCGAATCTATACACCCCCCAAACAGCCCGATCTGAATCTATACACCACCCATACAGCCCGATCCGAATCTATACACCCCCCATACAGCCCGATCCGAATCTATACACCCCCCATACAGCCCGATCCAAATCTATACACCCCCCATACAGCCCGATCCGAATCTATACACCCCCCATACAGCCCGATCCGAATCTATACACCCCCCATACAGCCCGTTCCGAATCCATACACCCCCCATACAGCCCGATCCGAATCCATACACCCCCCATACAGCCCGATCCGAATCCATACACCCCCCATACAGCCCGATCCAAATCTATACACCCCCCATACAGCCCGATCTGAATCCATACACCCCCCATACACCCCGATCCGAATCCATACACCCCCATACAGCCCGATCCAAATCTATACACCCCCCATACAGCCCGATCCAAATCTATACACCCCCCATACAGCCCGATCTGAATCCATACACCCCCCATACACCCCGATCCGAATCCATACACCCCCATACAGCCCGATCCGAATCCATACACCCCCCCATACAGCCCGATTCGAATCCATACACCCCCCATACAGCCCGATCCAAATCTATACACCCCCCATACAGCCCGATCTGAATCCATACACCCCCCATACACCCCGATCCGAATCCATACACCCCCATACAGCCCGATCCAAATCTATACACCCCCCATACAGCCCGATCCAAATCTATACACCCCCCATACAGCCCGATCCAAATCTATACACCCCCCAAACTATACCCTCCTAAAAACATAAGCCACGCCCACATATATTGAACCCCACACAGATGTCTCCTCACCTGCTTCGGATTCTTTGCCAACCTCTTGTCATTCAATGATCTGGTGGTGGCAGACGTCTGTCTCTGGTGGGAACCCCGGATGGGGCATTAATGTCTGAAGGAGGATAAAAGAACAACACAGGAATACAATTACATTCCAGAAGAATATTCCTTCCCAAAACAAGAAGCTTCTCGACTTTCATACAATCCTTTTGTTGGGGTACATTAGGGGGGCAGGCTGAGTGGATGATGCTGCTGCCTTCAGGAAATTGAAGGAACAATACAGTACTGAGCATCCCACCCCAAGAAACGCTCAGTTTGTAATAACAGACAGTAATTGGTCATAAGGAGTAGAAAAGTGGGTCAAAAGTGGAGGTCCGCTCGTGCACCCCAAAAAAAAAGCAGGGGACACAGGATGAGTATTCCGGAACACTGGGACATCCAAACGCAGTCCAACTCATGGGTGGGCAGCAGAGCAAACAAAAAGCTAACAAGTCCATGATAACCAACAGGTAACAGAGGTGGGTCTACAGTCACCTGAAGAACCTTGTGACCAAATCCAGCACCAGCTGAGGCCTGAATGTCCATCTGGTGAAATGTAAGGAATGCGAACAAAAGAATGAATCTTCTCTATGAGCAGCGAGGCTTCTATGTCCTCCATCATGGTTGACGCAAGTCACTGCCGTGGCATTGTTCAACTGTAGACTGGTCAGGTGGCCTCACAGTCAAGGGGTCCAATGTTGAAGAGATAACAAAGTCCTCTTGAGTTCCACAATACTGACTCGGAGATGAGCTTCTTCCGGCGATCAAGTTCCTGGCATTGAGAATTGAGGACTTCTCCCCAGCCCAACAGGCTGGCATCCATACAGAAAACCTACCAGACCAATGGGACGATAGATTTTCCAGACTCCAACACGATCCACCAGGCCGGGGCAAGCCTTGGTTTTATGGGTCAGGCAAATATGGCAGTCCAGAGTTGCAACAGTCTAGTAGAAAACTGGGCAATTGGGAGGCCACCACCAAGCCAAAAACCCTCATGAAAAAGAGGAAGGTTGGTTGGCTCCATGACTGCTGAGTGCAAACATGGGAGCAGAGAGTCCGGAGTTGGTCCTATGGAAGGAAAATGTCCAGATACTCTAAGTGATAGGATGTTCCAGTGCTGGTTTCTGGAGATTCATGATCTGCCCAAAGCTCTGTAGGCTCTGGACAGTCTGTTGGCTATGCCAACTGTTCCCTGGAAAGAAGGTTGTGCAGATATCCTACTGAGGGGATGACCTGAGAGCAAAGCAACATTGACCAATCGGTAGGGAAGCAAACTGGTAATGCTGAACGGCCACGGGTAATGTTGATGTTCAGGGAAGATGGGGACATGCTGGTGGGCTTCCCTGATGTCTGAGAGCGCCAGAAGGTCTCCTAGATGAGGAAAGCAATTACCAACCTGAGAGATTCCAGGCAGAATGGAATGGAAGTTGCTGAGCATCGTGAGACGCATTGTGGTGCAAGTGTCCCCTCTGGCTTTGGTGAACAGGTTTCTATTGACTTGCATGACAATGGCTTTGACCCCTTGAGAAAGCAGCTACATCAGAGCTATGTGAAGGTCCGCCAGTCTTTGTAGTGATGGGACTAGATGGCCACAAAGGCCAACAGACGTTCTCCAAGTTTGACAAGTGTGGGTGCCTCCTCATTGCCAGGAAGACTTGCGATGGATTTAGGGCTTCAAGATGTGGCATTGGACATACTTTTATTAAGCACTCTGAAAGCCAATCAAAGCCCTTCCACTAAATAAAATGGTGACCTTACAGTCCTGTTCACACGTTGGGTTTGCTTTGCTTCAAAAATGATCCCCCGTGTCGCTTTCTTGGCACTTCGAAATGTCTGCAAAGCCTCCATAGAGGTCTTCTCCTTCCAGCACAGAGGGGGGGTCTGCTCCTTCCAGCACAGGGACAGAGGGAGGTCTACTCCTTCCAGCACAGGGACAGAGGGAGGTCTGCTCCTTCCAGCACAGGGACAGAGGGAGGTCTACTCCTTCCAGCACAGGGACAGAGGGAGGTCTACTCCTTCCAGCACAGGGACAGAGGGAGGTCTACTCCTTCCAGCACAGGGACAGAGGGAGGTCTACTTCTTCCAGCACAGGGGGGGGGGGGGGGGGGGTTTGCACCTTCCAGCACAGGGACAGAGGGAGGTCTGCTCCTTCCAGCACAGGGACAGAGGGAGGTCTACTCCTTCCAGCACAGGGACAGAGGGAGGTCTACTCCTTCCAGCACAGGGACAGAGGGAGGTCTACTCCTTCCAGCACAGGGACAGAGGGAGGTCTACTCCTTCCAGCACAGGGGGGGGGGTTTGCACCTTCCAGCACAGGGACAGAGGGAGGTCTGCTCCTTCCAGCACAGGGACAGAGGGAGGTCTGCTCCTTCCAGCACAGGGACAGAGAGAGGTCTACTCCTTCCAGCACAGGGACAGAGGGAGGTCTGCTCCTTCCAGCACAGGGACAGAGGGAGGTCTACTCCTTCCAGCACAGGGACAGAGAGAGGTCTACTCCTTCCAGCACAGGGACAGAGGGAGGTCTACTCCTTCCAGCACAGGGACAAAGGGAGGTCTGCTCCTTCCAGCACAGGGACAGAGGGGGGTTTGCTCCTTCCAGCACAGGGGGGGGGGTTGCTCCTTCCAGCACAGGGACAGAGGGAGGTCTGCTCCTTCCAGCACAGGGACAGAGGGAGGTCTACTCCTTCCAGCACAGGGACAGAGGGAGGTCTACTCCTTCCAGCACAGGGGGGGGGGGTTTGCACCTTCCAGCACAGGGACAGAGGGAGGTCTGCTCCTTCCAGCACAGGGACAGAGAGAGGTCTACTCCTTCCAGCACAGGGACAGAGGGAGGTCTGCTCCTTCCAGCACAGGGACAGAGGGAGGTCTACTCCTTCCAGCACAGGGACAGAGGGAGGTCTACTCCTTCCAGCACAGGGACAGAGGGAGGTCTACTCCTTCCAGCACAGGGACAGAGGGAGGTCTACTCCTTCCAGCACAGGGACAGAGGGAGGTCTACTCCTTCCAGCACAGGGACAGAGGGAGGTCTACTCCTTCCAGCACAGGGACAGAGGGAGGTCTACTCCTTCCAGCACAGGGGGGGGGGGGGTTTGCACCTTCCAGCACAGGGACAGAGGGAGGTCTGCTCCTTCCAGCACAGGGACAGAGGGGGGTTTGCTCCTTCCAGCACAGGGGGGGGGGGGGGGGTTTGCTCCTTCCAGCACAGGGACAGAGGGAGGTCTGCTCCTTCCAGCACAGGGACAGAGGGAGGTCTACTCCTTCCAGCACAGGGACAGAGGGAGGTCTACTCCTTCCAGCACAGGGACAGAGGGAGGTCTACTCCTTCCAGCACAGGGACAGAGGGAGGTCTACTCCTTCCAGCACAGGGGGGGGGGGGTTGCTCCTTCCATCACAGGGACAGAGGGAGGTCTGCTCCTTCCAGCACAGGGACAGAGGGAGGTCTACTCCTTCCAGCACGGGGACAGAGGGAGGTCTACTCCTTCCAGCACAGGGACAGAGGGAGGTCTACTCCTTCCAGCACAGGGGGGGGGGGGTTGCTCCTTCCATCACAGGGACAGAGGGAGGTCTGCTCCTTCCAGCACAGGGACAGAGGGAGGTCTGCTCCTTCCAGCACAGGGACAGAGGGAGGTCTGCTCCTTCCAGCACAGGGACAGAGGGAGGTCTGCTCCTTCCAGCACAGGGACAGAGAGAGGGCTACTCCTTCCAGCACAGGGACAGAGGGAGGTCTACTCCTTCCAGCCCAGGGACAGGGGGAGGTCTGCTCCTTCCAGCACAGGGACAGAGGGAGGTCTACTCCTTCCAGCACAGGGACAGAGGGAGGTCTGCTCCTTCCAGCACAGGGACAGAGGGAGGTCTACTCCTTCCAGAACAGTGGGGGGGGGGGGTCTGCTCCTTCCAGCACAGGGACAGAGGGAGGTCTACTCCTTCCAGCACAGGGACAGAGGGAGGTCTACTCCTTCCAGCACAGGGACAGAGGGAGGTCTACTCCTTCCAGCACAGGGACAGAGGGAGGTCTACTCCTTCCAGCACGGGGACAGAGGGAGGTCTACTCCTTCCAGCACAGGGACAGAGGGAGGTCTGCTCCTTCAAGCACGGGGACAGAGGGAGGTCTGCTCCTTCCAGCACAGGGACAGAGGGAGGTCTACTCCTTCCAGCACAGGGGGGGGGGGGTCTACTCCTTCCAGGACAGGGACAGAGGGAGGTCTACTCCTTCCAGCACAGGGACATAGGGAGGTCTACTCCTTCCAGCACAGGGACAGAGGGAGGTCTACTCCTTCCAGCACAGGGACAGAGGGAGGTCTACTCCTTCCAGCACAGGGACAGAGGGAGGTCCACTGCTTCCAGCACAGGGACAGAGGGAGGTCTACTCCTTCCAGCACAGGGAAGGGGGGGGGTCTACTCCTTCCAGCACAGGGACAGAGGGAGGTCTACTCCTTCCAGCACAGGGGGGGGGTCTACTCCTTCCAGCACAGGGACAGAGGGAGGTCTACTCCTTCCAGCACAGGGGGGGGGGGTCTACTCCTTCCAGCACAGGGACAGAGGGAGGTCTACTCCTTCCAGCACAGGGACAGAGAGAGGTCTACTCCTTCCAGCACAGGGACAGAGGGAGGTCTACTCCTTCCAGCACAGGGACAGAGGGAGGTCTACTCCTTCCAGCACAGGGACAGAGGGAGGTCTGCTCCTTCCAGCACAGGGACAGAGGGAGGTCTGCTCCTTCCAGCACAGGGACAGAGGGAGGTCTACTCCTTCCAGCACAGGGACAGAGGGAGGGCTACTCCTTCCAGCACAGGGACAGTGGGAGGTCTACTCCTTCCAGCACAGGGACAGAGGGAGGTCTACTCCTTCCAGCACAGGGAAGGGGGGGGTCTACTCCTTCCAGCACAGGGAAGGGGGGGGTCTACTCCTTCCAGCACAGGGACAGAGGGAGGTCTACTCCTTCCAGCACAGGGACAGAGGGAGATCCACTCCTTCCAGCACAGGGACAGAGGGAGGTCCACTCCTTCCAGCACAGGGACAGAGGGAGGTCTACTCCTTCCAGCACAGGGAAGGGGGGGGTCTACTCCTTCCAGCACAGGGACAGAGGGAGGTCTACTCCTTCCAGCACGGGGGGGGGGGGGGGTCTACTCCTTCCAGCACAGGGACAGAGGGAGATCTACTCCTTCCAGCACAGGGACAGAGGGAGGGCTACTCCTTCCAGCACGGGGGGGGGGGGGGGTCTGCTCCTTCTAACAAAGGAACAGAGTGGGTGGGCCTACTTCATCCAGCACAAGGGCAGGGGGTGACCCCGAGGGGGTGCGCTCCTCAATTTGCAGGGTGACACAGATAAGGATGGGGGAGGGGGGGGGGTGCTACTCCCAGTGCAGGGTGTCTCTTACCTGCGGGGTCAGTAGGCGCTGTGTGGGGGGTCAGTGGGCGCTGTGCGGGGGGTCAGTAGGTGCTGGGTGGGGGGTCAGTAGGCGCTGAGTGGGGTGACGCTCATCCCTTCGCCATGCGATCTGCAGGAAATGGACACAAAGTTCACGGAGAATAATCAGCTGATAACATAATTACACAAATCGCACTCATTAACTCCGCGCCTCCCACGGCCCTGATACTCCCCAACTACAACCCCCAGCATCCGCACTGAGCTGTCACAGCTTTACCCTCATCCCCCCTCATCCCCCCCATCCTCCGGGCAGTGTACTGGGGGTCCAGGCAGAATGGAGGAGCTCACCTGTACCCTAGAGGAGTCACCTGACAGGCGGACCCGTTCTCCGGAATTTACTGCCGAGCCGCGAGCAAGTTTAACGAGACAATAAATGAATTACGAGACAGCAGGAGGCGCCGGGAGAGGTGTGAGGTGTCCCCACCCTGATATGGGGGGGGGGGTGACACCCTGACACCCGCCACTGCGGCCTCTCTGCTATCAGAGGATGGAGGGGGATGAAGGACCAGGTCAGCCACGTCTCCTGCCAGCTATGTGCATGCCACCCCCTGCAAGACGATCGGAGAAACCTGACCCCCTCCGGAATACACTAGTGACCTGGCTGTCATTCTGATCCCCTGGCTTCACTAATCTCTGCCAATCCCTCATTACACTTACCTGGCTGACAGGCGCAGGGGGCGGAGTCTGCCAATTTCCCATTACACTTACCTGGCTGAGAGGTGAAGGAGGCGGAGTCTGCAATTTCCTATCACACTTACCTGGCTGAGAGGTGCAGGAGGCGGAGTCTGCCAATCCCCCATTACACTTACCTGGCTGAGAGGTGCAGGGGGCGGAGTCTGCCAATCCATTACACTTACCTGGCTGAGAGGTGCAGGAGGCGGAGTCTGCCAATCCATTACACTTACCTGGCTGAGAGGTGCAGGAGGTGGAGTCTGCTAATCCCCTCATTACACTTACCTGGCTGAGAGGTGCAGGAGGCGGAGTCTGCCAATTCCCCATTACACTTACCTGGCTGAGAGGTGCAGGAGGCGGAGTCTGCCAATTCCCCATTACACTTACCTGGCAGAGAGGTGCAGGAGGCGGAGTCTGCAATTTCCATATCACACTTACCTGGCTGAGAGGTGCAGGAGGCGGAGTCTGCTAATCCCCTCATTACACTTACCTGGCTGAGAGGTGCAGGAGGCGGAGTCTGCTAATCCCCTCATTACACTTACCTGGCTGAGAGGTGCAGGAGGCGGAGTCTGCCAATTCCCCATTACACTTACCTGGCAGAGAGGTGCAGGAGGCGGAGTCTGCAATTTCCATATCACACTTACCTGGCTGAGAGGTGCAGGAGGTGCAGTCCGGGAGTCCTGGCTCAGTGTTCTTCCCTCTGCAGCAATATGGAGACTCTGCACAGGGAGAAGACAGTGGAAGGTTACAGGGAGGAGGGGACAAGGAAGCCCCCTGTGGGGTGAGTACAGGCAGGAAGTGAGATCAGGACAATGGCTGGAAGTGATCTGATTATATATATTACACACACTATATTTCCCAAAGTATTGTCCTCGCCCCCCAAATCATGTGATTCAGGTGTCCCAATCCCCCCAAATCATGTGATTCAGGTGTCCCAATCCCCCCAAATCATGTGATTCAGGTGTTCCAATCCCCTCCATATCATGTGATTCAGGTATTCCAATCCCCTCCATATCATGTGATTCAGGTGTTCCAATCCCCTCCATATCATGTGATTCCGATGTCCCAATCCCCTCCATATCATGTGATTCAGGTGTCCCAATCCCCTCCATGTCATGTGATTCCGGTGTTCCAATCCCCTCCATGTTATGTGATTCAGGTGTTCCAATCCCCTCCCAATCATGTGATTCAGGTGTTCCAATCCCCTCCATATCATGTGATTCAGGTGATCCAATCCCCTCCATATCATGTGATTCCGGTGTCCCAATCCCCTCCATATCATGTGATTCCAGTGTCCCAATCCCCTCCATATCATGTGATTCAGGTATTCCAATCCCCTCCCAATCATGTGATTCAAGTGCTGCAATCCCTCCACATCATGTGATTCAGGTGTTCCAATCCCCTCCACATCATGTGATTCAGGTGTTCCAATCCCCTCCACATCATGTGATTCAGGTATTCCAATCCTCTCCACATCATGTGATTCAGGTATTCCAATCCTCTCCACATCATGTGATTCAGGTATTCCAATCCTCTCCATATCATGTGATTCAGGTGTTCCAATCCCCTCCATATCATGTGATTCAGGTATTCCAATCCCCTCCATATCATGTGATTCAGGTATTCCAATCCCCTCCATATCATGTGATTCAGGTGTTCCAATCCCCTCCATATCATGTGATTCCGATGTCCCAATCCCCTCCATATCATGTGATTCAGGTGTCCCAATCCCCTCCATGTCATGTGATTCCGGTGTTCCAATCCCCTCCATGTCATGTGATTCAGGTGTTCCAATCCCCTCCATATCATGTGATTCAGGTGATCCAATCCCCTCCATATCATGTGATTCCGGTGTCCCAATCCCCTCCATATCATGTGATTCAGGTATTCCAATCCCCTCCCAATCATGTGATTCAAGTGCTGCAATCCCCTCCACATCATGTGATTCAGGTGTTCCAATCCCCTCCACATCATGTGATTCAGGTGTTCCAATCCCCTCCACATCATGTGATTCAGGTATTCCAATCCTCTCCACATCATGTGATTCAGGTATTCCAATCCTCTCCACATCATGTGATTCAGGTATTCCAATCCTCTCCATATCATGTGATTCAGGTGTTCCAATCCCCTCCATATCATGTGATTCAGGTATTCCAATCCCCTCCATATCATGTGATTCAGGTGTTCCAATCCCCTCCATATCATGTGATTCAGGTGTTCCAATCCCCTCCATATCATGTGATTCAGGTGTTCCTATCCCCTCCATATCATGTGATTCAGGGGTTCCAATCCCCTCCATAATCATGTGATTCAGGGGTTCCAATCCCCTCCATAATCATGTGATTCAGGGGTTCCAATCCCCTCCATATCATGTGATTCAGGTGTTCCAATCCCCTCCATGGACACAGGTGTATACAATCAAGCCCCTAGGCATGCAGACGGCTTCTACAAACATTGGTGAAAGAATGGGTCGCTCTCAGGAGCTCAGTGACTCCAAGCGTGGTCCCGTGATAGGTGGCCACCTGGGCAATAAGTCCATCCGGGACATTTCCTGGCTACTAAATATTCCACGCTCAACTGTTAGTGGGATTATAACAAAGTGGAAGCCACTGGGAACAACAGCCACTCAGCCACCAATTGGTAGGCCACGTCACATGACAGGGCGGGGTCAGTGCATGCTGAAGCGCACAGTGCGCAGAAGTCGCCAACTGTCTGCAGAGTCAATAGCTAAAGACCTCCAAACTTGGTGTGGCCTTCAGATGAGCCCAACAACAGTGCGTAGAGAGCTTCATGGAATGGGTTTCCATGGCCGAGCAGCTGCATCCAAGCCTTCCATCACCAAGTGCAATGCAAAGTGTCGGATGCCGTGGTGTAAAGCACGCCGCCACTGGACTCTAGAGCAGGGGAGGCGTGTTCTCTGGAGTGACCAATCACACTTCTCTGTCTGGCAGTCCGATGGACGTGTCTGGGTTTGGTGGTGGCCAGGAGAACGGTACTTGCCTGACTGCATTGTGCCAAGTGTAAAGTTTGGTGAAGGGGGGATTATGGCTGGGGGTTGTTTTTCAGGGGTTGGGCTTGGCCCCCTAGTTCCAGTGAAGGGAACTCTTAAGGTGACATTTTGGACAATTTCATGCTCCCAACTTTGTGGGAGGAGTTTGGGGATGGCCCCTTCCTGTTCCAACATGACTGCGCACCAGTGCACAAAGCAAGGACCATAAAGACATGGAGGAGCCAGTTTGGGGTGGAGGAACTTGACTGTCCTGCACAGAGTCCTGACCTCAACCCCATAGAACACCTTTGGGATGAATTAGAGCGGAGACTGCGAGCCAGGCCTCCTCCCCCGACATCAGTGCCTGACCTGACAAATGTGCTTCTGGAAGAATGGTCCAACCTTCCCATAGACACCCTCCTAAACCTTGTGGGGGGCCTTCCCAGAAGAGGTGAAGCTGTTATAGCTGCAAAGGGCGGGGCCAACTCAATATTGAACCCCACGAACTAAGACTGGGGGCCATGAAAGGTCATGTGTGTGGGAAGGGGTGGGGCCAACTCAATATTGAACCCTACGGACTAAGACTGGGGGGCCATTAAAGGTCATGTGTGTGGGAAGGGCGGGGCCAACTCAATATTGAACCCTACGGACAAAGACCGGGGGCCATGAAAGGTCATGTGTGTGGGAAGGGCGGGGCCAACTCAATATTGAACCCTACGGACAAAGACCGGGGACCATGAAAGGTCATGTGTGTGGGAAGGGCGGGGCCAATTCAATAATGAACCCTACGGACTAAGACTGGGGGGCCATTAAAGGTCATGTGTGTGGAAAGGGCGGGGCCAACTCAATATTGAACCCTACGGACTAAGACTGGGGGGGCCATTAAAGGTCATGTACATGGAAAGGGCGGGGCCAACTCAATATTGAACCCTACGGACTAAGACTGGGGGCCATTAAAGTTCATGTGTGTGGAAAGGCCAGCCAACCAATAATTGGGGCAATGTAGTGTATGTCTATATACACACACACACACATATATATAGGAAAGGCAGACTTTGTAATCCGAGTCGCATCAAGTCCATGACACTCCTGGGGTATTGATCTGGTCAGGTAAGTAGCAGAGGGGGTTGTTCATCAGTTTCTGCTGCTTTGGTGTTCATGAAATCACCAACAGGGGCACTAGATGGGCAACAATGAGACGACCCCCAAAACAGGAATGGTTTTACAGGTGGAGTACACTGACATTTTTTCCCTACTCCTCTTTTCTGACTGTCTCTCACTGGTTTTGCATTTGGCTCGGGTCAGTGTCACTACTGGTAGCATGAGGCCATACCTGGACCCTACAGAGGTTGCACAGGCTCCAACTCCTCCAGGATGGCACATCAATACCTGCCATTGCCAGAAGGTTTGCTGTGTCTCCCAGCACAGTCTCAAGAGCACGGAGGAGATTCCAGGAGACGAGAACACGGAGGAGATTCCAGGAGACGAGAGCATGGAGGAGATTCCAGGAGACGAGAGCACGGAGGAGATTCCAGGAGACGAGAGCACGGAGGAGATTCCAGGAGACGAGAACACGGAGGAGATTCCAGGAGACGAGAACACGGAGGAGATTCCAGGAGACGAGAACACGGAGGAGATTCCAGGAGACGAGAACACGGAGGAGATTCCAGGAGACAGGCAGTTCCTCTAGGAGAGCTGGACAGGGCCGTAGAAGGTCCTTAACCCATCAGCAGGACCGGTATCTGCTCCTTTGTGGAAGGAGGACCAGGATGAGTCCTGCCAGAGCCCTACAAAATGACCTCCAGCAGGCCACTGGTGGGAATGTCTCTGACCAAACAATCAGAAAAAGACTTCATGAGGGTGGCCTGAGGGCCCGACATCCTCTAGTGGCCCTGTGCTCACTGCCCGGCACCATAGAGCTGGATTGGCATTGGCCATTGAACCCCAGAATTGGCAGGTCCACCACTGGCACCCTGTGCTTTTCACAGATGAGAGCAGGTTCACCCTGAGCACATGTGACAGACGTGAAGGGTCAGGAGAAGCCGTGGAGAACGTTCTGCTGCCTGTAACATGGTTCAGTATGACCGTTGTGGTGGTGGGTCAGTGATGGTCTGGGGAGGCCTATCCATGGAGGAACACACAGACTTCTACAGGATAGACAATGGCACCGTGACTGCCATTAGGTATGGGGATTAAATCCTTGGACCCATTGTCAGACCCTACGCTGGTGCAGTGGGTCCTGGGTTCCTCCTGGTGAAGCGGGTCCTGGGTTCCTCCTGGTGCAGCGGGTCCTGGGTTCCTCCTGGTGCAGCGGGTCCTGGGTTCCTCCTGGTGAAGCGGGTCCTGGGTTCCTCCTGGTGAAGCGGGTCCTGGGTTCCTCCTGGTGCAGCGGGTCCTGGGTTCCTCCTGGTGCAGCGGGTCCTGGGTTCCTCCTGGTGAAGCGGGTCCTGGGTTCCTCCTGGTGAAGCGGGTCCTGGGTTCCTCCTGGTGCAGCAGGTCCTGGGTTCCTCCTGGTGCAGAGGGTTCTGGGTTCCTCCTGGTGCAGCGGATCCCCGGTTCCTCCCAGTGCTGTGGGTCCCGGGTTCCCCTCGGTGCAGTGGGTCCCGGGTTCCTCCTGGTGCGGTGGGTCCCGGGTTCCTCCTGGTGCGGTGGGTCCCGGGTTCCTCCCGGTGCGGTGGGTCCCGGGTTCCTCCCGGTGCGGTGGGTCCCGGGTTCCTCCCGGTGCGGTGGGTCCCGGGTTCCTCCCGGTGCGGTGGGTCCCGGGTTCCTCCCGGTGCGGTGGGTCCTGGGTTCCTCCCGGTGCGGTGGGTCCTGGGTTCCTCCCGGTGCGGTGGGTCCTGGGTTCCTCCCGGTGCGGTGGGTCCTGGGTTCCTCCCGGTGCGGTGGGTCCTGGGTTCCTCCCGGTGCGGTGGGTCCTGGGTTCCTCCCGGTGCGGTGGGTCCTGATTTCCTCTTGGTGCGGTGTGTCCTGGGTTCCTCCTGGTGCAGTGGGTCCTGGATTCCTCCTGGTGCAGTGGGTCCTGGATTCCTCCTGGTGCAGTGGGTCCTGGATTCCTCCTGGTGCGGCGGGTCCCGGGCTCCTCCTGGTGCGGCGGGTCCCGGGTTCCTCCTGGTGCGGCGGGTCCCGGATTCCTCCTGGTGCGGTGGGTCCCGGGTTCCTCCTGGTGCGGTGGGTCCCGGGTTCCTCCTGGCGCGGTGGGTCCCGGGTTCCTCCTGGTTCGGTGGGTCCCGGGTTTCTCCTGGTGCGGTGGGTCCCGGGTTCCTCCTGGTGCGGTGGGTCCTGGGTTCCTCCTGGTGCGGTGGGTCCTGGGTTCCACCTGGTGCAGTGGGTCCTGGGTTCCTCCTGGTGCGGTGGGTCCCGGGTTCCTCCTGGTGCAGTGGGTCCCGGGTTCCTCCTGGTGCAGTGGGTTCTGGGTTCCTCCTGGTGCAGTGGGTTCTGGGTTCCCCCTGGTGCAGTGGGTCCCGGGTTCCTCCTGGTGCAGTGGGTCCTGGGTTCCTCCTGGTGCAGTGGGTCCTGGGTTCCTCCTGGTGCGGTGGGTCCTGCGTTCCTCCTGGCGCAGACAATGCCCGGCCTCATGTGGGGAGAGTATGCAGGCAGTTCCTGGAGGATGAAGGAATTGATACCACTGAATGGCCCCCACACTCACCTGACCTAAATCCAATAGAACCCCTCTGGGATGTCATGTTTCGGTCCATCCGACGCCTCCAGGTTGCACCTCAGACTGTCCAGGAGCTCAGTGATGCCCTGGTCCCGATCTGGGAGGAAATCCCCCAGGACACCATCCGTGGTCTCATTAGGCCCCTCCCCCGACGTTGTCAGGCATGCATACAAGAACATGGGGGCCACACAGACTACTGAGCACCATTCTGAGTTCCTGCAATGACATTTCATGGACTCTCCTGCTGCATCATTACTTCACTTTGATTTTCGGGGTGTCTGTGAATTCAGTCCTCTGTAGGTCCATCATTTCCATCCAACAATGGGGCGTCTACGTTCCTCACCCATCCCCCGTCCATGTCAGTATAGAGATCCAGCAAGAGATTCCTCCCCTTTGGGGTCTGATGGGTTCTCAGAGTCTTCCTCTCATTGGTTGAGCCGTGTACACAGCGCTCAGCATACATGACTCCGCCCCAACAGATCTGTCAGAAAACCTTTCCTTTCCGAATCCACATTTTCTATAGGACGCGATACTACAAACTCCTCCCACAAATGCCGGCCATTGATTGCACACAAGATTTTGGTAATCTCTGCACACAAAAAAGTATTTTTCCTAACAAATTCATCCCAGACCATGCTGCAAAAATGAACACACCCCAATGAATGTCTTAGGAGTAAAGCTACATTTTAGACAAAGCAAGCCCCTCCCATTTCATGAGGTCAGCGACGGCACCACATGGAGGAGAATTGTCACAAGGCCTGAGAAAGGAAATCATTTCTTGACACCAGAAAGGTGACGGCTACAAGAAGATCAGCAAAGCTTCACTTATCAGTCAGAATACTGGAGCAAAAGTGATACAAAAATGTAAGGAAGACGGAACTGCAACCATCTCACAGAGACGTCCAGGCCGTCCACGGAAGTGAACACCTCGACAGGAGCGTCTTCTGATGGGAAGGATTGAAGACAAACTCCATGCAAGGTCACTGCAGTTAGCTAGAGAAGTAGAAAGCCAAACTGGGGTGATTGTTTCCTGTGACACCATACGGCGTACACTGCAGAGGAATGGCATGCATGGGTGTCGTCCATGGAGGAAACTTCTCCTGAAGCCCATGGACAAAAAAGATCACCTAGAATCTGCCAGGGCCCACGCTGAAGAAGAAGACTACTGGAACCCTGTACTCTGGAGTGATGAGACCAAGATCAATGTTTTATGATTTGATGGCTTCATAACTGTATGGCGTCACAAAGGTGAGGAGTACAAAAATGCGTGGTGCCTACTGTGAGACATGGTGGTGGCAGTGTCCTTCTGTGGGCTGCATGAGTGCTGCTGGTGTCAGGGATCTGCATTTCATTGATGGTGTCATGAATTCACAGATGTAATGCTCTATATTGGAGGAGAAGATGCTCCCATCACTCCGTGCCCTCGATCGTCGTGCACTTCTCCAACATGACAACGATCCAGAACACACATCTAAGGCCACTGCTGGATTTCTGAAGAAGAATCGGGGGAAGGGATTCCGGGGCCAAGTCTGTCTCCTGATCTGAACCCAATCCAACCCCTATGGGGGGTTCTGAGGAGACAAGCTGAGCATCGCCCTCCATCCAGCATCCAGGATCTGGAAGAGGTCGTTCTTGAAGAATGGAAGAAGATCGATGTCACAATATGTCACCAACTTGTCCATTCCATGCCTAGAAGACTCGTCCTCACCAATCATGGAGGTCCTACAGACTCGATGGAGGAGTTCTTGCTGTGGGGGGGGGGGGGGGGGATTCATTTTTGCTGCAACTCATTTGAGTCAAACTGAAGATTTTATCATCGAACTTCTATTATGAACCTTCCTGTCATGTAATGAGCCAAACAAATGTTCCATCAACTCCGATCTGTCCCCATGGTGGAGGTCGTTCCTGGGGTCACTCAGATATTGAGTCAAAAGGGTGTCCTCATTCATGCTGAGCACTGTAGGTCCTCGAGGGCGGGGGGCGGGGGGGGACATGTCCCCTGCCTTGGTGGGGGGTGGACTCATTCATGCTGAGCACTGTAGGTCCTCGGGGGCAGGGGGAGGGGGGGGGGCATGTCACCTGCCTTGGTGGGGGGTGGACTCATTCATGCTGAGCACTGTAGGTCCTCGAGGGCGGGGGGCGGGGGGGGACATGTCACCTGCCTTGGTGGGGGGTGGACTCAGTTGTGCTGAGCACTGTAGGTCCTCGGGGGCGGGGGGAGGGGGGGGGGCATGTCACCTGCCTTGGTGGGGGGTGGACTCAGTTGTGCTAAGCACTGTAGGTCCTCGGGGGTGGGGGACATGTCCCCTGCCTTGGTGGGGGGTGGACTCATTCATGCTGAGCACTGTAGGTCCTCGGGGGCGGGGGGGACATGTAACCTGCCTTGGTGGGGGGTGGACTCATGCTGAGCACTGTAGGTCCTCGGGGGTGGGGGGACATGTCACCTGCCCTGGTGGAGGGAGGACTCAGCACTGTAGGTCCTCGGGGGTGGGGGGACATGTCACCTGCCCTGGTGGGGGGAGGACTCAGCACTGTAGGTCCTCGGGGCGGGGGGGACATGTCACCTGCCCTGGTGGGGGGAGGACTCAGCACTGTAGGTCCTCGGGGGCGGGGGGGACATGTCACCTGCCCTGGTGGGGGGTGGACTCAGCACTGTAGGTCCTCGGGGGCGGGGGGGACATGTCACCTGCCCTGGTGGGGGGAGGACTCAGCACTGTAGGTCCTCGGGGGCGGGGGGGACATGTCACCTGCCCTGGTGGGGGGAGGACTCAGCACTGTAGGTCCTCGGGGGCGGGGGGGACATGTCACCTGCCCTGGTGGGGGGAGGACTCAGCACTGTAGGTCCTCGGGGGCGGGGGGGACATGTCACCTGCCCTGGTGGGGGGAGGACTCAGCACTGTAGGTCCTCGGGGGTGGGGGGACATGTCACCTGCCCTGGTGGGGGGTGGACTCAGCACTGTAGGTCCTCGGGGGCGGGGGGGACATGTCACCTGCCCTGGTGGGGGGAGGACTCAGCACTGTAGGTCCTCGGGGGCGGGGGGGACATGTCACCTGCCCTGGTGGGGGGTGGATTCAGCACTGTAGGTCCTCGGGGGCGGGGGGGACATGTCACCTGCCCTGGTGGGGGGAGGACTCAGCACTGTAGGTCCTCGGGGGCGGGGGGGACATGTCACCTGCCCTGGTGGGGGGAGGACTCAGCACTGTAGGTCCTCGGGGGCGGGGGGGACATGTCACCTGCCCTGGTGGGGGGAGGACTCAGCACTGTAGGTCCTCGGGGGCGGGGGGGGGACATGTCACCTGCCCTGGTGGGGGGAGGACTCAGCACTGTAGGTCCTCGGGGGCGGGGGGGACATGTCACCTGCCCTGGTGGGGGGAGGACTCAGCACTGTAGGTCCTCGGGGGCGGGGGGGACATGTCACCTGCCCTGGTGGGGGGAGGACTCAGCACTGTAGGTCCTCGGGGGCGGGGGGGACATGTCACCTGCCCTGGTGGGGGGAGGACTCAGCACTGTAGGTCCTCGGGGGCGGGGGGGACATGTCACCTGCCCTGGTGGGGGGTGGACTCAGCACTGTAGGTTCTCGGGGGCGGGGGGGACATGTCACCTGCCCTGGTGGGGGGAGGACTCAGCACTGTAGGTCCTCGGGGGCGGGGGGGACATGTCACCTGCCCTGGTGGGGGGAGGACTCAGCACTGTAGGTCCTCGGGGGCGGGGGGGACATGTCACCTGCCCTGGTGGGGGGTGGACTCAGCACTGTAGGTCCTCGGGGGCGGGGGGGACATGTCACCTGCCCTGGTGGGGGGTGGACTCAGCACTGTAGGTCCTCAGGGATATGCAGGACATCTCTGGGCGTGGGGGGGGGTGTTGGAGAATGAAGTGCATCTTGTATTATTTTGGGGTTTTATTTTTACCCCCCCAAATGATGTCAGTTTGTTGCTCCCCGAGTTGTACAGTTTATGGGTCACATTAAAAATGGAAAAAGTTCTGAAATTATTTATTTTTGTTTCATTATTTTTGCATCACAGAAACCGGACCGGGGGGGGGGGGGGTGAAGACTTTTTATATCCACTGTGCAGGGGTAGGGACAAGCTAGGTGAATGAATACATGGACATAGGGGAGTAGGGACAAGCTAGGTGAATGAATACATGGACATAGGGGCATAGGACAAGCTAGGTGAATGAATACATGGACATAGGGGAATAGGACAAGTCAGGTGAATGAATACATGGACATAGGGGAATAGGGACAAGCTAGGTGAATGAATACATGGACATAGGGGCATAGGACAAGCTAGGTGAATGAATACATGGACATAGGGGAGTAGGACAAGCTAGGTGAATGAATACATGGACATAGGGGAGTAGGGACAAGTCAGGTGAATGAATACATGGACATAGGGGAATAGGACAAGCTAGGTGAATGAATACATGGACATAGGGGAGCAGGGACAAGCTAGGTGAATGAATACATGGACATAGGGGAATAGGACAAGTCAGGTGAATGAATACATGGACATAGGGGAGTAGGACAAGTCAGGTGAATGAATACATGGACATAGGGGCATAGGACAAGTCAGGTGAATGAATACATGGACATAGGGGAATAGGACAAGTCAGGTGAATGAATACATGGACATAGGGGAATAGGACAAGCTAGGTGAATGAATACATGGACATAGGGGAGTAGGACAAGTCAGGTGAATGAATACATGGACATAGGGGAGTAGGACAAGTCAGGTGAATGAATACATGGACATAGGGGAGGACAAGTCAGGTGAATGAATACATGGACATAGGGGAATAGGACAAGCTAGGTGAATGAATACATGGACATAGGGGAATAGGACAAGTCAGGTGAATGAATACATGGACATAGGGGAATAGGACAAGTCAGGTGAATGAATACATGGACATAGGGGAATAGGACAAGCTAGGTGAATGAATACATGGACATAGGGGAGTAGGGACAAGCTAGGTGAATGAATACATGGACATAGGGGCATAGGACAAGCTAGGTGAATGAATACATGGACATAGGGGAATAGGACAAGTCAGGTGAATGAATACATGGACATAGGGGAGTAGGGACAAGCTAGGTGAATGAATACATGGACATAGGGGCATAGGACAAGCTAGGTGAATGAATACATGGACATAGGGGAGTAGGACAAGCTAGGTGAATGAATACATGGACATAGGGGAGTAGGGACAAGTCAGGTGAATGAATACATGGACATAGGGGAATAGGACAAGCTAGGTGAATGAATACATGGACATAGGGGAGCAGGGACAAGCTAGGTGAATGAATACATGGACATAGGGGAATAGGACAAGTCAGGTGAATGAATACATGGACATAGGGGAGTAGGACAAGTCAGGTGAATGAATACATGGACATAGGGGCATAGGACAAGTCAGGTGAATGAATACATGGACATAGGGGAATAGGACAAGTCAGGTGAATGAATACATGGACATAGGGGAATAGGACAAGCTAGGTGAATGAATACATGGACATAGGGGAGTAGGACAAGTCAGGTGAATGAATACATGGACATAGGGGAGTAGGACAAGTCAGGTGAATGAATACATGGACATAGGGGAGGACAAGTCAGGTGAATGAATACATGGACATAGGGGAATAGGACAAGCTAGGTGAATGAATACATGGACATAGGGGAATAGGGACAAGCTAGGTGAATGAATACATGGACATAGGGGAATAGGACAAGTCAGGTGAATGAATACATGGACATAGGGGAGTAGGGACAAGCTAGGTGAATGAATACATGGACATAGGGGAATAGGACAAGTCAGGTGAATGAATACATGGACATAGGGGAGTAGGGACAAGCTAGGTGAATGAATACATGGACATAGGGGAGTAGGGACAAGCTAGGTGAATGAATACATGGACATAGGGGAATAGGACAAGTCAGGTGAATGAATACATGGACATAGGGGAGTAGGACAAGTCAGGTGAATGAATACATGGACATAGGGGAGTAGGACAAGTCAGGTGAATGAATACATGGACATAGGGGAGTAGGACAAGTCAGGTGAATGAATACATGGACATAGGGGAGTAGGACAAGTCAGGTGAATGAATACATGGACATAGGGGAGTAGGACAAGCCAGGTGAATGAATACATGGGCATAGGGGAGCAGGGACAAGTCAGGTGAATGAATACATGGACATAGGGGAGTAGGGACAAGCTAGGTGAATGAATACATGGACATAGGGGAGCAGGGACAAGCTAGGTGAATGAATACATGGACATAGGGGAATAAGGACAAGCTAGGTGAATGAATACATGGACATAGGGGAATAAGACAAGCTAGGTGAATGAATACATGGACATAGGGGAATAAGGACAAGTCAGGTGAATGAATACATGGACATAGGGGAATAAGGACAAGCTAGGTGAATGAATACATGGACATAGGGGAATAGGACAAGCTAGGTGAATGAATACATGGACTTAGGGGAGTAGGACAAGCTAGGTGAATGAATACATGGACATAGGGGAGTAGGACAAGCTAGGTGAATGAATACATGGACTTAGGGGAGTAGGACAAGCTAGGTGAATGAATACATGGACATAGGGGCATAGGACAAGCTAGGTGAATGAATACATGGACATAGGGGAGCAGGGACAAGCTAGGTGAATGAATACATGGACATAGGGGAGTAAGACAAGCTAGGTGAATGAATAAATGGACACAGGGGAGTAGGACAAGCTAGGTGAATGAATACATGGACATAGGGGAATAAAGACAAGCTAGGTGAATGAATACATGGACATAGGGGAGTAGGACAAGCTAGGTGAATGAATACATGGACATAGGGGAATAGGACAAGTCAGGTGAATGAATACATGGACATAGGGGAATAGGGACAAGTCAGGTGAATGAATACATGGACATAGGGGAATAGGACAAGCTAGGTGAATGAATACATGGACATAGGGGAGTAGGGACAAGTCAGGTGAATGAATACATGGACATAGGGGAATAGGACAAGCTAGGTGAATGAATACATGGACATAGGGGAGTAGGACAAGCTAGGTGAATGAATACATGGACATAGGGGAATAGGACAAGTCAGGTGAATGAATACATGGACATAGGGGAATAGGACAAGTCAGGTGAATGAATACATGGACATAGGGGAGTAGGGACAAGCTAGGTGAATGAATACATGGACATAGGGGAATAGGACAAGCTAGGTGAATGAATACATGGACATAGGGGAATAGGGACAAGCTAGGTGAATGAATACATGGACATAGGGGAATAGGACAAGTCAGGTGAATGAATACATGGACATAGGGGAGTAGGGACAAGCTAGGTGAATGAATACATGGACATAGGGGAATAGGACAAGTCAGGTGAATGAATACATGGACATAGGGGAGTAGGGACAAGCTAGGTGAATGAATACATGGACATAGGGGAGTAGGGACAAGCTAGGTGAATGAATACATGGACATAGGGGAATAGGACAAGTCAGGTGAATGAATACATGGACATAGGGGAGTAGGACAAGTCAGGTGAATGAATACATGGACATAGGGGAGTAGGACAAGTCAGGTGAATGAATACATGGACATAGGGGAGTAGGACAAGTCAGGTGAATGAATACATGGACATAGGGGAGTAGGACAAGCCAGGTGAATGAATACATGGACATAGGGGAGTAGGGACAAGCTAGGTGAATGAATACATGGACATAGGGGAGTAGGACAAGCTAGGTGAATGAATACATGGACATAGGGGAATAGGGAAAAGCTAGGTGAATGAATACATGGACATAGGGGAATAGGACAAGTCAGGTGAATGAATACATGGACATAGGGGAGTAGGACAAGCTAGGTGAATGAATACATGGACATAGGGGAGTAGGACAAGCTAGGTGAATGAATACATGGACATAGGGGCATAGGACAAGCTAGGTGAATGAATACATGGACATAGGGGAGTAGGACAAGCTAGGTGAATGAATACATGGACATAGGGGAGTAGGACAAGCTAGGTGAA
This sequence comes from Staurois parvus, assembly GCF_062004578.1. Taxonomy (NCBI): domain Eukaryota; kingdom Metazoa; phylum Chordata; class Amphibia; order Anura; family Ranidae; genus Staurois; species Staurois parvus. Next base: position 68,641 of record NW_028319179.1, on the reverse strand, counting down.
TGAATACATGGACATAGGGGAGTAGGACAAGCTAGGTGAATGAATACATGGACATAGGGGAATAGGACAAGCTAGGTGAATGAATACATGGACATAGGGGAATAGGACAAGCTAGGTGAATGAATACATGGACATAGGGGAATAGGGACAAGCTAGGTGAATGAATACATGGACATAGGGGAATAGGACAAGCTAGGTGAATGAATACATGGACATAGGAGAGATGGATCAGACATGACACTACAACCTGCGAGCCATCATCAGAAGGTGTGGCACAGGGACAGGACTACACTGACACTGAGATATAACATAAGAGGACAAGGACTGCTGGCATCTACCAACTGATGACCGGCTGTCCCCTCCCCTACTTTATATTCAGACAGGTAAGTACATGGAAGGGGAGCGGGAGGAAGGTAGGCTAGTCAGAAGGTGGGTAGTCAGGTAGGTGAATGGACAGAAGGGTGGGTAGTCAGGTAGGTGAATGGACAGAAGGGTGGGTAGTCAGGTGGGTGAATGGAGAGAAGGGTGGGTAGTCAGGTAGGTGAATGGAGAGAAGGGTGGGTAGTCAGGTAGGTGAATGGACAGAAGGGTGGGTGGTCAGGTAGGTGAATGGACAGAAGGGTGGGTGGTCAGGTAGGTGAATGGACAGAAGGGTGGGTGGTCAGGTAGGTGAATGGACAGAAGGGTGGGTGGTCAGGTAGGTGAATGGACAGAAGGGTGGGTAGTCAGGTGGGTTCCCCTTCACCACACACCTGCGGCTCTGACCAGCTGGACAATGGCCTCCCTATAGGTGACGTCATTTACAGACCTCCTGGAGGCTGACTGAAAACTCCCAGAGATGACATCATCCCAACTGGCCTTGTTGCTAGGATGTTGCTAAGACTCTCCCAGCTGTTACTGATCCCCTCCACCAACACGGGAGGGCGCTCTTCCTTTGATTCCCCCCCCTCCCCCCGATGCAGTAGCTGTGAGCTCCCTCTTGTGTTGGTGGAGGGGATCAGTAACAGATGGGAGAGTCTTAGCAACATCCTAGCAACAAGGCCAGTTGGGATGATGTCATCTCTGGGAGTTTTCAGTCAGCCTCCAGGAGGTCTGTAAATGACGTCACCTATAGGGAGGGAGGTAGAGGATTGGGAGGTGGGTGGGAGGGGGATGTTGAGGTAGGTGGGTGGGGAGGAGGGGGATAGGGAGGTAGGTGGGGGATGGATAGTTGGGTAAGTGGGTAGGGAATGGGTAGTTGGGTGGGTAGGTAGGTGGGTGGGGAATGGGTAGTTGGGTAGGTGGGTGGGGGATGGGTAGTTGGGTGGGTAGGTAGGTGGGGAATGGGTAGTTGGGTGGGTGGGTAGGTAGGTGATGGGTAGTTGGGTGGGTAGGAGAGTAGATAGGGAGGTAGGTGGGTGGGGGATAGGTAGTTGGGTGGGAAGGAGGTGGATGGGGAGGTAGGTGGGTGGGGGATGGGTAGTTGGGTGGGTAGGTAGGTGATGGGTAGTTGGGTGGGTAGGTAGGTGATGGGTAGTTAGGTGGGTAGGAGGGGATTGGGGAGGTAGGTGGGTGGGGGATAGGTAGTTGGGTGGGAAGGAGGGGGATGGGAGGTAGGTGGGTGGGGGATGGGTAGTTGGGTGGGTAGGTAGATGATGGGTAGTTGGGTGATGGAGAGGTAGGTGGCTGGGGGATGGGTAGTTGGGTAGGTAGGTGGGTGAGGGATGGGTAGTTGGGTGGGTAGGTAGGAGGGGGAATGGGGAGGTGGGTGGGAGGGGGGTGGGGAGGTAGGTGGATGGGTAGTTGGGTAGGTAGGTAGGTGGGTGAGGGATAGGTAGTTGGGTGGGGGATGGGTAGTTGGGTGGGTAGGTAGGTGATGGGTAGTTGGGTGGGTAGGAGGGGGATGGGGAGGTAGGTGGGTGGGGGATGGGTAGGTAGGTGGGTGGGTAGGAGGGGGATGGGTAGTTGGGTGGGTAGGAGGGGGATGGGGAAGTAGGTGGCTGGGTAGGTAGGTGTGGGATGGGTAGGTAGGTGGCTGGGGGATGGGTAGTTGGGTGGGTAGGTAGGTGGCTGGGGGATGGGTAGTTGGGTAGGTAGGTGATGGGTAGTTGGGTGGGTAGGTAGGTGGCTGGGGGATGGGTAGTTGGGTAGGTAGGTGATGGGTAGTTGGGTGGGTAGGTAGGTGGGTGGGGGATGGGTAGTTGGGTGGGTGGGGGATGGGTAGTTGGGTGGGTAGGTAGGTGGGTGATGGGTAGTTGGGTGGGTAGGTAGGTGGGTGGGGGATGGGTATTTGGGTAGGTATGTGATGGGTAGTTGGGTGGGTGGGTAGGTAGGTGGGTGGGGGATGGGTGGGTGGGTAGGTAGGTGGGGGATGGGTAGTTGGGTAGGTAGGTGGGGGATGGGTAGTTGGGTAGATAGGTGATGGGTAGTTGGGTGGGTAGGTAGGTGGGTGGGGGATGGGTAGTTGGGTAGATAGGTGATGGGTAGTTGGGTGGGTAGGTAGGTGGGTGGGGGATGGGTAGGTGGGTGGGTAGGTAGGTGGCTGGGGGATGGGTAGTTGGGTAGGTAGGTGATGGGTAGTTGGGTGGGTAGGTAGGTGGGTGGGGGATGGGTAGTTGGGTGGGTAGGTAGGTGGCTGGGGGATGGGTAGTTGGGTAGGTAGGTGATGGGTAGTTGGGTGGGGGATGGGTAGCTGGGTGGGTAGGTAGGTGGGTGGGGGATGGGTAGTTGGGTAGGTAGGTGATGGGTAGTTGGGTGGGTAGTTGGGTAGGTGGGTGATGGGTAGTTGGGTGGGTAGGTAGGTGGGTGGGGGATGGGTAGTTGGGTAGGTAGGTGATGGGTAGTTGGGTGGGTAGTTGGGTAGGTGGGTGATGGGTAGTTGGGTGGGTGGGGGATGGGTAGTTGGGTGGGTAGGTAGGTGGGTGATGGGTAGTTGGGTGGGTAGGTAAGTGGGTGGGGGATGGGTATTTGGGTAGGTATGTGATGGGTAGTTGGGTGGGTGGGGGATGGGTGGGTGGGTAGGTAGGTGGGGGATGGGTAGTTGGGTAGGTAGGTGGGGGATGGGTAGTTGGGTAGATAGGTGATGGGTAGTTGGGTGGGTAGGTAGGTGGGTGGGGGATGGGTAGTTGGGTAGATAGGTGATGGGTAGTTGGGTGGGTAGGTAGGTGGGTGGGGGATGGGTAGGTGGGTGGGTAGGTAGGTGGCTGGGGGATGGGTAGTTGGGTAGGTAGGTGATGGGTAGTTGGGTGGGTGGGGGATGGGTAGTTGGGTGGGTAGGAGGGGGATGGGGAGGTAGGTGGTGGGTGATGGGTAGTTGGGTGGGTAGGTAGGTGGGTGGGGGATGGGTAGGTAATTGGTTGGGTAGGAGGGGGATGGGGAGGTAGGTGGTGGGTTATGGGTAGTTGGGTGGGTAGGTAAGTGGGTGGGGATGGGTAGTTGGGAAGGTAGGTGATGGGTAGTTGGGTGGGTGGGGGATGGGTAGTTGGGTGGGTAGGTAGGTGGGTGATGGGTAGTTGGGTGGGTAGGTAGGTGGCTGGGGGATGGGTAGTTGGGTGGGTAGGTAAGTGGGTGGAGGATGGGTAGTTGGGTAGGTAGGTGATGGGTAGTTGGGTGGGTGGGGGATGGGTAGTTGGGTGGGTAGGTAGGTGGGTGATGGGTAGTTGGGTGGGTAGGTAAGTGGGTGGGGGTGGGTATTTGGGTAGGTAGGTGATGGGTAGTTGGGTGGGTGGTTAGGTAGGTGGGGGATGGGTGGGTGGGTAGGTAGGTGATGGGTAGTTGGGTGGGTGGGTAGGTAGGTGGGTGGGGGATGGGTAGTTGGGTAGGTAGGTGGGTGATGGGTAGTTGGGTGGGTAGGTAGGTGGGGGATGGGTAGTTGGGTAGATAGGTGATGGGTAGTTGGGTGGGTAGGTAGGTGGGTGGGGGATGGGTAGGTGGGTGGGTAGGTAGGTGGCTGGGGGATTGGTAGTTGGGTAGGTAGGTGATGGGGAGGTAGGTGGTGGGTGATGGGTAGTTGGGTGGGTAGGTAGGTGGATGGGGGATGGGTAGGTAGTTGGTTGGGTAGGAGGGGGATGGGGAGGTAGGTGGTGGGTGATGGGTAGTTGGGTGGGTAGGTAGGTGGGGGATGGGTAGGTAGTTGGTTGGGTAGGAGGGGGGTGGGGAGGTAGGTGGGTGGGGGATGGGTAGTTGGGTAGGTAGGTGATGGGTAGTTGGGTGGGTAGGTAGGTGGCTGGGGGATGGGTAGTTGGGTAGATAGGTAAGTGGGTGGGGGATGGGTAGGTGATGGGTAGTTGGGTGGGTAGGTAGGTATGTGGGGGATGGGTAGTTGGGTGGGTAGGTGGCTGGGGGATGGGTAGTTGGGTGGGTAGGTGGCTGGGGGATGGGTAGTTGGGTAGGTAGGTAAGTGGGTGGGGGATGGGTGGGGGATGGGTAGTTGGGTGGGTAGGTAGGTATGTGGGGGATGGGTAGTTGGGTGGGTAGGTGGCTGGGGGATGGGTAGTTGGGTGGGTAGGTAAGCGGGTGGAGGATGGGTAGTTGGGTAGGTAGGTAAGTGGGTGGGGGATGGGTAGGTGATGGGTAGTTGGGTGGGTAGGTAGGTGGGGGATGGGTAGTTGGGTGGGTAGGTGGCTGGGGGATGGGTAGTTGGGTGGGTAGGTGGCTGGGGGATGGGTAGTTGGGTGGGTAGGTAGGTGGGTGGGGGATGGGTAGTTTGGTAGGTAGGTGATGGGTAGTTGGGTGGGTAAGTAAGTGGGTGGGGGATGGGTAGGTGATGGGTAGTTGGGTGGGTAGGTAGGTAGGTGGGGGATGGGTAGTTGGGTGGGTAGGTGGCTGGGTGGGTAGGTAGGTGGGTGGGGGATGGGTAGTTTGGTAGGTAGGTGATGGGTAGTTGGGTAGGTAGGTAAGTGGGTGGGGGATGGGTAGGTGATGGGTAGTTGGGTGGGTAGGTAGGTATGTGGGAAATGGGTAGTTGGGTGGGTAGGTGGCTGGGGGATGGGTAGTTGGGTGGGTAGGTAAAGTGGGTGGGGGATGGGTAGGTGATGGGTAGTTGGGTGGGTAGGTAGGTGGGGGATGGGTAGTTGGGTGGGTAGGTGGCTGGGGGATGGGTAGTTGGGTGGGTAGGTAGGTGGGTGGGGGGTGGGTAGTTTGGTAGGTAGGTGATGGGTAGTTGGGTGGGTAGGTAAGTGGGTGGGGGATGGGTAGGTGATGGGTAGTTGGGTGGGTAGGTAGGTAGGTGGGGGATGGGTAGGTGGGTAGGTAGGTGATGGGTAGTTGGGTGGGTAGGAGGGGGATGGGGAGGAAGGTGGTGGGTGATGGGTAGTTGGGTGGGTAAGTAGGTGGGTGGGGGATGGGTAGGTAGTTGGTTGGGTAGGAGGGGGGTGGGGAGGTAGGTGGGTGGGGGATGGGTAGTTGGGTAGGTAGGTGATGGGTAGTTGGGTGGGTGATGGGTAGTTGGGTGGGTAGGTAGGTGGCAGGGGGATGGGTAGTTGGGTAGGTAGGTAAGTGGGTGGGGGATGGGTAGTTGGGTGGGTAGGTAAGTGGGTGGGGGATGGGTAGGTGATGGGTAGTTGGGTGGGTAGGTAGGTGAGGGATGGGTAGTTGGGTGGGTAGGTGGCTGGGGGATGGGTAGTTGGGTGGGTAGGTAGATGGGTGGGGGATGGGTAGGTAGGTCTCACCTCCGTCGAAGCTCCTCCCTCAGACTTAGTCGGCCGATCCGGTCGGTGGATGTGGGACGGTGGGCGGGGTGTGGCGGTAGCGGAAAGGACAGTGGGCGGGGCTCACACGGACACACAGCGGTGATTGGTGGACACGGATGTCCTCGTTGTCCCTCTCTCCGCACGTGCTTCCCAGGTCACATGACCGCACATCGTCTCCGGATTGGTCGCAGGGACAAAGCCGAGCGGGTGGGAGGGCTTAGACGGCGGCCACACCTTAGCCCTGAGTAGTAAGTGTGGGAGGAGCTAATACAGTGGTTAATCCCGCCCTCCGATCACCGGCAGGAAGTTCGGGGAGGAGACAGAGAGAGGTCGGTGATTACCGAACGGTACGGAGCGTGGGCGGGGCGGTACAGAAGGGGGAGGGGATGAATGTAAATGACAGAACGGACCGAATAGGAATTCTCTCTGGCTTCTGGAGGGGGCGGAGTCTATAATAATTAGTGAACAACTTCCGGTTATCACAGAACAGATTTGTTGGGGGGGGGAGGGGCAGTGGGCGGGGTTGTATCCTGTCAGCTGTCCCCAATTGGGGGGATTTCCCCTCACTTCCGGTCCCAAGGACACCACAGGAAGTGACAGGAAACCCCTCCCCCCCACCTCACCAGAACCAGTGTCCCCATAGGAGGATTTCCTCTCTTCCTGTTCTGTGGACTACCCGACTTTCCCTCTCAGTGATAATGATCACCAGAACATTGAGGGGGGAATCCCCCCACTGGGGACACAGATCGGGAATCTCCCTACCGGGGACACAGATCGGGAATCTCCCCACCGGGAACACAGAGGGGGGAATCTCCCCACCGGGAACACAGAGGGGGGAATCTCCCCACCGGGGACACAGAGGGGGAATCTCCCTACCGGGGACACAGAGGGGGGAATCTCCCTACCAGGGACACGGGGGGAATCTCCCCACCGGGGACACAGAGGGGGAATCTCCCTACCGGGGACACAGGGGGGAATCTCCCTACCAGGGACACAGAGGGGGGAATCTCCCTACCGGGGACACAGGGGGGAATCTCCCCACCGGGGACACAGAGGGGGGAATCTCCCTACCGGGGACACGGGGGAATCTCCCTATCGGGGACACAGAGAGGGAATCTCCCTACCGGGGACACAGAGGGGGGAATCTCCCCACCGGGGACACAGAGGGGGAATCTCCCTACCGGGGACACAGAGGGGGAATCTCCCCACCGGGGACACAGAGGGGGGAATCTCCCCACCGGGGACACAGAGGGGGAATCTCCCTACCGGGGACACAGAGGGGGAATCTCCCCACCGGGGACACAGAGGGGGAATCTCCCTACCGGGGACACAGAGGGGGAATCTCCCCACCGGGGACACAGAGAGGGAATCTCCCTACCGGGGACACAGAGGGGGAATCTCCCCACCGGGGACACAGAGAGGGAATCTCCCCACCGGGGACACAGAGGGGGAATCTCCCCACCGGGGACACAGAGGGGGAATCTCCCTACCGGGGAGTAGAAAGAGTACCATCGTCCTCAGGAAAAGAAGTCTGGGGCTCACCCTTAATGGAGGCCAAGTAGAGCATCTTTCCTTCCTCCGTGGTCACACCCAGGTCTGACATCCCTGCACCCCCAAATCCTGGACTTCTAGTCCCCCAAACTCTCATAAATGTTCTTCAGGAGGGACTCCCCCACATTCCGAATGCTGAGACATCTTGTGGCCCCTGCAGACACGTGGACGGCATGCATCTCTAATGTTTGGATGTGAGGTGGTTCCCAGGGACTAGCAGCTTCCTGATTGGTTCATTACTTCCAACCTTCCAGTGTCACCATACAGATTGCTGCCCCAAGAAGGTTCTGGAGTCGTTTGTCATCACTGGTCCCTGTGCCTCATCGGTTCTGGGGGTTCTACCTGTTCGAGTTCCCAAACCAAAAGGATATTTCTGCCCCATCTTGGACCTCCAGGCCCCAAATGTCTTCAGGTCTCCACAAGCCTCCTTTCATCATGGAGACTCTGACCTCTGTGACCATCTGGGATGCGTTCCTTCATGACGGGACATTTCCAGTACTCGAGGGATTCCTTTGCTTTACTTTGGGCCCTCTGCATTGCAGTGTGTGGCCCTCCATGCAGTGTGTGGCCCTCCATGCAGTGTGTGGCCCTCCATGCAGTGTGTGGCCCTCCATGCAGTTCATGGTCTTTACCTTCGGTATTCATCAAGGTGCTGGCCTTACTGCTCTCCCGGGGAATCCCTATTGTGGGAAATGTAGATGACCTCCTGCTGAGGGAATAGTTCACATGAGTTTCTGGTGGACAACTTAGTCCTGAGTGTCCAGACACAGCTCAAGCCAAAGTGTTTCCCCAGGAGGAACTCCAGACTCCCCACTCCCAGACTCCCCACTCCCAGACTCCCCACTCCCAGACTCAGGCTCTTCAGTGTCCGGACTGGAAGGGGGTGAAAGTGTCCGGACTGGAAGGGGGGGGAAAGTGTCCGGACTGGAAGGGGGGTGAAAGTGTCCGGACTGGAAGGGGGGGAAGTGTCCGGACTGGAAGGGGGTGAAAGTGTCCGGACTGGAAGGGGGTGAAAGTGTCCGGACTGGAAGGGGGGGAAAGTGTCCGGACTGGAAGGGGGGGGGAGTGTCCGGACTGGAAGGGGGGGAAAGTGTCTGGACTGGAAGGGGGGAAAGTGTCTGGACTGGAAGGGGGGAAAGTGTCCGGACTGGAAGGGGGTGAAAGTGTCCGGACTGGAAGGGGGGAAAGTGTCCGGACTGGAAGGGGATGAAAGTGTCCGGACTGGAAGGGGGTGAAAGTGTCCGGACTGGAAGGGGGTGAAAGTGTCCGGACTGGAAGGGGGGGAAAGTGTCCGGACTGGAAGGGGGTGAAAGTGTCCGGACTGGAAGGGGGGGGAAAGTGCCCGGTATTGAAGGGGTTAAAATCCAGCCTAAATATTTACTGCTGCTCAGGGGCTCTGGGCTTCAGCAAAATGGCCGCCACCAGGAAGAAGAAACATGCAGAATGCTGGAGGCAGTTTGTGGCTCATTCATGTGGAACGTGTGGTCCTTGTAAAGAACGTTCCTTTTTATGAGGTTGTTATGGGGGAAGTTCTGCTGTTGAGCTGCAGGTGGTCCCCAGTTCTGGGGGTTTTTGTGGGCCTGTTGATGTGTTTGCCGTGTTGCCCAGTTCTCAGTTGGGCTGCTTTGGGCCTACAGACAGGATCTGACGTTCTTAGATGAGATAGAAATGAGGATTTATGTCCCTATCGTAGAATGTTTATCTTGTAGTCCATGGTGATTCCCACCATGCTGAAGGCCCGGAAGTCTCCTTCACAAGATCTGCACGGAAGGCATGTTTTGCTGGAAGTGAGGCTTTCCCCCTGGAAGTCCACCTTGGGACGAATTCTCTCCTACGATGGATGGGATTGGATCGGCATTTGTCCCTCAGAACTATTAGAGGTTCCATCTCTGAACATGTGATCTTCTTCCAGAGACTGCTGGCATCTCGTTCTTTGTATGGGGTGTCTCTCGTGTGGCTTCCCCTGTGACTCTGAGGGATCTCAATTTGGTTTTATGTCTCTTCAAAAACTGCCCTTTGAACCCCTTCCCACTAACAAGGTTGCATTTCTTGTGGTCACCTCCTCTGTGAGGGGATTGTCCCAGCTTTTGGCTTTATCCCGTAAAGAACTCCTTCTGGTCCTACACAAGGACAAGGTGGTGAGGCCCAGAACTTCCTCCTTACCTAAGGTAGTTTTGGACTTTCACCACAACTAGGACACGGTCCTTCCATTCCTCCATCCCTTGGCCGACTCTAGGTCATCAGAAGGAGACCCAATGACTGGATGTATGTTATGCCGTGATATTACCTCACAGCCACTTCCTCCTTCAGGAAGACCGAACTTCTCATTCTTGATGGTCTCCTAGATCTGTAAATGCCTAATGTTTTTTTCAGAATCAGATTTGCAAATCGGCCACCTGGACTTGTGTTCACACGTTCTCCAGCATTTACTAGGTGGATGTTTAGACCTCATCCTAAGCCACCTTGGGGGGTGAGGTCCTTAAGGCGGATCCTTGAGCTGCAGGTAGTCCCCAGTTCTGGTGGTTTTTGTGGGCCTGTTGATGTGTTACTGCTGCTCAGGGGCTCTGGGCTTCAGCAGAATGGCCGCCACCAGCAAGAAGAAACAGGAAGAATGCTGGAGACAGTTTGTGGCTCATTCATGTAGCAGAATTATTCATGTGGAACGTGTGGTCCTTGTAAAGAACGTTCCTTTTTATGAGGTTGTTATGGGGGAAGTTCTGCTGTTGAGCTGCAGGTGGTCCCCAGTTCTGGGGGTTTTTGTGGGCCTGTTGATGTGTTTGCCGTGTTGCCCAGTTCTCAGTTGGGCTGCTTTGGGCCTACAGACAGAATCTGACGTTCTTAGATGAGATAGAAATGAGGATTTCTGTCCCTATCGTAGAATGTTTATCTTGTAGTCCATGGAGGGTCAAAGTCCCACCCTCGGAGTTTATATCCATGCTTTCCGTACTGCTCTTCAACAAAACTGAGCCATGCTGTAGCAGGAGGAGTCATCCTGGGCTGGACCATCATTGGTTGGTTGGACATTGTGGAATCCTGTAGACAGCAGAAGATCCCAACACTATATGACTTCCTGTGGCCCTCAATGGGCTCCAAGGAAGGGAATTACAGATATTCTGTTCTTATTATCATCTCTTCCTCTCAGATGTAATATATTATTATTATTGTTATTATCTCTTCCTTGTAGATGTCATCTTCCCGCAGGAAGCGTTCTGCACAGCGTGGTCGCCCCAAAAAACGCTCCAGGAACAGGCAGCGATCCCAAAATATGGCACCTTCCTGTTCCATCGACCACACAGACAAGGGCATGGTGCCCCTGGACTGCAGCAACCACGACCTGGATGAAACGGCCGGTGTGCAGAAGAGAGGCTGTGTGGAGGACAAGGAAGCTGTCACCACTGACTTTGGCTGGGGCTCGGTCATCCCGGTGGAGATCTTACATCGGGTCTTCCAGGTCCTGGCGGACAGTGAGGGTGCGGTGCCCGCTCTGTGCAGGTGAGGACACAAGATGGCGGGTGTGTCCCGTGTGTCAGCCTCCTCATCCCGGGGGTCATCCTCCTCATCCCCTATCTCCCTGTATCCTCAGGCTCTCTCAGGTGTGTCGGCTATGGAGACAGGTAGCGTCTAGCCTGGACCTCTGGCGTCGTGTGACGGTGAGTCACTGTTGGGTCCTTCCAGACGAAAAAGATCCACCCAGAACCCAGCAAAGGGTGATGAAGACAATGGAGGCCTTCATCCAGCAATGGTCAGTCCAGGTCTTCCCTAGACGTTTATTAGACAATATTGCAGCTCTAAGATCTCCCACCTTGACTATTGTAACTCCCTCCTCATTGGCCGACCTCATCGCAGGCTATCCCCTCTTCAGTCCATCATGAATGATGCGGCCAGACTCCTCCACTTTATTAACCGTTCTGTGCCTGCCACCCCTCTCTGCCAATCCCTCCACTGGCCTCCATTCAGTGTCCTCCACCAATCTGTGGGGTTCTGTGCCTGCCACCCATCTCTGCCAATCCCTCCACTGGCCTCCATTCAGTGTCCTCCACCCATCTCTGCCAATCCCTCCACTGGCCTCCATTCAGTGTCCTCCACCCATCTCTGCCAATCCCTCCACTGGCCTCCATTCAGTGTCCTCCACCCCTCTCTGCCAATCCCTCCACTGGCCTCCATTCAGTGTCCTCCACCCCTCTCTGCCAATCCCTCCACTGGCCTCCATTTAGTGTCCTCCACCCCTCTCTGCCAATCCCTCCACTGACCTCCATTCAGTGTCCTCCACCCCTCTCTGCAAATCCCTCCACTGGCCTCCACTCAGTGTCCTCCACCCCTCTCTGCCAATCCCTCCACTGACCTCCATTCAGTGTCCTCCACCCCTCTCTGCCAATCCCTCCACTGGCCTCCAAAATCCAATTGAGATGCTTTTGGATGACCTTAGACAGGCTGTTCATGCTGGAAAACCCTCCAATGTGGCTGAATTAAAACAATTTTGCAGAGTCGGCCAGAATTCCTCCACAGCGATGTGAACGATTTGATTGCAGTTGTTGCCACCAAGGGCGGCACAACCAGTTATTAGGTTCAGGGGGCAATTACTTTTTCACACAGGGCCGGGCAGGTTTGGACGGCTTTTTTCTGTTAGTACATGAAATCATCATTTATGAACTGCATTCTGTATTCCTCGGGTTATATGGGTGATAATAACATTTGTTTGATGATCTGAATCATTTAAGTGGGACAAATATGCACAAAACTCAGGAATGAGACGAATACTTCACAGCTCTGTAGGTCCATCATTTGGAGTGGAGGTTCCTTTGTCTTCCCGGAACTAATTATAGATCTTGTCACTTGATCAGCTGGTGCCCTCATCCTCTACATTGAGGTGACTCTTCTCTTCCAACCAGGGGCAGACTGACCATTTGGGCACTCGGGCACTGCCTGGGGTAATTAGGGGGCCCCTTGAGATGCCCCTGGTACCTTTCATTGGCTTTTTCTTAGGCTTTTTTGGGTGTGGGCGAGGACACCGGGGCACCATGAGTTTTCAGTCCACCCCTGCTTCCAACCCATCCTGGGGGTATTCCTTAGGCACTCTATATCTTAGAACTCGGGCTGAATGTTGGGGCTCCCCATATCTGATCTCAGTTGTGTTGTCTCAGTTGGAATTTGGTTGTCTGGCTAGGAAGCTTTACTTTTGTTTTCTTTACTAATGTTTGAAATTCGAGTTTTATGGCTTGGGTCTTCTATGGCTTGGGTCTTTTATGGCTTGGGTCTTCTATGGCTTGGGTCTTTTATGGCTTGGGTCTTCTATGGCTTGGGTCTTTTATGGCTTGGGTCTTTTATGGCTTGGGTCTTCTATGGCTTGGGTCTTCTATGGCTTGGGTCTTTTATGGCTTGGGTCTTCTATGGCTTGGGTCTTTTATGGCTTGGGTCTTCTATGGCTTGGGTCTTTTATGGCTTGGGTCTTTTATGGCTTGGGTCTTTTATGGCTTGGGTCTTTTATGGCTTGGGTCTTCTATGGCTTGGGTCTTTTATGGCTTGGGTCTTTTATGGCTTGGGTCTTCTATGGCTTGGGTCTTTTATGGCTTGGGTCTTCTATGGCTTGGGTCTTTTATGGCTTGGGTCTTTTATGGCTTGGGTCTTCTATGGCTTGGGTCTTTTATGGCTTGGGTCTTTTATGGCTTGGGTCTTTTATGGCTTGGGTCTTTTATGGCTTGGGTCTTCTATGGCTTGGGTCTTCTATGGCTTGGGTCTTTTATGGCTTGGGTCTTTTATGGCTTGGGTCTTCTATGGCTTGGGTCTTCTATGGCTTGGGTCTTCTATGGCTTGGGTCCTTTATGGCTTGGGTCTTTTATGGCTTGGGTCTTTTATGGCTTGGGTCTTTTATGGCTTGGGTCTTCTATGGCTTTGGTCTTTTATGGCTTGGGTCTTTTATGGCTTGGGTCTTTTATGGCTTGGGTCTTTTATGGCTTGGGTCTTCTATGGCTTGGGTCTTCTATGACTTGGGTCTTCTATGGCTTGGGTCTTTTATGGCTTGGGTCTTCTATGCTTGGGTCTTTTATGGCTTGGGTCTTTTATGGCTTGGGTCTTTTATGGCTTGGGTCTTCTATGGCTTGGGTCTTCTATGGCTTGGGTCTTTTATGGCTTGGGTCTTCTATGGCTTGGGTCTTTTATGGCTTGGGTCTTTTATGGCTTGGGTCTTTTATGGCTTGGGTCTTTTATGGCTTGGGTCTTTTATGGCTTGGGTCTTCTATGGCTTGGGTCTTTTATGGCTTGGGTCTTTTATGGCTTGGGTCTTCTATGGCTTGGGTCTTTTATGGCTTGGGTCTTCTATGGCTTGGGTCTTTTATGGCTTGGGTCTTTTATGGCTTGGGTCTTCTATGGCTTGGGTCTTCTATGGCTTGGGTCTTTTATGGCTTGGGTCTTCTATGGCTTGGGTCTTCTATGGCTTGGGTCTTCTATGGCTTGGGTCTTCTATGGCTTGGGTCTTCTATGGCTTGGGTCTTTTATGGCTTGGGTCTTTTCTCAGATGGATCAGTCATTTCCCCAGACTTGCTGACCATTTGGTTTTCTTAATGGATCTGTTTTGGGTGTTGTCCCTTTGGTCTGTTTGGTTGACCTCACTTGCTGTTGATCTAATTTTCATTCTCAGGTTTTGGCTTGGTTTGTCCATTTGATGGATTGTTGTTGAACTCTCTCAGTCCCAGCTGGTCCAGACTCAAGGTTCTTCGGGAAATGTTCTGTCCATTGTGACAGTGTGGCCATCTGTCATGATATAAATGGATATTTCCCCCAGGATTCTCAACAAGGCAGGTTGAGGGGCTCCAAGGTACTTGTTTAATACAGAGGAAAATGCCTTTTCAGTTTTCTCATTTGTTGGTAAGGTCCATTTTGGGACCTGGAACCTGGAGATTTCAAAGTGATTTGGGAGGGATGAAATCTCCAGTCCTGGGACCAGGTTTTGAGAATGGCCAGGAGACTGATTGGTCAGGTGTGCATGGCTCTCTTTTAGAATCAGGACCAGGGTTCTGGGTTCCACCCCGGTAGACAGGAGGCCGTTGCCCAGGAGTCAGGAGGGCTTCACCAAGGGGAGGTGGAAGCCAGAGTAGCTGTGTGTTAGTGGCTAACTGTGTGCGAAAAGCCATTTTGGAAGGAGTCCGCTGGAGCAGGGGCAGACTGACCATTTGGAAACTCGGGCACTGCCCGAGAGCCCGGGGTCAGTAGGGGGCCCCATGAGATGCCCCTGGTACCTTTTTCATAGTCTTTTTTTGAGTTTGGGCAAGGACACAGGGGCCCCATGATCCCCTATTGCCCGGGGGCCCCATGAGTTATCAGTCCGCCCCTGAGCAGGAGACAGATGTAAGCCTGAAGTGGAAGGTCAGAGGAGGATTGTATGTATAAGCCAAGAGGCTAAAAGTGGGTTTTGGAAGAATGACACTGAAAGCCCTGTGAGGGCAATTGTTTGCTTTGGATTTATGGAATAAAAGTGGCCTAAAATGGCCCTTAAAAAGAAGGCGAGTTGCTGTGTGCTTTATAAAAGCTCTGCCACCCGATGCGACTTCCCACACCATGTCTAGCAGTTCTGGTCTGGAACGCCACATAGACCCTCCTGCCATGCCTTCTTGGTGGTGTTCCCCATTTAGCTGGGCCTTCTTCCCACATTTACCAAGTTTCAAGATCTTTTTGGACATTTTAGTGGTTCTTGCCCACCCCTCAGCTGAACTGCTTTTAGATGTCCCAATATTTTACGGTTGCCTCTCCCTCAATAGACACGAAAAAAATAAAATGAGATTTTGTACCTACTGTAAAATCTCTGTCTTGGCTCCATTGAGGGGCCCAGGCTCCACTCTTCTCTGACTGTTAGAGGAGCGTTTATACTGGAGGCTGGCTTATGTTCTGTTTGCCAGTATCCAATCCTGTAAGCCGCAGTATAACCCAACGGTATTAGAAGTCCTTTGTCCCTCAGTATCCAATCCTGTAAGCCGCAGTATAACCCAATGGTATTAGAAGTCCTTTGTCCCTCAGTATCCAATCCTGTAAGCCGCAGTATAACCCAACGGTATAAGAAGTCCTTTGTCCCTCAGTATCCAATCCTGTAAGCCGCAGTATAACCCAACGGTATAAGAAGTCCTTTGTCCCTCAGTATCCAATCCTGTAAGCCGCAGTATAACCCAACGGTATTAGAAGTCCTTTGTCCCTCAGTATCCAATCCTGTAAGCTGCAGTATAACCCAACGGTATAAGAAGTCCTTTGTCCCTCAGCATCCAATCCTGTAAGCTGCAGTATAACCCAACGGTATAAGAAGTCCTTTGTCCCTCAGTATCCAATCCTGTAAGCCGCAGTATAACCCAACGGTATAAGAAGTCCTTTGTCCCTCAGTATCCAATCCTGTAAGCCGCAGTATAACCCAATGGTATTAGAAGTCCTTTGTCCCTCAGTATCCAATCCTGTAAGCCGCAGTATAACCCAACGGTATTAGAAGTCCTTTGTCCCTCAGTATCAAATCCTGTAAGCCGCAGTATAACCCAATGGTATTAGAAGTCCTTTGTCCCTCAGTATCCAATCCTGTAAGCCGCAGTATAACCCAATGGTATAAGAAGTCCTTTGTCCCTCAGCATCCAATCCTGTAAGCCGCAGTATAACCCAACGGTATAAGAAGTCCTTTGTCCCTCAGCATCCAATCCTGTAAGCCGCAGTATAACCCAACGGTATTAGAAGTCCTTTGTCCCTCAGTATCCAATCCTGTAAGCCGCAGTATAACCCAATGGTATTAGAAGTCCTTTGTCCCTCAGTATCCAATCCTGTAAGCCGCAGTATAACCCAACGGTATAAGAAGTCCTTTGTCCCTCAGTATCCAATCCTGTAAGCTGCAGTATAACCCAACGGTATAAGAAGTCCTTTGTCCCTCAGTATCCAATCCTGTAAGCCGCAGTATAACCCAACGGTATAAGAAGTCCTTTGTCCCTCAGCATCCAATCCTGTAAGCCGCAGTATAACCCAATGGTATAAGAAGTCCTTTGTCCCTCAGTGGACTCCAAGAAAAAGATTTGATGGTTAGTACAACATCTTATATTAAAACCAGCTACAATCCATCCGGCCATTGAACCTGCTCTCTGCAAGCTTTCCGAAGGCGATTGGATCCGAAACGAAGACGAGAGGGTAAAGCCGGGAGGGCCTTGGTGAGATTTCCTTCATTGTCCTATACATGAACTAAATATAGAAGAGAGTGAGGTGAGCGCTGTGAACGTCGTTGTTGTGTACACATAGCAGTCACCTCTATAGCCCTGTCCAGGGTCTACACCGACCAACCATGTCCTCACCTTCGTTGCTGCCGTCTGTAATCCAGTGTGTCTCTTCCAGGCTTCCTCAAGTCTCTGACTTTTCCCTTCATCGATGGAAGAGTTCTGTCTCCTTTGTAGTAAAGGTAAGTTCAGTTGTTTCCAGTCTGTCCCCGGGGGGGCTGAGGGGTTCCCCCACCTGTACCCAGATGTCACAGAACCCTTGCTTTTGTCCTCGAATACCATAAGGACTTCCCGTCTGTCTCCACAAGCAATAGGTGCCTCCCACCTACCCATAATGCCACAGATCTCTCCTCATTCTACTGGGCCCTCACTCTTGTACCTGGATGCCATACGGACCCCCTGTCTGTCCCCACAGGTCCTCCTGTTTTCAAAAGTCGGTGGTCTCCCCATCTATACCTTGAATCCACAGGTCCTCCCTCTTATCCCCCGGAAGCCATGGGGGCCTCCCCACTTGTGCCCAGATGCCACAAGGGTACCTGTCTGTCCCTGGATGCCAGGGTGGTTTTCTGAAGGTCTCCAAATGCCACAAGGGTCCCTGTCTGTCCCTTGATGCCAGGGTGGTTCTCTGAAGTTCTCCAGATGCCACAAGGGTCCCTGTCTGTCCCTGGATGCCAGGGTGGTTTTCTGAAGGTCTCCAGATGCCACAAGGGTCCTTGTCTGTCCCTGGATGCCAGGGTGGTTTTCTGAAGGTCTCCAAATGCCACAAGGGTCCCTGTCTGTCCCTTGATGCCAGGGTGGTTCTCTGACGTTCTCCAGATGCCACAAGGGTCCCTGTCTGTCCCTGGATGCCAGGGTGGTTTTCTGAAGGTCTCCAGATGCCACAAGGGTCCCTGGCTGTCCCTGGATGCCAGGGTGGTTCTCTGAAGGTCTCCAGATGCCACAAGGGTCCCTGTCTGTCCCAGGATGCCAGGGTGGTTTTCTGAAGGTTTCCAGATGCCACAAGGGTCCCTATCTGTCCCTGGATGCCAGGGTGGTTTTCTGAAGGTCTCCAGATGCCACAAGGGTCCCTATCTGTCCCTGGATGCCAGGGTGGTTTTCTGAAGGTCTCCAAATGCCACAAGGGTCCCTGTCTGTCCCTGGATGCCAGGGTGGTTTTTTGAAGGTCTCCAGATGCCACAAGGGTCCCTGTCTGTCCCTGGATGCCAGGGTGGTTTTCTGAAGGTCTCCAGATGCCACAAGGGTCCCTGTCTGTCCCTGGATGCCAGGGTGGTTTTCTGAAGGTCTCCAGATGCCACAGGGCCTCCATCCTGTCACTGACTCTCAGAAAGGGGCCTATCATCTCCCCCACATGTCTGTCTTTGTCCTTTATTCCCCTTCTGACGATCTTTTCTGTTTTTCTATAGAATTTGTCGCAGTCCTGCCCACTGCTGTCGTCTCTTACGTTGTCACATTGTAATCTGGTGACTGAGGATGACCTGCTGTCTATAGGACGTTGTTGTCCCCAGTTGAGGAACCTCAACCTGCAATACTCCAAGGTACATGGTGCATGGCTCCACACGTCTCTGGAACAATCAGCACCTCTTGGCACGGGGGAATGTTCTGTGTTTTGTTTCCATTCAGAGTTATGGGGAACTGCTGGACTGTGACCGCTGCCGGCTGCTACTTCCCTGTTGTTGGTCTTCTAGTGACGGTGTGTTGTCTCCATAGGTTCAGTTCGATGCCGTGCAAAGATTCCTGCAGATGTACGGGGCCCGTCTCAGGCGACTGTGGCTGTCATACAGCCTTCATATGAACTCAATCATAGCTGGACTAGCGGTGTGTCCTCTGGAATTATATCTCTGCATTATATATCCCTCCCCATTTCTATCCTCCTCCTTCCCTTATCTCCCCTCCATGATATATCCCTCCCCAGTTCTTACCTCCTCCTTCCCTTATCTCCCCTCTATTATATATCCCTCCCCAGTTCTATCCTCCTCCTTCCCTTATCTCCCCTCCATGATATATCGCTCCCCAGTTCTATCCTCCTCCTTCCCTTATCTCCCCTCCATGATATATCCCTCCCCAGTTCTATCCTCCTCCTTCCCTTATCTCCCCTCCATGATATATCCCTCCCCAGTTCTATCCTCCTCCTTCCCTTATCTCCCCTCTATTATATATCCCTCCCCAGTTCTATCCTCCTCCTTCCCTTATCTCCCCTCCATGATATATCCCTCCCCAGTTCTATCCTCCTCCTTCCCTTATCTCCCCTCCATGATATATCCCTCCCCAGTTCTATCCTCCTCCTTCCCTTATCTCCCCTCCATGATATATCCCTCCCCAGTTCTATCCTCCTCCTTCCCTTATCTCCCCTCTATTATATATTCCTCCCCAGTTCTATCCTCCTCCTTCCCTTATCTCCCCTCTATTATATATCCCTCCCCAGTTCTATCCTCCTCCTTCCCTTATCTCCCCTCTATTATATATCCCTCCCCAGTTCTATCCTCCTCCTTCCCTTATCTCCCCTCCATGATTTATCCCTCCCCAGTTCTATCCCCTCCTTCCCTTATCTCCCCTCCATGATATATTCCTCCCCAGTTCTATCCTCCTCCTTCCCTTATCTCCCCTCCATGATATATCCCTCCCCAGTTCTATCCCCCTCCTTCCCTTATCTCCCCTCCATGATATATCCCTCCCCAGTTCTATCCCCTCCTTCCCTTATCTCCCCTCCATGATATATCCCTCCCCAGTTCTATCCTCCTCCTTCCCTTATCTCCCCTCTATTATATATCCCTCCCCAGTTCTATCCTCCTTCCCTTATCTCCCCTCCATGATATATCCCTCCCCAGTTCTATCCTCCTCCTTCCCTTATCTCCCCTCCATGATATATCCCTCCCCATTTCTATCCCCCTCCTTCCCTTTGCCTTCCCCTCCTACATATCTCTAATAGTCTCCATATTGTGATTACAGCGTGGCTGTTGCCCAGATCTGAGGCTTTTGGAGGTGAATGTCCCCATATGGTCAAAAATCAAGACCTCTCAGTTCCCCATTGAAGGATTACAGGCTTCCTGCCCCCGGTTGGAGGTGAGTGGGGGTAATACAGGTCCTCTTTATACAGGCTGGAGCATTGTCAGTGTTGTGTTTTTTGCATCTCTGTCAGATTATAGAAGAACCTCATGATGGTCCATCACATTCACCAGCGGGATCAGCATGAAGAAGGGATATGAGCGTTTCTGAACGTTGTATAGAAATGGAGCTTGCACCTTGCCTGGGGGGTCCTCAGAATTTCACAATCACGTGATGTCACAGCTGCCTTCACAGTCCATAATATGTAGGAAGTATTCGGTGACCACACTTTGTACCTCCATCTGCCTTGTATCTGAGTTCTGCTGAGAAGTAGCTGTTGGGCCAGAAATATTGACTTCTTACAGTAGATCTGATCTTAGCAGGTGCAACCAACGGGGAATCCCACCCTACACTGGCAGATTCCAGCATTTGTCGTGTGTTCGCTGATCGAGCACCTGACTGATGCAAGTGTGCTGCCGGGGGCCTTTTATTATTGTTATATTGGAAACATATACGGAATAATACATTTATCCACCATCTAGAATCCAGAAGTTGGGCATCCTCACACAGAAATGATCGGTCTAACAATGGAATGTTCGCCCCTCACACAGAAATGATCGGTCTAACAATGGAATGTTCGCCCCTCACACAGAAATGATCGGTCTAACAATGGAATGTTCGCCCCTCACACAGAAACGATCGGTCTAACAATGGAATGTTCGCCCCTCACACAGAAACGATCGGTCTAACAATGGAATGTTCGCCCCTCACACAGAAATGATCGGTCTAACAATGGAATGTTCGCCCCTCACACAGAAATGATCGGTCTAACAATGGAATGTTCGCCCCTCACACAGAAATGATCGGTCTAACAATGGAATGTTCGCCCCTCACACAGAAATGATCGGTCTAACAATGGAATGTTCTCCCCTCACACAGAAATGATCGGTCTAACAATGGAATGTTCGCCCCTCACACAGAAATGATCGGTCTAACAATGGAATGTTCGCCCCTCACACAGAAATGATCGGTCTAACAATGGAATGTTCGCCCCTCACACAGAAATGATCGGTCTAACAATGGAATGTTCCCCCTCACACAGAAATGATCGGTCTAACAATGGAATGTTCTCCCCTCACACAGAAATGATCGGTCTAACAATGGAATGTTCGCCCCTCACAGCAACGATTGGTCTAACAATGGAATGTTCGCCCCTCACACAGAAATGATCGGTCTAACAATGGAATGTTCTCCCCTCACACAGAAATGATCGGTCTAACAATGGAATGTTCGCCCCTCACAGCAACGATTGGTCTAACAATGGAATGTTCGCCCCTCACACAGAAATGATCGGTCTAACAATGGAATGTTCTCCCCTCACACAGAAATGATTGGTCTAACAATGGAATGTTGGCCCCTCACAGCAACGATTGGTCTAACAATGGAATGTTCGCCCCTCACACAGAAATGATCGGTCTAACAATGGAATGTTCGCCCCTCACACAGAAATGATCGGTCTAACAATGGAATGTTCGCCCCTCACACAGAAATGATCGGTCTAACAATGGAATGTTCGCCCCTCACACAGAAATGATCGGTCTAACAATGGAATGTTTGCCCCTCACACAGAAACGATCGGTCTAACAATGGAATGTTCGCCCCTCACACAGAAATGATCGGTCTAACAATGGAATGTTCGCCCCTCACACAGAAATGATCGGTCTAACAATGGAATGTTCGCCCCTCACACAGAAACGATCGGTCTAACAATGGAATGTTCGGTGTAACACTGAGAGACAGAATACAACAACAAATTCAGCAGAAATGCGTCTAACAAATGATGACGGATCTGCATGTTCATGAGGGAAAGAAGGATTTGATCCCCTATCATTCAGCAGGATTTCTGGCTCCCAGGTGTCTCTCATACAGGTAACAAGCTGAGATTACAAGCAGTCTCTTAAAGGGAGTGCTGCTAATCTCATTGTGTTACCTGTATAAAAGACACCTGTCCACAGGAGCCATCAAACCATCAGATTCCAAACTCTCCACCATGGCAAAGACCAAAGAGCTGTCCAAGGATGTCAGGGACAAGATGGTAGACCTACACAAGGCTGGACTGGGCTACCAAACTATGGCCAAGCAGCTTGGTGAGAAGGTGACAACAGTTGGTGCAATCATTCACAAATGGAAGAAACACAAAACAAGTGTCAGTCTCCCTAGGTCTGGTGCACCATGCAAGATCTCACCTCGTGGGGTGTCAATGATCATGAGAACAGTGAGGAATCATCCCAGAACTACACGTGAGGATCTTGTCAATGATCTCCAGGCAGCTGGGACCACAGTCACCAAGAAAACAATTGGTAACACACTACGCCGACAAGGACTGAAATCCTGCAGTGCCCCCGCACGGTCCCTCTGCTCAAGAAAGCCCATGTCCAGGCCGTCTGAAGTCTGCCACTGAACATCTGAATGATGCCGAGGAGGACTGGTGGGAAGTGTTGTGGTCAGAGGAGACCAAAATCCAGCTCTTTGGCATCAACTCAACTCGCCGTGTTTGGAGGAGGAGGAATGCTGCCTATGAACCCAAGAACACCATCCCAACTGTGAAACATGGTGGTGGAAACATTCTGCTTTGGGGGTGTTTTTCTGCTAAGGGGACAGGACAGCTGCACCGCATCAAAGGGACGATGGACGGGACAATGTACCCTCAAATCTTGGGTGAGAACCTTCTTCCCTCAGCCAGGGCATTGAAAATGGGTGGTGGATGGGTGTTCCAGCATGACAATGACCCAAAACACACGGCCAAGGCAACAAAGGAGCGGCTCAAGAAGAAGCACATTAAGGACCTGGAGTGGCCTAGCCAGTCTCCACACCTTCATCCGATGGAAAATCTGTGGAGGGAGCTGAAAGTTCGAGTTGCCAAACGTCAGCCACCAAACCTTAATGACTTGGAGAGGATCTGCCAAGAGGAGTGGGCCAAAATCCCTCCTGAGATGTGTGCGAACCTGGGGGCCAACTCCAGGAAACGTCTGACCTCTGTGATTGCCAACAAGGGATTGGTCACCAAGTACTAAGTCATGTTTTGTGAAGGGGATCAAATCCTTCTTTCCCTCATGAACATGCAGATCCGTCATCATTTGTTAGACGCATTTCTGCTGAATTTGTTGTTGTATTCTGTCTCTCAGTGTTACACCGAACATTCCATTGTTAGACCGATCATTTCTGTGTGAGGGGCGAACATTCCATTGTTAGACCGATCATTTCTGTGTGAGGGGCGAACATTCCATTGTTAAACCGATCATTTCTGTGTGAGGGGCGAACATTCCATTGTTAGACCGATCATTTCTGTGTGAGGGGTGAACATTCCATTGTTAGACCGATCATTTCTGTGTGAGGGGCGAACATTCCATTGTTAGACCGATCGTTTCTGTGTGAGGGGCGAACATTCAGCATCAGGGGGGGCAAATACACATTTCACTGTAAATGCTAATGAACTTGTTAAGCTGGTTCGCAAAGACTATTTAAACAGGAAGTGATGTTGGCAGGAAATGGGGAAGGCGGGAAATGAGATAACACAGCCATGTGCTGCACACAAGGGGTGTCAGGAAGGAGACCTGGGTAGAAAGAAGAGGCCTCCATGACACCAAGAAGACCTCGATGGAAGGAAGAGGCAGGGAAGGGAAGAATCGTTCCATACAGAGTCTCTGAAGTAGAGGCCTGCCTGGTTTTTACTGACTGTAGGAGAGACAATGCTGCTCTGGGATCCCAGTGCTCTCAGTCATGTGACCAAGGGAGGGTTCAGCCACTTTTTCAGCTGATTGGGGTCCAAGGATGCCGCTACAGTGAGATATTAACTGTGTTGAGGTGTCTGTAGGTGACCGGTCCTCTTTAGTTGGTGCTGTTGGGATGGTCATGTGATGATCTTGCTCCTCAGGTTCCTCTGTTCTCCATTGCAGGTGCTGAGACTGTCACACGTCCCGTGGCTGGCAAAACCCGAACCCCAAAACCCCACTGGTGCCCCGGGGTTTCCTCAGCTGCAGGAGCTGTGCCTTGCCGACTTTGTCTCTAATATGGAGGACGACGTCTGCCAGAAGCTGCTGACAAATTCCAGGAAGTTGCGCGTTCTGAACCTTCGTGGGTGTATTAAGGTGTCACCGCAGGGCTTGTGGGAGCTCCCGTGTTCTGGTCAGTATCTGAGCAACTCCACAGCACATCCCCCGTATTCCCGGTGTGAGGGAGCTAAGCATGGGGAGCACAGGGGATTTCTGGGGGTAAGAAGTGGGCCTCAGCCTCCAGGGCCCCGGGGTCACACTGCTGGCACAGTCTGCTCTCCCTGGACTTCTAGGTCTGTGGCACCCCCCAATTTGCTGGCTGTGGGTGGTCCTCTGTACAGGCTCAGGATGTGTCCTTGAGGTTTGTTAACCACTTGACCTCCGGAAGATGTACCCCCTGCTGGAAGGGGAACCTCCGCCCCGGTCTCAAGTCTTCTGCAGACTCTGACAGGTTTTCTTCTAAGATTGCCCCGTATTTGGCTCCATCCATCTTCCCATCAACTCTGACCAGCTTCCCTGTCCCTGCTGAAGAAAAGCATCCCCACCACATGATGCTGCCACCACCATGTTTCACGGTGGGGATGGTGTCTTCAGGGGGAGGGGCAGTGTTAGTTTTCTGAGTAGATCACAGACCCCAGCGCACAAAGAAATATTAATATAAGGAGGTATGCTGCTGTGCACCCGTGTAATACACCAACCAATGAAAATATATATAATATCAGCGCAAAACCTCCTCACTGTCTGCATCACAATACTATTAATGAATAAATTACAGAAATGAATATAAAGGAGAAAAGTACAAAAACAGAACAAATCTTCTCCCGAAGAAATGTGCTTCCACCTTCCAGCAGTGAAAAATCATCATCACCCGCACTCAGCAGGCGTTGGCGAGTATTGCGCCTTTTAGGATTCTAGGGATCCTGCGCCCCTCTATATTCTCCAGAGCTCCTTATCCACCTTGACTGAGACGACGCTCTCCTCCAACCCGCTCCTTCCAGGGCCCCCCAGCCGTGCGAGAAAACCGGCGTAATACAGCCGGTGCCAATCAGTGTAACACCACCAGGCCACTCATGTTCAAGGAAAGGTAAAACCACTCCCTGTCCGGACACTCCCCCCCCCCCCCTTCCAGTCCGGACACTTCCCCCCCTTCCTGTCCGAACACTCCCCCCCCCTTCCAGTCCGGACACTTTCCCCCCCTCCCAGTCTGGACACTTTCCCCCCCTTCCAGTCCGGACACTTCCCCCCCCCCCTTCCAGTCCGGACACTTCCCCCCCTTCCTGTCCGAACACTCCCCCCCCCTTCCAGTCCGGACACTTTCCCCCCCTTCCCGTCCGGACACTTTCCCCCCCTTCCAGTCCAGACACTTCCCCCCCTCCCTGTCCGGACACTTTCCCCCCTTCCAGTCCGGACACTTCCCCCCCCTTCCAGTCCGGACACTTTCCCCCCTTCCAGTCCGGACACTTTCCCCCCCCTTCCAGTCCAGACACTTTCCCCCCTTCCAGTCCAGACACTTCCCCCCCTCCCTGTCCGGACACTTCCCCCCCTTCCAGTCCGGACACTTTCCCCCCCCTTCCAGTCCGGACACTTTCCCCCCTTCCAGTCCGGACACTCCCCCCTTCCAGTCCGGACACTTTCCCCCCCTTCCAGTCCGGACACTTTCCCCCCTTCCAGTCCGGACACTTTCCCCCCTTCCAGTCCGGACACTTTCCCCCCTTCCAGTCCGGACACTTCCCCCCTTCCAGTCCGGACACTTTCCCCCCTTCCAGTCCGGACACTTTCCCCCCTTCCAGTCCGGACACTTTCCCCCCTTCCAGTCCGGACACTTCCCCCCTTCCAGTCCGGACACTTTCCCCCCTTCCAGTCCGGACACTTTCCCCCCCCTTCCAGTCCGGACACTTTCCCCCCTTCCAGTCCGGACACTTTTCCCCCCTTCCAGTCCGGACACTTTCCCCCCCCTTCCAGTCCGGACACTTTCCCCCCCCTTCCAGTCTGGACACTTTACCCCCCTTCCAGTCCGGACACTTTCCCCCCTTCCAGTCCGGACACTTTCCCCCCTTCCAGTCCAGACACTTTTACCCCCCTTCCAGTCCGGACACTTTCCCCCCCTTCCAGTCCGGACACTTTCCCCCCCTTCCAGTCCGGACACTCCCCCCCCTTCCAGTCCGGACACTTTCCCCCCTTCCAGTCCGGACACTCCCCCCTTCCAGTCCGGACACTTTCCCCCCCTTCCAGTCCGGACACTCCCCCCTTCCAGTCCGGACACTCCCCCCTTCCAGTCCGGACACTCCCTCCCCCCATCCCTTCCAGTCCGGACACTTTCACCCCCTTCCAGTCCGGACACTCCCCCCCCTTCCAGTCCGGACACTTTCCCCCCTTCCAGTCCGGACACTCCCCCCTTCCAGTCCGGACACTTTCCCCCCCTTCCAGTCCGGACACTTTCCCCCCCTTCCAGTCCGGACACTCCCCCCTTCCAGTCCGGACACTCCCTCCCCCCATCCCTTCCAGTCCGGACACTTTCACCCCCTTCCAGTCCGAACACTTTCCCCCCTTCCAGTCCGGACACTTTCCCCCCCCTTCCAGTCCGGACTGGAGTCATTTGGGAAGGGGGAGGGGGGGGGTTTCATCAAATCCTGGCATTTCAGGGCCTCCGAAACTGTGATAGGTAGTCAGGAAGTGTAATAAGGAAATATATTTATTTATTTCAGGTACTTCTATAGCACCGCCAATTTACGCAGCGCTTTACATGTATATTGTACATTCACATCAGGCCCCGCCCCCGAGGAGCGTACAATCTAAGGTCCCTGACTCACATTCATACATACACAGACTAGGGCCAATGTAGACAGGAGCCAATCCACCTCCCAGCATGTCTTTGGAGATAAAGCCCTTTAGAAGCCTGAAGGTGGTCATTGGATTTTGGGGTCCTGTACTTGGCTAGACTGCCCAAGTCTCTCCCATGTGGGACCCCCATACTCAGGAGAAGTAGCAGAATGGATTTTGGGGTGTAATTCCACATATATCCATGGCTTGTGTGAGCAATATGTCATTTAACTGACAAATTTTGTCATTCTTCAAAAACTTGTGGTTAAAAAAAAAATATTCTTCCATGGACTCAACATGCCTCACAGTAAGTAGTTTGGGGTGTCAACTTTCCAAAAAGGGGTCATTTGGGGGAAGGGGGGGGGTTGTGCTATCCTGGAATTTTCTGCCCAATTTTAGAAGCTTCTGCCACACATCACCCGCTCTTCTGAAGAGGAACTTTAGTCCTTGTTTCTAAATCAAAGGTCAGCAACTGCAAATAATGAAGCCTCTGGCATCACAAAATCAGGTACTTGCTGGTGCTGTGTTCCTGCAGCCGGTTCTTTGTACCACTGCGGGTCCCCTGGGCTGCCATCTTGGATATGGGAGATGAATGTGACTTTTTACACCCCCAAGGTCTCCCTTGGCCTCCACTGCAGCTAACCAAGCACAGGTCAGGTTTATTCAGCTGCTTCCCTGACCTGGTGGTGCTGGTCCTCCAATTTTAGTGCTGGGGGAGTGGGTGGTGGAGGGTGGTGGTGGGGGCCAAAGGGTGCTGGTGGTGTGGGGCATCTACTTTTAGTGCTGGGGGAATGGGGGGTGGAGTGTTCTGGTGGTGGGGGGTGCCCAATTTTAGTGCTGGAGGGGTGGGTGGTGGAGGGTTCTGGTGGCGGGGGGTGCCCAATTTTAGTGGCGGTGGGGCGTCTACTTTTAGTGCTGGGGGAGTGGGTGGTGGAGTGTTCTGGTGGTGGTGGGGGGTGCCCAATTTTAGTGGCGGTGGGGCCAAAGGGTGCTGGTGGTGGGAGCATCCAATTTTAGTGCTGGGGGGGTGGGTAGGGGAGGGTTTTGGTGGTGGTGGGGGGTGCCCAATTTTAGTGGCAGCGGAGCCAAGGGGTGCTGGTGGTGGGGGGCGTCCACTTTTAGTGCTGGGGGAGTGGGTGGTGGAGTGTTCTGGTGGGGGGTGCCCAATTTTAGTGGAGGTTGGGCCAAAGGGTGCTGGTGGTGGGAGCATCCAATTTTAGTGCTGGGGGGGTGGGTGGGGGAGGGTTTTGGTGGTGGTGGGGGGGTGCCCAATTTTAGTCTTGCCTAGGGCAGCACAGGAGCTAAATACATCACTGGGTGGGAGGGGGGTGTAGGTGCCAAGTCGCTTCGATCACTTTTATGGGAAAGCCTATCACGGACTTCACAAAGCAGCACCAGCCATGATCCTGGTGTACCCCCCCCAGGACATCTATATACACACGCTGGGCAGCAAGTGGTTAACAGACACAGGAATTCAGAAACAGTCGGGTTATACTGCCACCTTCAGGTAGTTAGGACACTGGCAAACAGAACAGTAGTAAGCCAGCTCCCTCTACCCAGCATCCCTCAGTTTTTTGCTAGTGTCCCAGGAGACTGGACACCTTCTCCTCAGCTCTTCTGGAGAGTCTACGTTTAGCTGGCCTCCTCTTCGTGGGATTTGTTTCATCTGTGACTTCAGTCAAGATTTCCCACTGACACGGCTGCCTGAGCGGATCTCTACATAGCACTCCAGATCGGCTTTTCCTCAACCTTGGAGTCCATACGTGGACCACACTAGGCTGGACATGTGAGGCTAGCCTGGAATGTGACCTTCCGGCACCGGGCTCTGCATTGTGGAGCTTTTTCAGACCTGAGTGTACTGGTTAGTTAGCCATGGAGCACTTTCCGGGGCCAGAGCCAAGGTACGGCCCCGGATGGATCCTGACTCTGAAGACTCACTTTGTGAGTAAGGCCATTCGGGCTAAAGCACTAGAAGCTACGTCACTGCTTGCACCGCTGGGCAGCTTTTCAGATTCTTGCTGGTAGGTGTTAAGGCCAAGGGGCCAAGCACTGACTTCATCCACTGGGTGGAACTACATGTACAACACGCACTCTTTCTTGCCATTCAGTTTGGAGAAAGCACCATCCCACTACTGTCCTAGCTCCTGAAGAACCTTGTGGATCTCCGGTCTCCAGTCCATTTCTTTTGCCCATCTACAGTGACTGGGTAACTTCTGGCCACCATTAACCCCCATTAGTTCCAGCTGCCCAGGCTTGTGAGTAGCTGAGTCCTTGCCCCACATTGGGGTTAGTTGCATTAGTGCTGTGTGGACATCATGACCTAGAGGGAATAGTCCCGCTGCAACAGGTGACCTCAACCCATACTCTACTAGTGGTTCTATCGGTATTTACCTGGTATCCACATGAGAACCTGGGACATCATCCTCATCAGAGTCTTCCTCAGCTCCATTGGGTGAGCCTGAGTCTTCCTACAAATCCTCGTAGGACTTCTTAACTGTTTATACTCCACAGTTTGCATTTTTGCAGCAGAAGCTGTAAGTGAGCTCCAGTGCCGTCCCCGAGTCTCTCTGACCCTTCTGAGTCCTTAAATCTAGCTGGGCCCGTGGCCCCTGTCTCCATATTTGACGCATTTAGAGTCACAGCAGTCTATCTCTGAAGAGACTGTTTTTGAGGCACTGCAGTCTCCTGCCGCTGAGATTTACAGGAGGTTGTTTCAGACTTTATTGATCCGGCATCTGGAGGATCGGTCTGCTCTTCCAGGCCTCGAGTCTTTCAGAACTCCAACATCTGCGAAGACCTTTCCGCTACAGTTATTATTTGAGACATTCCTCTCTGCAGACTGGAAACACTTTCATGGGTCCCGGGCCCCGCCTGAGAGTGTCAGGACTATTTAAAAGAAATTTGTAACTCGTTGGCCTACTCCAACCGTGGATACACCAGTGACCCACCTAGACAGGAATACCACCAGGCTGGTTGAGGGTGACCTCACATTTTGGGTTTCCGCCAACAGGCAGCTGGAGTCTCTTCTTAAATCCCAGAGTAAAGCGTCTGGTCTGGTTCTCTGTGTTGGCAGCTTGATCTGTCTAGTCATCCCATAATGGGTAGACTTCCTCAAGAGGTCTCCTTCCACCGCTGCTGGAGCACGTCTGGAGCCTTGTTATGAGGGCTTGCTACAAGTATCTGGACTTGTGTCTTGCATGGGATGCTGATGATTCATCCAAGCGGTTCCTGAATTTTTCTCTTTGGACTCGCTCCTGTGACTTAAAACTCCATGGGTGGCCAGAGCGTGCCCCTTCTAGAACGCAGGAGATCTGTGGAGGGATCCCAGCCTTCTCCATCTACATCCGCAGGAAGTACATCCTGAGTTCCTCGATGTGTCCCTCAAGAAAAATGTTTTATGGTAAGTTCAAAAATCGTATTTTCTTATTCCTCCATCCAGTGACACCGTTCTCCATGGAAGCGTTTCTTCCCTTTTGTTGAGTTCTTCCAGGGTGGGATGTTCAGAGCTTTGAGTGGACAGGTGCTGGTGGGTTGTCGTTGGGCACACAGGACCTGGGCCTCATTGAGGACTGCATTCGCCAGACTGACCACATATTTCATTTTTTATTACCTCCATCCTCTTCTCTCCTCCCTTCCCTCTTGTCTCCTCCCTCCTCTCTTGTCTTCTCTCTTCTTCTCTTCACTTTTCTTCTCTCTTCTTCTCTTCTCTCTTTGCTTCTGTTCTCTCTTCTCATCTCTTCTCTCCTCTTCTCTTGTCTTCTCTCTTCTTCTTTTGTCTTCTCCTCTCTCCTCTCCTCTCTCATCCTCTCCTCTCTCGCACACTGTACGTAGACTTCAGTTGGGTTCTCCGGATCTAACCTTTGCTTGCCTTCATCAGATGTGGAGCAGCTCTACCTGGGTTTGTCATCCACCCGTATGGTGTCCTCCTCGATCGTTTCTGGCTCCCATCTGCTGACCAGTAAATGGCGGCACAGCCTGCAGGAACTGGACCTGAAAGGTCAGGGATACACAGAGGAGGATTTGGCGGAGGCCTTGTATAATCTCAGCAGAGGAAGTGGTGCAGGAAATGACGCTCTCGGCAATGACGCTCTCGGCAATGACGCTCTCGGCAATGACGCTCTCGGCAATGACAAACTGCAGTTTCTAAACCTCTCATGGACCAGAGCCACGCCCTCTGCTGTCAGGTGATCAGTCCGCAGTGTAGATATTTGTCGTGATAGTCTGCACCCCCCCGCAGAGTACTGACCCTCCTTTTCTCTGCAGAGATGTCCTCCTCCACTGCCGCGCCCTCACCCACCTGGACCTGTCCTCCTGCCGCAACATTCCCCGAGGCCTGGACCGCGTCTACCACGGCAGAGAAGACATCGAGAGGTGCCTGGCCGATCTGACCCAAGAACTCCAGGAGGAGGAGAAGCAGTGACACCCCCGATGGCTCCGCCCATTGAACTAAGTGATCCAGTGGATCTCCTGTGCCGACTTCTAGGTCTTCTCCAGCCGGAGCTCCGATGACTGCTGAGGGTTCCGCAGCCAAGAACTTCCTCTTCTGTTTTAATAATTTCTCTTCGAGATTAAAAAAGTATTCAGAATCTGAATCTGAGTTTTGTGGTCACTTCTCACCCTTCAATGGGAGCTTGCTGGCCAAGAATGGAAATCTCTGGAATTTTCCAGACTTTGTTTTCTATGCGATGTTTTGTCAGGACGGGGAGTTTGGTGTTTCGTGTATTTCCTTCCATCGTCTTCTATGTATTCCTTTGTTGTTGGTGGTTTATGTTTTGTTCTTCATTAAATATAATGGGGTTCTCCATCTCAGTCGGAGTGACCTTCCTGCTCTGCAATTCTGTGTCACCCATACAAGGCGGTATCAACAAGTAACACGCCAACAGAGGGCAGCAACAGGCGGCACGTACAGTCACAGGGAGCACCGACCTTCAGAAGTCAGTGTGCCAATAGACATCGCCCTGTGTACATCGGGAGCTGTGCCACTGGTGCTAGTCTGTGTAGTTGGGTGGATAGGTTGGGTAGTTAGGTGGTTAATTCCATGTGGATGGGTAGCAAGGTGGGTAGTGCTATGTAGTTGGGTGGATAGTAGGGATAGTTAGGTGGGTAGTTCTGTGTAGATGGGGAGTTAGGATGGGTAGGTAGGTGGGCTGTTCTGTGTAACTGGGTGAGTAGGATAGGTAGTTCTATGTAGATGGGTGAGTAGAATGGGTAGTTAGGTGGGTAGTTCTATGTAGATGGGTGAGTAGGATGGGTAGTTCTCTGTAGATGGGTGAGTAGGATGGGTAGTTCTCTGTAGATGGGTGAGTAGGATGGGTAGTTAGGTGGGTAGTTCTCTGTAGATGGGTGAGTAGGATGGGTAGTTAGGTGGATAGTTCTATGTAGATGGGTGAGTAGGATGGGTAGTTCTATGTAGACGGGTGAGTAGGATGGGTAGTTCTATGTAGACGGGTGAGTAGAATGGGTAGTTCTATGTAGTAGGGTGGGTAGTTCTATGTAGATGGGTGAGTAGGATGGGTAGTTCTATGTAGTAGGGTGGGTAGTTCTATGTAGATGGGTGAGTAGAATGGGTAGTTAGGTGGGTAGTTCTATGTAGACGGGTGAGTAGGATGGGTAGCTCTATGTAGTAGGGTGGGTAGTTCTATGTAGACGGGTGAGTAGGGTGGGTAGTTCTATGTAGATGGGTAGTTAGGTGGGTAGTTCTATGTAGATGGGTAGTTAGGTGGGTAGTTCTATGTAGACGGGTAAGTAGGATGGGTAGTTCTATGTAGTAGGGTGGGTAGTTCTATGTAGATGGGTGAGTAGGATGGGTAGCTCTATGTAGTAGGGTGGGTAGTTCTATGTAGACGGGTGAGTAGGATTGATAGTTGGGTGGGTAGTTCTATGTAGACAGGTGAGTAGTGTGGGTAGTTCTATGTAGATGGGTAGTTAGGTGGGTAGTTCTATGTAGACGGGTAGTTAGGTGGGTAGTTCTATGTAGACGGGTGAGTAGGATGGGTAGTTCTATGTAGTAGGGTGGGTAGTTCTATGTAGCTGGGTGAGTAGGATGGGTAGTTAGGTGGGTAGTTCTATGTAGATGGGTAGTTAGGTGGGTAGTTCTATGTAGCTGGGTGAGTAGGATGGGTAGTTAGGTGGGTAGTTCTATGTAGATGGGTAGTTAGGTGGGTAGTTCTATGTAGACGGGTGAGTAGGATGGGTAGTTCTATGTAGTAGGGTGGGTAGTTCTATGTAGATGGGTGAGTAGGGTGGGTAGTTAGGTGGGTAGTTCTATGTAGATAGGTGAGTAGGATGGGTAGGGCTATGTAGTTGGATGGGTAGGTAGTTCTGTGTAGACGGGTGAGTAGGATGGGTAGGTAGGTGGGTGCTTCTATGTATACGGATGGGTAGGTCGGTAGATAGTTCTGTGTAGTTGGGTAGGTAGGTGGGTACTTCTATGTATAATGATGGGTAGTTCTGTGAAGGTAGGTGGGTAGGTAGTTCTGTGTAGACGGATGGGTAGGTAGGTGGGTAGGTAGTTCTGTGAAGGTAGGTGGGTAGGTAGTTCTGTGAATGTAGGTGGGTAGGGTGGGTAGGTAGTTCTGTGTAGCTGGGTGGGTAGGTAGTTCTGTGTAGACGGATGGGTAGGTGGGTGGGTAGGTAGTTCTGTGAAGGTAGGTGGGTAGTGTAGGTGGGTGGGTAGGTAGTTCTGTAAAGGTGGGTAGGTAGTTCTGTGAAGGTAGGTGGGTGGGTAGGTAGTTCTGTGAAGGTAGGTGGGTGTGTAGGTGGGTAGTGTAGTTCTGTGTGGATGGGTAGGTAGTTCTGTGAAGGTAGGTGGGTGTGTAGGTGGGTAGTGTAGTTCTGTGTGGATGGGTAGGTAGTTCTGTGAAGTTAGGTGGGTAGTGTAGTTCTGTGTGGATGGGTAGGTAGTTCTGTGAAGGTAGGTGGGTAGTGTAGTTCTGTGTAGGTAGGTAGGTGGGTAGTGTAGTTCTGTGTAGGTGGGTAGTGTAGTTCTGTGTGGATGGGTAGGTAGTTCTGTGTAGGTGGGTGGGTAGGTAGTTCTGTGAAGTTAGGTTGGTGGGTAGGTAGTTTTGTAAAGGTAGGTAGGTAGTTCTGTGTAGGTAGGTGGGTAGTGTAGTTCTGTGTGGATGGGTAGGTAGTTCTGTGAAGGTAGGTGGGTAGTGTAGTTCTGTGTGGATGGGTAGGTAGTTCTGTGAAGGTAGGTGGGTAGTGTAGTTCTGTGTAGGTAGGTAGGTGGGTAGTGTAGTTCTGTGTAGGTAGGTAGGTGGGTAGTGTAGTTCTGTGTGGATGGGTAGGTAGTTCTGTGTAGGTAGGTGGGTGGGTAGGTAGTTCTGTGAAGTTAGGTTGGTGGGTAGGTAGTTTTGTAAAGGTAGGTAGGTAGTTCTGTGTAGGTAGGTGGGTAGTGTAGTTCTGTGTGGATGGGTAGGTAGTTCTGTGTAGGTGGGTGGGTAGGTGGGTAGTGTAGTTCTGTGTGGATGGGTAGGTAGTTCTGTGTAGGTAGGTAGGTGGGTAGTGTATTGGAAGGGCAGTCAGTCAGGCTCCTCCCCCTCATTCAGTCCTAGCTCTGGCACGGGGGGCGTAGTCTGGTAGAGGTGAGTTTAGTGGGCGGGGCTCACATCCACAAAAAGCGGTGATTGGCGGACGTGGCTCTCCTCCCTCTCTGGTTCCCGGGTCACATGATCGCAGACGGATTTTCTGATTGGTCGCAGGACAGCAGCTCTTGTTAGGGGAGGGCTGGGCTTCACAGCCGGGTGTACAAAGATGGTGCCCATAGCCCCGCCTCTTCCTCTGTCCGGTGAGTGTGGGAGGAGGCAGAAGCGGGAAGTCCGGGGAGGAGAGAGATCGGAGGTGATTACCGCACGGTACGGTGTGTGGGGGAGGGGCTCTTTATATAACAGAACTGACCGAACAGGAATCCTTCCCTCACTGAGCGCTATTACCGGCGGAGGGGGCGGGCTCTATGATAATGAGATGACAGCCCCGCCTCCTCTTCTATGACAGGCGGAGTCAGGGAGGGTTATTTCCGGTCCGGTGTCCCCATGGTAGAGATTTCCCATCACTTCCTGGTCTGGTGACAACATAACGTTTGGGGTTTCAGTCCTCAGAACACGGAGAGGTGGGATCTGTACCCCGAACCTGATAGGAGGTCCCCCCCCCCCGACATGTCCACTTATCCATCATTGACATTCATTCCTCCCACTGATAGAAACTACGAACAATACTCCTCCCACTGACACCAACGATGGGACGCTATTCCTCCCACTGACACCAACGATGGGACGCTATTCCTCCCACTGACACCAACGATGGGGCGCTATTCCTCCCACTGACACCAACGATGGGACGCTATTCCTCCCACTGACACCAACGATGGGGCACTATTCCCCCCACTGACACCAACGATGGGGCACTATTCCTCCCACTGACACCAACGATGGGGCACTATTCCTCCCACTGACACCAACGATGGGGCACTATTCCCCCCACTGACACCAACGATGGGGCACTATTCCCCCCACTGACACCAACGATGGGGCACTATTCCCCCCACTGACACCAACGATGGGGCACTATTCCCCCCACTGACACCAACGATGGGGCACTATTCCCCCCACTGACACCAATGATGGGGCACTATTCCTCCCACTGACACCAATGATGGGGCACTATTCCTCCCACTGACACCAATGATGGGGCACTATTCCCCCCACTGACACCAATGATGGGGCACTATTCCCCCCACTGACACCAATGATGGGGCACTATTCCCCCCACTGACACCAATGATGGGGCACTATTCCCCCCACTGACACCAATGATGGGGCACTATTCCCCCCACTGACACCAATGATGGGGCACTATTCCCCCCACTGACACCAATGATGGGGCACTATTCCTCCCACTGACACCAATGATGGGGCACTATTCCTCCCACTGACACCAATGATGGGGCACTATTCCTCCCACTGACACCAATGATGGGGCACTATTCCTCCCACTGACACCAATGATGGGGCACTATTCCTCCCACTGACACCAATGATGGGGCACTATTCCCCCCACTGACACCAATGATGGGTCACTATTCCTCCCACTGACACCAATGATGGGGCACTATTCCTCCCACTGACACCAATGATGGGGCACTATTCCCCCCACTGACACCAACGATGGGGCACTATTCCCCCCACTGACACCAACGATGGGGCACTATTCCTCCCACTGACACCAATGATGGGGCACTATTCCTCCCACTGACACCAATGATGGGGCACTATTCCCCCCACTGACACCAATGATGGGGCACTATTCCCCCCACTGACACCAATGATGGGGCACTATTCCCCCCACTGACACCAATGATGGGGCACTATTCCCCCCACTGACACCAATGATGGGGCACTATTCCCCCCACTGACACCAATGATGGGGCACTATTCCTCCCACTGACACCAATGATGGGGCACTATTCCTCCCACTGACACCAATGATGGGGCACTATTCCTCCCACTGACACCAATGATGGGGCACTATTCCTCCCACTGACACCAATGATGGGGCACTATTCCTCCCACTGACACCAATGATGGGGCACTATTCCTCCCACTGACACCAATGATGGGGCACTATTCCCCCCACTGACACCAATGATGGGTCACTATTCCTCCCACTGACACCAATGATGGGGCACTATTCCTCCCACTGACACCAATGATGGGGACTATTTCTGCTGCATTTTTCACTCCCGCTGGTTACAGTCCGGCTCCCCTGAAGTCAGAAAACCAGAAAACTGTCCCTTTGTTCAGAAATTTTGGAGACCTCCAGCCATAGAAGAATATATCCGTGTCCCACACAAAACATGGAGACCTGGGGGGCCAACACCTCATGATGGGGGTGTGGGGTCATCACTCCGGATGGAGGGCGTGGGGTCCTCACTCCGGATGGAGGGCGTGGGGTCCTCGCTCGGGACGGAGGGCGTGGGGTCCTCGCTCGGGACGGAGGGCGTGGGGTCCTCGCTCGGGACGGAGGGCGTGGGGTCCTCGCTCGGGTTGGAGGGCGCGGGGTCCTCGCTCGGGTTGGAGGGCGCGGGGTCCTCGCTCGGGTTGGAGGGCGCGGGGTCCTCGCTCGGGTTGGAGGGCGCGGGGTCCTCGCTCGGGTTGGAGGGCGCGGGGTCCTCGCTCGGGTTGGAGGGCGTGGGGTCCTCGCTCCGGTAGGTGGGTGTGGGGTCCTCACTCAGAACAGACACTTTGTGGGTTTGGGTCATCCAGAACTTGTTTCCCAAAGACCCGTGTTTCCCCCATTAATAACAACATGCGTGTTGCGTGCCGGGATGGAACATACATGGACATCTGAATCAATGATTCCCACCATGCTGAAGGCCAGGAAGTCTCCTTCACAAGATCTGCACGGAAGGCATGTTTTGCTGGAAGCGAGGCTTTCCCCCTGGAAGTCCACCTTGGGAAGGATTCTCTCCTACGATGGATGGGATTGGATCGGCATTTGTCCCTCAGAACTATTAGAGGTTCCATCTCTGAACATGTGATCTTCTTCCAGAGACTGCTGGCATCTCGTTCTTTGTATGGGGTGTCTCTCGTGTGGCTTCCCCTGTGACTGAGGGATCTCAATTTGGTTTTATGTCTCTTCAAAAACTGCCCTTTGAACCCCTTCCCACTAACAAGGTTGCATTTCTTGTGGTCACCTCCTCTGTGAGGGGAGTGTCCCAGCTTTTGGCTTTATCCCGTGAAGAACCTCTTCTGGTCCTACACAAGGACAAGGTGGTGAGGCCCAGAACTTCCTCCTTACCTAAGGTTGTTTTGGACTTTCACCACAACTAGGACACGGTCCTTCCATTCCTCCATCCCCTCGGTCCGCCGACTCTAGGTCATCAGAAGGAGACCCAATGACTGGATGTATGTTATGCCGTGATATTACCTCCCACTTCCTCCTTCAGGAAGACCGAACCTCTCATTCCTGATGGTCTCCTAGATCTGTAAGCGCCTAATGTTTTTTTCAGAATCAGATTTGCAAATCAGCCACCTGGACTTGTTCACACGTTCTCCAGCATTTACTAGGTGGATGTTTAGACCTCATCCTAAGCCACCTTCGGGGGTGAGGTCCTTAAGGCGGATCCTTGAGCTGCAGGTAGTCCCCAGTTCTGGTGGTTTTTGTGGGCCTGTTGATGTGTTTGCCGTGTTGCCCAGTTCTCAGTTGGGCTGCTTTGGGCCTACAGACAGGATCTGACGTTCTTAGATGAGATAGAAATGAGGATTTCTGTCCCTATCGTAGAATGTTTATCTTGGAGTCCATGGAGGGTCAAAGTCCCACCCTCTGAGTCTATATCCATGCTCTCCGTACTGCTCTTCAACAAAACTGAGCCATGCTGTAGCAGGAGGAGTCATCCTGGGCTGGACCATCATTGGTTGGTTGGACATTGTGGAATCCTCCTGTAGACAGCAGAAGATCCCAACACTATAGGACTTCCTGTGGCCCTCAATGGGCTCCAAGGAAGGGAATTACAGACATTCTCTTCATATTATTATCTCCCCCTCAAATGTCATCTTCCCAAAGGAAGCCGATTCTTCTTCTTCTTCTTGTCTCTTCCTTTTAGATGTCATCTTCTCGTGGAAAGCGTTCCGCACAGCGTGGTCGTCCCGCAAAACGCTCCAGGAGCAGGCAGTCCCCTTCCTATTACATCCACCACACAGACAAGGACATGCTGCTTCTCATCTCCAGCAACCACGACCTGGATGAAACGGTCTGCGTGCGGAAGAGATGCCGTGTGGCGGTGTCAAAAGACAAGGAAGCTGTCACCACCGACTTTGGTTGGGGCTCGGTCATCCCGGTGGAGATCTTACATCGGGTCTTCCAGGTCCTGGCGGACAGTGAGGGTGCGGTGCCCGCTCTGTGCAGGTGAGGACACAAGATGGCGGGTGTGTCCCGGGTGTCAGCCTCCTCATCTCCTATCTCCCTGTATCCTCAGGCTCTCCCAGGTGTGTCGGCTATGGAGACAGGTAGCGTCTAGCCTGGACCTCTGGCGTCGTGTGACGGTGAGTCGCTGTTGGGTCCTTCCAGGCGCCAAAGATAAACCCAAAATCCAGAAAAGGGTAACGGAGACGATGGCGGAATTCATCCAGCAAAGGTCAGTTCTCGGGTTGTAGATTTGGGCAGCAGGAAGCGTGTCCTAGCTGGTATATTCTCCATCTCTGCTAGGTCAGGGGGGAGGACCTAGGTCCTGCTGGGACCTATCATTCCATAGCCTTTTTATTGGGGGGGGGGGCTGCAGAGATCTCCAGTCAACATTTGGCTGGGTGACAGGGTGGATACTATAGATCCAGTGGTCACCCTGGTCTGGCAAATGAGTGCACACAGACCTTTAACTATGTGCTGACCACACTTGGACTGGGGTGGCCAGCAGGTTAAATGCTTCACAGGGACACGTATGACCTGGTGCCTACAGTCCGTGTCATGGTGTTACCCTGACTGACAGCACCCCACTTCAGTGGAGAGGAAGATCTGTCTAGGGAGCCCTACCCACACACCGCTGGATTGGTAGGTAGAAATGCCTCCCTGGTTATGGTGGGAGGCATGGATACTTCCTGGGGTGGTTGGTCCTGCGGGGTCTCCTCCTCTATAGACCTGGGTCCCGTTGCCGATCTTCATGTCCTCTGAGGTGAATTGTTGTGCTATTGGGTGCCAAGTCCCCACATGCTTTGGTTGTGTGGTGGGGTACAGCTGTGGGGACAAGGGTGGAGAACCTTGAGGCTTTAGGAACCATACGAGACGTCGATCTCATCCTGTGCCCCAAGGACGGGTTCTATTGACTTGTGAGCTGGGGAAGCTACAGACTCCCTTCTCCTGGCTGGTATGGGCCCTCTAATGGGTGCTTGCACCACGCGGTCAGGCTGCCTGGAACTTCTGACCGCATGGTGCATATACCCATGGGAGTGCCCATACCAGAGTATCCAGCCAGGAGAAGGGAGTCTGTAGCCTCCCCAGCTCACAAGTCAATAGAACCCGTCCTTGGGGCACAGGATGAGATCGATGTCTCCTATGGTTCCTAAAGCCTCAAGGTTCTCCACCCTTGTCCTCACAGCTGTACCCCACCACACAACCACAGCATGGTGGCGAGTGCTGCGCAGGGAGTTTCCGTGTTCCGATCTATTAGTGGTCATCTCTGTAGCTACGTCCCGGGTTTGCACCAACCAGTTGTAGAAGTCGCCTTCATTGCTGCCGTGTGTCATCTGGTTTCTCTCCTCTAGGCTTCCTCAGGTCTCGGACTTTTCCCTTCATCAATGGAAGAGTTCTGTTTCCTTCGTTCTGCGGGTAAGTGCAGTCCTTTACATTCGGGGAATGAAGGGTTCCCCACACCTTTCCCCAGACTCCATGGGTGCCTCTCACCTGCCCCTGGGTGTAATAGGTCCCTCCCATCTCCCCTCAGATGCCAGGGGGTTCTTGCTCCTGTACCTGGATGCACTATGGACCTCCTGTCTGTCACAAACCATTGGGTCCGTCCTTCCTTTTCTCAAGCTCACCTTTCTCTTGAAGCCACAGGACCTTGCTTTATATCCCCCCTTGTGCTCCGGTGCCATTAGGGTCCCTGTCTGTCCCTGGATGCCAGGGTGGTTTTATGAAGGTCTCCAGATGCCTCAAGGGTCCCTGTCTGTCCCAGGATGCCAGGGTGGTTTTCTGAAGGTCTCCAGATGCCACAAGGGTTCCTGTCTGTCCCTGGGTGCCGGGGTGGTTTTCTGAAGGTCTCCAGATGCCACAAGGGTTCTGATCTGTCCCTGGATGCCAGGGTGGTTCTCTGATGGACTCCAGATGTCACAAGGGTCCCTGTCTGTCCCTAGATGCTAGGGTGGTTTTCTGAAGGTCTCCAGATACCACAAGGGTTCCTGTCTGTCCCTGGATGCCAGGGTGGTTTTCTGAAGGTCTCCAGATACCACAAGGGTCCCTGTCTGTCCCTGGATGCCAGGGTGGTTCTCTGAAGTTCTCCAGATGTCACAAGGGTCCCTGTCTGTCCCTGGATGCCAGGGTGGTTTTCTGAAGTTCTCCAGATGCCTCAAGGGTCCCTGTCTGTCCCTGGGTGACAGGGTGGTTTTCTGAAGGTCTCCAGATGCCGCACAATCTCCATCCTATTCCCTACTCTCAGCAGGGGGCCGATCATCTCCCCAAAGTTCTTCCTGGACGGTCTATCCCCCTTCTGACGATCTTTTCTGTTCTTGTGCAGAGTTTGTCGCAGTCCTGCCCACTGCTGTCGTCTCTTACGTTGTCACATTGTAATCAGGTGACTGTGGATGACCTGCTGTCTATAGGACGTTGTTGTCCCCAGTTGAGGAACCTCAACCTGCAGAACTCCAAGGTACATGGTGCATGGCTCCACACGTCTCTGGAACAATCAGCAGCTCTTGGCACGGGGGAATGTTCCAGATATTTTCTGTTCAAAGTGATCGAATTATCAGACTATGGGGGACAGCAGGACTGTGACCGCCATCAGCTGATACGTCCCTCACCTTCTTGTCTGGTAGTGACGGGTGTGTTGTCTCCATAGGTGCAGCTCAATGCCATGTATAGATTCCTGGAGATGTACGGGGCCCGCCTCAGGCGACTGCTGCTGTCATACAGCGTTCAGATGAACAGCATTATGGCCGGAGTAGCGGTGCGTCATATCTCTATTATATATCCCCCTCCTTCCCTTATCCCCCCTCCATGATATATCCCTCCCCACTTCTGTCCTCCTCCTTCCCTTATCTCCCCTCCATGATATATCCCTCCCCACTTCTATCCTCCTCCTTCCCTTATCTCCCCTCCATGATATATCCCTCCCCACTTCTATCCCCCCTCCTTCCCTTATCTCCCCTCCATGATATATCCCTCCCCACTTCTATCCTCCTCCTTCCCTTATCCCCCCTCCATGATATATCCCTCCCCAGTTCTATCCTCTCCATCCCTTATCTCCCCTCCATGATATATCCCTCCCCACTTCTATCCCCCTCCTTCCCTTATCTCCCCTCCATTATATATCCCTCCCCACTTCTATCCCCTCCTTCCCTTATCTCCTCTCCATGATATATCCCTCCCCAGTTCTATCCCCCTCCTTCCCTTATCTCACCTCCATGATATATCCCTCCCCAGTTCTATCCTTCTCCTTCCCTTATCTCCCCTCCATTATATATCCCTCCCCACTTCTATCCCCCTCCTTCCCTTATCTCCCCTCCATTATATATCCCTCCCCACTTCTATCCCCTCCTTCCCTTATCTCCTCTCCATGATATATCCCTCCCCCGTTCTATCCCCCTCCTTCCCTTGTCTCCCCTCCATTATATATCCCTCCCCAGTTCTATCCCCCTGCTTCCCTTATCTCCCCTCCATTATATATCCCTCCCCACTTCTATCCCCTCCTTCCCTTATCTCCCCTCCATGATATATCCCTCCCCAGTTATATCCTTTTCCTTCCCTTATCTCACCTCCATTATATATCCCTCCCCAGTTCTATCCTCCTCCTTCCCTTATCTCCCCTCCATGATATATCCCTCCCCAGTTCTATGCTCCTCCTTCCCTTATCTCCCCTCCATGATATATCCCTCCCCAGTTCTATCCTTCTCCTTCCCTTATCTCACCTCCATTATATATCCCTCCCCAGTTCTATCCCCCTCCTTCCCTTATCTCCCCTCCATGATATAATCCCTCCACAGTTCTATCCCCTCCTTCCCTTATCTACCCTCCATGATATATCCCTCCCCAGTTCTATCCTCCTTCCCTTATCTCTTCTCCATGATATATCCCTCCCCAGTTCTATCCCCCTCCTTCACTTATCTCCCCTCCATTATATATCCCTCCCCAGTTCTATCCCCTCCTTCCCTTTTCTCCCTTCCATGATATATCCCTCCCCAGTTCTATCCCCTCCTTCCCTTTTCTCCCCTCCATGATATATCCCTCCCCACTTCTATACCCTCCTTCCCTTACCTCCCCTCCATGATATATCCCTCCCCACTTCTATTCCCCTCCTTCCCTCATCTCCCCTCCATGATATATCCCTCCCTAGTTCTGTCTTCCACCTTCCCTCATCTCCCCTCCATGATATATCCCTCCCCACTTCTATACCCTCCTTCCCTTACCTCCCCTCCATGATATATCCCTCCCTAGCTCTGTCTTCCTCCTTCCCTCATCTCACCTCCATGATATATCCCTCCCTAGTTCTGTCTTCCTCCTTCCCTCATCTCACCTCCATGATATATCCCTCCCCAGTTCTGTCCTCCTCCTTCCCTCATCTCACCTCCATGATATATCCCTCCCCAGTTCTTTCCTCCTCCTTCCCTTATCTCCCCTCCATTATATATCCCTCCCCAGTTCTAGCCTCCTCCTTCCCTTATCTCCCCTCCATGATATATCCCTCCCCAGTTCTATCCCCTCCTTCCCTTTTCTCCCTTCCATGATATATCCCTCCCCAGTTCTATCCCCTCCTTCCCTTTTCTCCCCTCCATGATATATCCCTCCCCACTTCTATACCCTCCTTCCCTTACCTCCCCTCCATGATATATCCCTCCCCACTTCTATCCCCCTCCTTCCCTCATCTCCCCTCCATGATATATCCCTCCCTAGTTCTGTCTTCCACCTTCCCTCATCTCCCCTCCATGATATATCCCTCCCCACTTCTATACCCTCCTTCCCTTACCTCCCCTCCATGATATATCCCTCCCTAGCTCTGTCTTCCTCCTTCCCTCATCTCACCTCCATGATATATCCCTCCCTAGTTCTGTCTTCCTCCTTCCCTCATCTCACCTCCATGATATATCCCTCCCCACTTCTATCCCCTATCTCCCCTCCATGATATATCCCTCCCCACTTCTATCCCCCTCCTTCCCTTATCTCCCCTCCATTATATATCCCTCCCCACTTCTATCCCCTCCTTCCCTTATCTCCTCTCCATGATATATCCCTCCCCAGTTCTATCCCCCTCCTTCCCTTATCTCCTCTCCATTATATATCCCTCCCCACTTCTATCCCCCTCCTTCCCTTATCTCCCCTCCATTATATATCCCTCCCCACTTCTATCCCCCTCCTTCCCTTATCTCCTCTCCATGATATATCCCTCCCCAGTTCTATCCCCCTCCTTCCCTTATCTCACCTCCATGATATATCCCTCCCCAGTTCTATCCTTCTCCTTCCCTTATCTCCCCTCCATTATATATCCCTCCCCACTTCTATCCCCCTCCTTCCCTTATCTCCCCTCCATTATATATCCCTCCCCACTTCTATCCCCTCCTTCCCTTATCTCCTCTCCATGATATATCCCTCCCCCGTTCTATCCCCCTCCTTCCCTTGTCTCCCCTCCATTATATATCCCTCCCCAGTTCTATCCCCCTGCTTCCCTTATCTCCCCTCCATTATATATCCCTCCCCACTTCTATCCCCTCCTTCCCTTATCTCCCCTCCATGATATATCCCTCCCCAGTTATATCCTTTTCCTTCCCTTATCTCACCTCCATTATATATCCCTCCCCAGTTCTATCCTCCTCCTTCCCTTATCTCCCCTCCATGATATATCCCTCCCCAGTTCTATGCTCCTCCTTCCCTTATCTCCCCTCCATGATATATCCCTCCCCAGTTCTATCCTTCTCCTTCCCTTATCTCACCTCCATTATATATCCCTCCCCAGTTCTATCCCCCTCCTTCCCTTATCTCCCCTCCATGATATAATCCCTCCACAGTTCTATCCCCTCCTTCCCTTATCTACCCTCCATGATATATCCCTCCCCAGTTCTATCCTCCTTCCCTTATCTCTTCT
Organism: Staurois parvus; assembly: GCF_062004578.1. Lineage (NCBI taxonomy): Eukaryota > Metazoa > Chordata > Amphibia > Anura > Ranidae > Staurois > Staurois parvus. The sequence continues at coordinate 24,504 of NW_028319179.1, read as the reverse complement.
CCATGATATATCCCTCCCCAGTTCTATCCCCCTCCTTCACTTATCTCCCCTCCATTATATATCCCTCCCCAGTTCTAGCCTCCTCCTTCCCTTATCTCCCCTCCATGATATATCCCTCCCCAGTTCTATCCCCTCCTTCCCTTTTCTCCCTTCCATGATATATCCCTCCCCAGTTCTATCCCCTCCTTCCCTTTTCTCCCCTCCATGATATATCCCTCCCCACTTCTATACCCTCCTTCCCTTACCTCCCCTCCATGATATATCCCTCCCCACTTCTATCCCCCTCCTTCCCTCATCTCCCCTCCATGATATATCCCTCCCTAGTTCTGTCTTCCACCTTCCCTCATCTCCCCTCCATGATATATCCCTCCCCACTTCTATACCCTCCTTCCCTTACCTCCCCTCCATGATATATCCCTCCCTAGCTCTGTCTTCCTCCTTCCCTCATCTCACCTCCATGATATATCCCTCCCTAGTTCTGTCTTCCTCCTTCCCTCATCTCACCTCCATGATATATCCCTCCCCAGTTCTTTCCTCCTCCTTCCCTTATCTCCCCTCCATTATATATCCCTCCCCAGTTCTAGCCTCCTCCTTCCCTTATCTCCCCTCCATGATATATCCCTCCCCAGTTCTATCCCCTCCTTCCCTTTTCTCCCTTCCATGATTTATCCCTCCCCAGTTCTATCCCCTCCTTCCCTTTTCTCCCCTCCATGATATATCCCTCCCCTCTTCTATACCCTCCTTCCCTTACCTCCCCTCCATGATATATCCCTCCCCACTTCTATCCCCCTCCTTCCCTCATCTCCCCTCCATGATATATCCCTCCCTAGTTCTGTCTTCCACCTTCCCTCATCTCCCCTCCATGATATATCCCTCCCCACTTCTATACCCTCCTTCCCTTACCTCCCCTCCATGATATATCCCTCCCTAGCTCTGTCTTCCTCCTTCCCTCATCTCACCTCCATGATATATCCCTCCCTTGTTCTGTCTTCCTCCTTCCCTCATCTCACCTCCATGATATATCCCTCCCCAGTTCTGTCCTCCTCCTTCACTCATCTCACCTCCATGATATATCCCTCCCTAGTTCTGTCTTCCTCCTTCCCTCATCTCACCTCCATGATATATCCCTCCCCAGTTCTGTCCTCCTCCTTCCCTCATCTCACCTCCATGATATATCCCTCCCCAGTTCTTTCCTCCTCCTTCCCTTATCTCCCCTCCATTATATATCCCTCCCCAGTTCTAGCCTCCTCCTTCCCTTATCTCCCCTCCATGATATATCCCTCCCCAGTTCTATCCCCTCCTTCCCTTTTCTCCCTTCCATGATATATCCCTCCCCAGTTCTATCCCCTCCTTCCCTTTTCTCCCCTCCATGATATATCCCTCCCCACTTCTGTACCCTCCTTCCCTTACCTCCCCTCCATGATATATCCCTCCCCACTTCTATCCCCCTCCTTCCCTCATCTCCCCTCCATGATATATCCCTCCCTAGTTCTGTCTTCCACCTTCCCTCATCTCCCCTCCATGATATATCCCTCCCCACTTCTATACCCTCCTTCCCTTACCTCCCCTCCATGATATATCCCTCCCTAGCTCTGTCTTCCTCCTTCCCTCATCTCACCTCCATGATATATCCCTCCCTAGTTCTGTCTTCCTCCTTCCCTCATCTCACCTCCATGATATATCCCTCCCCAGTTCTGTCCTCCTCCTTCCCTCATCTCACCTCCATGATATATCCCTCCCCAGTTCTTTCCTCCTCCTTCCCTTATCTCCCCTCCATTATATATCCCTCCCCAGTTCTAGCCTCCTCCTTCCCTTATCTCCCCTCCATGATATATCCCTCCCCAGTTCTATCCCCTCCTTCCCTTTTCTCCCTTCCATGATATATCCCTCCCCAGTTCTATCCCCTCCTTCCCTTTTCTCCCCTCCATGATATATCCCTCCCCACTTCTATACCCTCCTTCCCTTACCTCCCCTCCATGATATATCCCTCCCCACTTCTATCCCCCTCCTTCCCTCATCTCCCCTCCATGATATATCCCTCCCTAGTTCTGTCTTCCATCTTCCCTCATCTCCCCTCCATGATATATCCCTCCCCACTTCTATACCCTCCTTCCCTTACCTCCCCTCCATGATATATCCCTCCCTAGCTCTGTCTTCCTCCTTCCCTCATCTCACCTCCATGATATATCCCTCCCTAGTTCTGTCTTCCTCCTTCCCTCATCTCACCTCCATGATATATCCCTCCCTAGTTCTGTCTTCCTCCTTCCCTCATCTCACCTCCATGATATATCCCTCCCCAGTTCTTTCCTCCTCCTTCCCTTATCTCCCCTCCATTATATATCCCTCCTCAGTTCTATCCTCCTCCTTCCCTTATCTCCCCTCCATGATCTATCCCTCCCCAGTTCTTTCCTCCTCCTTCCCTTACCTCCCCTCCATGATATATCCCTCCCTAGTTCTGTCTTCCTCCTTCCCTTATCTCCCCTCCATGATATATCCCTCCCTAGTTCTGTCTTCCTCCTTCCCTTATCTCCCCTCCATGATATATCCCTCCCCAGTTCTTTCCTCCTCCTTCCCTTATCTCCCCTCCATGATATATCCCTCTCTAGTTCTGTCTTCCTCCTTCCCTCATCTCCCCTCCATGATATATCCCTCCCCAGTTCTTTCCTCCTCCTTCCCTTATCTCCCCTCCATGATATATCCCTCCCCAGTTCTATCCTCCTCCTTCCCTTATCTCCCCTCCATGATATATCCCTCCCCAGTTCTATCCTCCTCCTTCCCTTATCTCCCCTCCATGATATATCCCTCCCCAGTTCTATCCTCCTCCTTCCCTTATCTCCCCTCCATGATATATCCCTCCCCAGTTCTTTCCTCCTCCTTCCCCTCCTCTGATAGTCTGTATATTGTGGTTACAGGGTGGCTGGTGCCCTGAGTTGAGGATTCTGGAAGTGGACGTTCCTTTAGAGTCGGTAATCATGGACCTTCAGCTTCCCGTTGAGGGCTTACAGGCTTCCTGCCCCAAGCTGGAGGTGAGTGAGGATCACGTAGGTCACTGTTGCGCAGGTCGGAGTATTGGCAGAGTTGTATCTTTTGGCATTTCGGTAACTTCACAGAAGACCCTCATACTGGTCCATGACCTTCACCAGCGGGAGCCGAGCAGAACCTCGTGTGGAAATGTCTCGTCTTGGCCGGGTCGTCATCACAGTCAGAAGGTCCTACATAGTCTGTAAGGGTTACACAGAAACACCGAAAAGTGATGGCTGAAGAAGACCGAGCCGTCCATGGAGTTTGCCCGTTTTTTTGTGTGCGTTGTTATTTTTTTTGGGGGGGGGGGGGGTTGTTTTTCTTTTGTTTTCACTATGAATAATGATACATTGTACAAAGTTAGATACTGGAGCTCTGCGACTAGATGTTGGGCCCCAATCTCTGACAAGTCCTGGAGCTGATCTCAGCAGGAGGAACCTCAGGGACATTCCATCCTACGCTGGCAGATTCCTGGCATTAGCTAAGCCGAAGTATCCAGGAGGAGAAGACGACTAAGGAAAGGTCTGAAAAGTCGTTCATTTGTAGTCTGTGTTTAAAATCCAATTCAATTCTGAGGGCTCCATTCACCGGTTCTTGGACAATGCAGATTGAAGGGAGTCCTTGGTGAACACAATTCTGGGATTCCTGAAGGATTTCGATGGAGGAGATAGAATGTGTTGAGGCCTTCATGATGATGATAGTTCGTCCTCTTTGCCGGCAGAGCTCCGCCCCCGATGGAGGCCTGAGAACCTGAGAATGTGTTCACTCTTTAAGGCACGCTAAAAATGAAGAAGTGGACCAAACCATGCTGTGTGCAGACGGGGGAGTACCTTCTATAGGGGAGCCTACACTCCCATGGGGGATATTTGGTCCACTCCGGGGAACCCAGAGCTCCACAAATTAAATATCCTTCCTCTTCCATTCAATGAAGGATCTCTGTGCCAAACCTGTGTGGGGGCTCATCCGGGATCTGAAGTCGGGACCTCTGGTGGCATCCATCATCCATCAGTTCTCTCCAAGGAAAGGATTTTACAGTCCGTCCCAACAGTCCATTTTTACCTTCCTTGCTGACTGAAGGCAGAACTAAGGAGTTGGTGGCACTGATTCCCCAAAGGGGACTCCTTCAGTTGTGCAGCATCCACAATCTTCTCTCCATGGCTGCCGCTGACCTGCAGATCGAATTCTGAGCTCAGCATCTTCCACCATCTTGATTGGGTGCCCAAAGGAGTTCAAGCGGAGCTCCACCCAAAAGGGGACGTTCTGCTTTAATGCTTTGTGCCCCACTCCCCATTAAGGATTGGCACCTTTGGGGGGTGGGGGTGGAGCGAGTATCCGAATTTGACAGGTAACCACTCCCACTTCCACTGCATTCACCTAGGCGATCGTAAGCAGAAGTCGTCCTCCCCGTAGTCTTCTGGAACACGACAGGTCCCACAAAAATACGTGGCCATTCACACGACAGGTCCCACAAAAATACGTGGCC